>NC_086155.1:55523218-55845718 GCF_035149785.1 Candoia aspera | reverse complement strand
TGCTTATTTATTTATTTCTCAATTTGTATGCTGCCTCTATCAGGAAGTGACTCTAGGCATCTTACAGTATAGGATTAAAACATCCTTATTGTACTGTTTTCCATTGTTGTTCAGTATCTTTTTATTGTTTAAAACCTATTTGTTCAGCACCAAATAAAGGAGGGTTTTGGTTTTTTACTTACTTATAATAAATAAGTAAGCAGTCTTGACCTCCCCCTTGATCTTGAGTAATACCTCAGTAAAAAATGGTTACCTATAACAATGGAGGATAATTCCTAGCCAAAATAATGATTCAAAATTGTCATAAGTGATAATCTCCCTTTTCCTGAAATAACTGCACTGCTTTATTTTTAAGCCTATGTTGAATTTGAAGATCCACTCATATCCTGAATTCATATGTAATAACTTTTTGCCCCAAATCTATTATAAGTCAAAGACTATATCTGAAACAAAATAAAGGAACTATTATTGGGTGAAAAGTAATATCAACATTTAGAGGGCTATTACTAGGTCCTGTCCTACCTCCAGTTCAGGGTTTTCACAGAAGGGCTTCTCTGAACATTAATTCTTCAAAGATTCATTTTAAATATTTTCAGAGGTGATATTTCCTGCTTCAAAAATCTTGCAAAATGAACTTAAGTTGGTAACACTGTGTACAAAAATCTTCTTGGTGGAACCGGTCATTGTGGAAATGTTTGTTTGTTTGTTTGTTTATATTTCAAATTTCTGTCACCACCCATCTCCCCCAAAGGGAGACTTGTTACATTATCATATGCCACTGGTAACTTATTTAAACTGCGTAAAACTCAGAAACTGATATATTGTACACATTCACTGACACTATCCTTTTCAGGAGAGACTGATAACTCAAAGCCTTCTATGTTGAGAAAGTTGCTTAAATTATCTTGTCTCCTATAGAAACCACCACTGATACTGTATAAAAAGACACATCAAAATTAAGTTATGTGGCTATTGGAGCTTGGCATAAGTAAGAGAACTAAAGAATAGAGACACCAAGATCACAGATACACTACTGTGTAAATATTTAAAGCTGAAAACCTGAAAGCAAACTGTTAAGCTCCTTTGGAAGCTCCTAAGCACTGGAAAGCAGAATATGACATACCTAACAATTATTTCATGCACTGCTTTATTTTTAAGCCTATGCTGAATTTGAAGATCCACTCATATCCTGAATTCATATATAATAATTATGGCCATTATATCATAATATGTAATATAATAATAAATTGGACTGTTTTCCTGTTGAAAAGGTAAAATGAAAGCTTCAGAACCAAAGGAAATGTAAAATGAGAGCATTGTTTACAACAGCTAATTTTTTTAGGCTGACCTGATAATATGAATGATTCAACAGTTTTTGCCTAAAGATTTTAGAGATATTTTATTTTAGAGAACACATTCTCATATAGAAATGTGACACTTCTCTTCATTTTAAAATGATCTCTAATGTTCATTTATTTGCTTGTGCTAAGAGACAATGTTCAAATATAATCTACCTTTTACTTTTTTCTGAAGAAATGAAAATGAAGAACCATTTCTTGGGAGGAGCATATAGAAGAGAGTAAGATGACATGAACAACCTTCCTTGTTTTTACTGATTCTTGTGTAACTAATGAGGTGTGCATATATGGGCAAAACAAAGTTAACACTTCTTTACTGTGGAAATAGAGAAGTTGGTGTTAGATGAATTTTATAAGAACATATTGTCTCAGGCCTTGGAGATCCAGCTTTCCGTAGATATAATTTGTAACTGTCAAATGTTTATTATTTATTGTATTTCATATTGGGTAACTCCAGGAACTGGGATGAAGCCAGCAGATGGTGGTAGAAATTAAACTTATGATAAGGTTCAGTAATCAGTAAGCCTTTGAAACACAGAGATGCTCTTACCTTCTTCGTCCTTCTACAATATCCTCTCTAAATTCCAAGCTAAGCATGATAAATACATCCTATGCTCTGCTCCATTTTCAGTCTGCAATATTCTGTCTTTCTAGGCAAAGACAACTAGCAGAGTTGAGCTGACTTAAAATCTAAGCCATCTGAAGAGCCACCTTTAATATCATTAAACAATGGAACTAGCAATCATAAACACATCTGAACAAATCACTGGGGGAGCCATTGTTCAGCTAATACAAAATTGTGGAGTCAAGTCTCAAGGCAGCCTTACAAAAATAACTCAGATTGGGGGAAAAAGGGATAAAATTTTTACTCTCATTAAAACAGCTTAAAACAAAAGTAAGTTATATATTTATTGGCTCACCACTGCCTTGATGTGATACAAATTGCTTAAGGTTACTGTGGGAATAAAAACTACCCACACTGCATTGAAAACCACTGTTTGTCACTATTAATATACTTACAAGAAATTAAATTTATAAACATATAAATCCAAAAGCCTAAGAAAAAAGCAGATTAACTCTCCTTTCTTGACAGAGTTCCTTCTGGACCCTATTTTATCAGGAGATGAGCAGAGAAAGAATGCAGATTACAGCATACCGGTGGCTGCCAATCCAATCTCGCCTCTATCATACCCAGAAGAGCTGCTATGCTCTACTAAAAAGGAAGATACGGCAAGTCACTCATTTTGGTGCAGTACAGGAAATACTGCAACATTCTTCCCTTCCTACATTCAGTAAAATGCCCCTATTTAAAATGGTCTGTAATGCAAGCTGTAATTCCCAGTCCTACAACTCAATCACATATTTATTAATTTGTGACACCATGCCCTGTAACTGTCCCTGAAGCTTCCCTTATGAATGTGTGTGTACGTCAGATTATTGATTCTACTCTCTTCCTGCTTGCTTTGCTCAAACCTTTCTTCTGCTAGGCATGCGAGAGTATTTCACTGTTGCTGCAGGTCATAATTGAAAAAGACAGAAATGCTCAATATGACTCATACATTATTCAACTTATCAGCTGCCCAAGAGAAAAAGAAAAGGAGAGGCTTGCATGTCTATCTCTTCCCCTATCAACAGAAAAAATAATTTTCAATTACATTACATCTATGCAGTTCTGTTCATCAAGAGAATCTGGAGCCAGAGAGACAGAAATGCGAAAAAAGGAAAGGCCAGGGAAGCAACCGCAACAGATTTGCTTATGTTTGGATTCTTGGCTCCAGTTTGTCTCTTTATGATGTATCAAATTGAGAATGTTAGCAAATAAAACAAATGTCAAAATCCAGGGCAGAAGTCTAAATCAAATCCTATATTAGCTATCTGAAATGACACCATTGAAGCTAAAGAATACCTGATTGAATGTGAAGTTCTGCTTTAATGTAAAGTCCTATGGGGCGTTTGTAATACTTTTGTAGCTTATATTTATGATAAAACACACAAGACTTTCTTGACAATTATTTAAAGAAAAACACGTGCCAGGGCATTTCTACATTCTAGTATTGCTTAGAGAAACAAGAAAACAATTGGAGAACTATTGAGGCAATTTTTGCATCTTTGCCACTAGCATCTACCATCAGAAAGGATTTTAAAACATCAGCAAACCTAATAGGATAGGACAGGATAGTCAAGTTTTTCACAGTAATCCTGTAAGAAGTCGTCCCAAGCCATTTGTTCTTCAACTGATAAAATGGACTTGAAATACCATTTTCTTGAACTTCAATCTCATTTTCTAATCTCAGTGCAACTGCTTAAATTTATAAGGGTTCCAGTGACAATTTGAGGAATAAAAATATCCTATGCTATCATTTTATTCATATAAAACATTCCTCAGTCATGAACTTATTCACTTGGGAAATAATAATATGGGACCGACCAAAATCCTACATCAAAGAGAAAATGTTCATGGATTTGCTCTTGAAGAGCCCAAATAGCATTCAAGAACCTGCCATGCAGCCCCAGTCAGAGCTCATTTTTCAGGACAGAGTTTATCTTTTTCAAGTTCCCGAAAATGTATTTATTTGAACTTTTGTTCTTATATGCAAATAACAAAATATATTAAAGAACCACGGCTAGTACAAGGGCTATAAACTGTTTGGAACCACCTGTTCTATTCATGAGCTCTAAATGTAGGTTCCTACTAATTCTGCTGCAAACACATGAAATACTGCAGACTGATTGTTCATTCCCAACAGTATATGCATCAACATAAATGTTCCATTTGAAGAATACTTTTTAAAAAGCATCCATTTTCCTTAATTCATATATTCCAACCTAAGTCTGTACTACTAAAAATTTACACAAGCCAAGATACCTTCTGAACCCTTTGTTTGAAAACAGTTTTGTTTTATTTGAGATCAGCAGAGCAAATAAAAATAGATTCAGAGAAAACAGTATATTCCAATATCTTCAGTCTATTTATGAAGCTAATGGACAGTTACATACTACTAAACAATTAGGAGACCTGCAGAAACAAAAGGGGAAAGTATTTCCATTATTTTATTTTCCCTCTCTATTCCCCATCCACGTTGTCTTATCCAATCTTGCCCAGAAACCCAGGCCCAAAGTTGTAGCACACCCAAATGTTTATTCCAGTATCCATTATGTTTCTCTGCACTATACTGCTTTTATGGAATGTGCATCCCCTCCATACCTTTGATATGCATCTTATTTGCCTTATAGTCCTTTAAAGTGTGAGGGGCTATTTAGCTCTCAGTGTTTAAAGAAGAGGAAGAGAAACCCTTCTCTGTCCACTTTAAGCTTTCTAGAATTTGACTGGGTCCATATGCCATCCATGGGCATTATCAAAGCATAAAGCAGTGACAAGAGTGGCACATACACACAATCACTGATACACAACCAGCCACCTACCCAGCCAAAAGCTGGTCAGCCTCCACCCCTCTCTTTTTCTTCTTATGCTTCCAAACTGGCATCTTTCGTTTCTGATATATACTGTACTTCAGAGGAAAAAAGACACCAGAGGCATCTTGGTAGAATAGTCAAATATAACTGGTCACACTATGTCCTGATCTGCATGCATCACTATCTCTCTACCTAAAGAGATAAAAATAGGAAGGTGGGCAGGTATCTACATGGCTCTGTACTATACTGTAGTATAAATGTAAAACAAGCTGAACAGTATTTTTAAGATGAACAAAGCGCCATAAAAAACAAAAGAAAAATAGACAGAAATTTCTGGTCTCACACATGGGCATGACACAGCCCATTTTACAGTATTAAACTCTGCTCTCACCAGAGTTAAGCAAGGCTGTTACCAAGCAGTAAATTGCCCACCTTTGTTATCATTTGAAGTATTTAAGTGCAACGCAGCAATTAAGCAAGTTCTACCTACCTTCTAACACTGTAAGTTTGGCACTAGTGTTTATTTCACCAACACTGCTGGTAGCCATGCATTCATAAATTGCTTCATCCCGAAGGACACGTAGTGGTTGAATGCGCAGAACTGATCCAGATCCATCATCAAATTCAATGACCTTTTTCAAGAGAGGGAAATGTTATTACCAATTCATTACTAGAATTGAGCCATAGAAGACTACTGCCTCTGGACATGTTAATATTCTACATTTTTCAATGATAATTGCGAAAGTAAGAAGTGCTGGGGAAATCATATATTCCCTCTACACACAGCTCCTTCACTGTCCTGTGCAAATCTTCCCAAGTGATTAACCCTGATTAAAACTTACATCAACAGACATAAACAGAGCTCATTGCTCTTCTTTAGCATATCTAGGCAGCATAATGAAAATGTATTTATTTATTTTCTATCCCACCTTTATTATTTTTATAAATAACTCAAGGTGGCAAACATACCTAATACTCCTCCCTTCTCCTATATTCCCCACAACAACAACCCTGTGAGGTGAGTTGGGCTGAGAGAGTGTGACTGGCCCAAGGTTACCCAGCTGACTTTCATGCCTAGGGCGGGACTAGAACTCTCAGTCTCCTGGTTTCTAGCCCGTTGCCTTAACCACTAAACCAAACTGACACAAATAAATTAAAAATAATGAAAAAAATACAAATATCAATACTAAACCATTTGACATTGAGTAAATGAAATGGTTTAAATTAACAGGATAACAATATAAACAACATATATACTATGAAATCAAAGAAAAGAGCTTAAAAATGCCTGGAAATTTATTATAGAAACAGAACAACTCAAGGAATTGTTTGAAAATCTTCTTCCATGCTTCTTTCTCAAAACAATCCATTGGTGCAAACTGGATATATATTTATCCTTCCAATGATGTACCATAACTCTGACTACCTCCATGCTCAAAAGGTCCATAATGCTTGATGTAAACAGATGCCCATAATGCTTGATGAAAATTCTTACATTCAGTGATATCCAGCATTTGGAAACAAGACTTTAAACCTTTGTTTCTCATCTTGACTAATAATCAATCTTTCTTACCGATTAACTGTAGTTAATACCCAAAGGAACTTAGTGTCCTATTATGCAACTCAGTATTAATTCAGAATTTTATTTTTATTTGATGAAAGCTAGATGGTTTTCCTTTCTTTGGTCACCTTGTACCTTTCCAACTGAGGAAAGCTGAAGTGAGAACAGCTGAATCAGAGCCAAGATTGTAGACCTAAAGCACCTACAATCATGAGCAGTGCTGACTTTGGCCAGCTAGCATGTTTGTTTGTTGTTCTGGCATGATGAAGGGGGAAAGTGCCTTTTTCAAAATCCTCCTTGACTAACCCAGTAGGCTAGATTAGGTCCATAAGCTAGAGATTCCCAGGTACAGGCCCTCTAAAATATCAGGTAAAACAAGTAAACTGAAACCAAATGGTATAGTTTCAGTACTACTGGGGGAGAATATACATCCTCAGGAAACACAGTTCTAGCTTCAGATGGTATAAAATCCTATTCTTATAGTATAGAATCTTGCAGATGTATGGATAGATTTGGTATTATCCAAGTCATACCAAAAGCAGAAGTACCATATTAGCTGTAAATAAAATTCAAAATGTGGCAGGCAGGCAGGGGTGGTTGCAACTGATGTTGTACTCAGTATTTATTAGTACAGGCATACCTGGCTTTATTGCACTTTGCTTTATTGTGCTTCACAGATACTGCATTTGTTTTACAAATTGAAGGCTTGTGGCAACCCTGTGTCAAGCAATTCTATTGGTGCGATTTTTCCAACAGATCACCATTTTTTTTAGCAATAAAGTATTTTTTAATTAAGGTATGTACATTGATTTTTTTTAAAACATAATGCTATTGCACACTTAATAGACTACAGTATAGTGTAAAAATAACTTTTATATGCACTGGGAAACCAAAAAATTTGTGTGACTCATTTTATTGTGATACTTGCTTTATTGAGATATTTGCTTTATTGTGGTGGTCTGGAACCAAACCCACAGTATCTCTGAGGTATGCCTGTATTTAAAGACTTAAGATGGAATGTGCTCATAGATTTCCAGTTGTACCTAAAGTCCTCCAAATATAACAGGGGTAAAGTTTGTCATACTATTGAACTTGGAAGTACAATTAAATTAACATTTTTAATCTCATTTTGTATAAATCATGAATTATAATCACTAAGATTTGGCTACTGTAACAAACCACTGTTTGCTCAAATTAAGGTTGCAAGGTTGTTTTCTTTTGTCACTCTTGTGATATATAATTATTTTTTACCAGATCCTAAGAATCACCATAGGCATGTCATTGCCCCAGGTCAACATTGCAGCCCTTTTTTAAAAAAAAAAGTACATTCCATGGAGAATACATGATTAGATTTAGAAGCTTAGTCCGGCAGGAAGGGCACGTTATGGACCCCACTGGCTAAAGAATTCCGACTGGTGTGGTTGAGGAAAGCCTTTTCTGCCATTGCCCCCACTCTGTAGAACATCTTGCCCTGTGAGGTGAGGTTGGCGTCATGGGGGGCTTAGATTCAGAGTCAGAAGACTAAGAAGAGCAGCCAGCTCCTGAAGTGGCCTTGGAGGACGAGCAGTCAACTCTGGGGTCACCAGACGAACAGCCCCCTAAGCAGGCAGAGGAGGCAGGGCGGGACAGCAATCAGCCAGGACAGCTGCCACTGCTCAGGGAAGATGAGGACTCAGAATTTCCGCCCCCTCCCAATGCAAGAGCAAGGAGAGCAGAGCGAAGAGCAGAACAGGGGAAGTCAGTGAGGGAACTCGCAAGGAGGCAGTCTCGCCCTCCTAAATGAGCCCCACCAGGACTGCTCTTATTTAAGAACTGCTGTGAGCTCAAGACTGGTGTTGGAAAACAACCATTGCATTAACTCAGACTCTCTGTGCCTTGCCTTTTGATTCTGAACCCAGACAAGCTGACAACCTCGCTAATGCCCGGGACTTCTGGATTTGCCTGACCATATTTGTGCCTGCTCCCTGGATCTTGAACTCTTTATTTAGGCAGGTTTGCTGGACTTCTGACAACTTGGTTGCTTTTACGTGTGTGATGACTGTATTACTCAATTTGCCATCAAAATGGATTCATATGTGTTTTAGTAGAAATCACTTTAATGGAGCATAGTGTACAGAACAGTGAAAAAGTTGCGAATGAAAATTCCCACGCTTTCCCCAAGTTAAACAACGCAATGAGTGCAACCCCTTCCTTTTCCCAGGCATGCAGCCCCCTCTCCATGCCAGTGAGTTCAGTTCCTTGCAGATATCTCCAACAGCTCGGCAGTCTGACCTTGAAAACCAGAGATAGTCCAAACAAGATGCTTCCATACTCCTGGCATGTTCCCCCTCCCATTCAGCTGACCCACAAGTCCCAACACGTGTTAACTCCATTCATGCATGCCAGTCCAATCAGATGTTCTGGGAAAGTTTGATTGGGGAGCATGACAACGTGCTTGTGTCTGCGTGTAACTTTTCATTGCTGCTTGCTCTAAGTAAACGTTTGCAACTACCTTTTGTGTATTTGTGTGTGCCTGGCCCAAGACAGGACAGTTGGCCCCCACTCTTCTGATGTTAAGACCTGGCTCTGCCAACTAAGTTGGGGATCCAAGAGTGGTAGGTAGCCCTGGGGGTGGTTTGTGTTTTGAAGATACTCTCTCCACCTTTTAGTTTTCCCTTTTAACTTTGTATTTTTTGTACTTTTTATATGATTTTAATGACCTTTTATTTGTAAGCCACCCTGAGTCACTTCTATAGTGAGACGGGCAGTGCATAAATTTGACAAATAAATAAATAAATAAATTTGGGTAGGAATGGGCACTTTGGAAGAGGCATGTGAAAAGGAAGAGGGAGCATAAATACTCAAGAGACACATCTGTGGTTTTCCTGGGACAGACAGAAATAGTTAAATAAGGCTTTTATATTTCTGTTCCATGGAAGTTAAAATAGTATTTAATGACCTCAAAAAACAAAAGGGATTTTGCTTTTACCTTGAAACCATCTATAAATTGATCCTTAACAGCAAGAAGTAGAATATAATATAATATAATTTTATTTTATTTTATTCTGTTTTATTCTGTTTTGTTGTTTTGCTGAAGGAAGTGTTTCTGTAAATGAAGCTGGCTGGGGACAATTCCATCAGCCCCTTGCAGTCCCCAGGTGCACCATCACATTCTGCTCTGTAGTATCGGGGATTTCTTTAGAACTATCTGGGAGAACAAGAAGGGACCATGGAAAACAATGGAGAAAATCATGCTGTATAAGCGATTTTCAATTCCTCTGATACTGGATTTCACCCCAAGACTCCAAATCAGTAGACACAGGAATTAAATGATTTTACATTAATCTAATTTCAATTCATAAACAGAGTGAAATGATCACATCTCTGAAATGATACAGTGAGTATACAAGGAAGCTGTACAAAAATGGGATGAAATTTCCTTTTTCTCAAATAAGCATAATTAATTCTTGTCATACAAGAACCTGACGAGGACGTAACTGTAACAGCACTCTCCTCTTCTCCTTCTCCAACGATTAGTACTTAGAAGCATAGTGCCTCTGAGCTGAAAGCAGTTATATACAGTATACCCATCCTAACCAGAGTGAACTATTTTATTTTCATCTTCCTTTAGAGCTGCTCAAATTGGCGGCCATTACTACATCTTACCACAGCAAATCCCACAGTTTAACCATGCAGTGTATAAAGTAGTACTTAGTCTTACTCAAGAATGTACATATAAGAAAGGAAACACGCATTCCGGTCCTCAGATTTGATCCTACTTAATTCCATTCAATATACTGTATGAGCATTCTTTCAAAATTACAAGCAAATGTTCGTTCTCTACATACCTCAAATCGCTGGGAGCTGACCTTTTTTCCTTTCTTCATCCAAGTGATACGTGGCTTTGGCTCCCCTGTTGCTTGGCATACAAAGGAGGCCACACCACCAGAAATCCCAATCTGATCTTCAGGAGTTTTCATAAAGTTTGGTTTGCCTGTAGGAGAAATAAACTGACTGGTGAGATATAGGACCTAACATATACAGCATTTCAAATTAGGAGTTTTAAGCACTACCAAGTAAATCCAAAAGTACAAAACTGCCTTGCACTGCTTTCTCATGACAAGCTTATGCCAGACATGCACTTCGAAACAGATATATTATTTTTCCTTGTAAACTTGTCTGAATTAAGGACTAGGGAAGGACTATGTGAGTGTTTTTTTAGAGTAGTTCCATCTCAAGTTGTCTATTAATTTTTTATATGTATATATGTATATATGTGTATATATAGGTGCCTTCAAGTCAGTGCCAACTTATGGACTAGTACCAATCGAAGCGAATATTTTAGCTCAGGGTTGAACTGTGGAGTCCTTGGTGCTCTCTGAGCCTTGTTGTTTTCTTGCAGATGTTTCATTGCCAGACTAGGCAACATCTTCAGTGCAAAGAGGGAGTGGGTCTTGCTCTCTGCTTATATAATATCTATATCTGTTTATATAATATATATAATATATAAACAGAGAGCAAGGCCCACTCCCTTTACACACTGAAGATGTTGCCTAGTCTGGCAATGAAATGTCTGCAACAAGCCTTATGGACTAGTCTCTGCAGTTTTCTTGGCAAGTTTTTTTGGAAGTGGCTTGCCACTGCCTACTTCCTAGGGCTGAGAGAGTGAGAGTGACTGGCCCATGGTCACCCAGCTGGCTTCATGCCAACACACACCCCTTAGCACATACCTGCTATTTTTTTTAAACCAAACTCCTGGTGATGCTAATCCCCAATAATTACATACTATTAAAAATCATGGAGAGAGGCTGCCCTTTTCAGTAAAGAGTTGAGCAGAGATGATTTGCTGACTCTGCAAACTATTCTCAGAAGGGAAGAAATGTCAATCTAGCTAGTCTTTTTATTCAACATAAATACATTACTTAAAAAAATGTTGCAGTGTGTTGAAATGACAGGATCATAATCCCAAGTTTAGCTGAGCACTGGAAAAAGTGGATCAGAAAAACACAATTCAAAAATTCATGGAATAATACAGTCACTTTATTCATATTTATTTATTTATTTATAGTCACTCTACTTCCAATTTGTCAGGTTTTTATGCATGCAATATTTTTTTGAAAATGCTTTAAAATCTTTAGATTTTGAACAGCCATTTAAGTATGAGGCTAAGAAATCTTTCTGAAATGCAGAAAATTGACATCACACTTCATATTGCCACAATATGAGACAATATTTTGAGATTAAAATAAATGATTTATTAGTTGTAATTGCTTAACCTATATTGCTTAAACATGTTTACTTCCTAAATTCACATCTACTTAGCAATATATTGCTTCATCTTTATCTTTTCCTTCTGTTAAGATTTAAACTAACGTTGATTGTGCTGTAACTGTTAGTTTTGCAATACAGTTCAACTGTTTCTTTTAGACTTCTGCACTTCATTTGTTATTTTGCTGTTGCTGAGGCTTGAGGAAGCAGACAAGGAACCGTACCATATTAATTCACTCACTTCTATGCTAAACCTTGTTTCAGTTTGCTTATTACACAGTATCTAATAAACAGGAACACTCAGCTGAGACCACGAAGCAGCAAATTACAATTTTAACAGGAGGCAGATACCAGTATCTCTACAACAGGCAGTACTGTACTTTCTCTACCTCTGAAGAAAACCTGAGCCCAGAAGATGAAACCAACTATGGCTTGTTTGTCAATATACTCTTCCTAGACAAGTACTTGAAAAAGTAGTCGCAGGTCAAACTCTCTATACAGGTTATAGGGTTACTATGGCAATTGGGACCAGGATTGTCATTGCTAAGCCATGCAGTTGTAAAGCACGATGTCACATGACTGCATGGCTTAGTGACGGCAATCCTGGTAGTCCTGGTTGCTGTCATAACCCCAAAACACGCGGGTCGTTAAGCAGGAAATGGTGAGAGTCCCAGGTAAGGAGTGCCAGGCTGTCATGAGGGGTGAGGGAGGCCGGGGAGGGCTTGGGAGGCCACATGTGAGTTGGGGGAGGGTGGAGAGGGCCTGGGAGGGTTGGCAGAGGCTGTGCACAGGAAGGGTGTATGTGTGCTGCAGACGGGAGTAACTTACCCGAGCAATTTGTGACCTTCCCTGCTGGCTGTCCCATTCACTTTGCTTGTGGGAAGCTGGCAGGGAAGCTCACAAATGGCAATTGCATGACCACAACTCCCTGTGACGTCATAATCGTGAGGCAGGCATCTGAGCACCTGGATCGTGATCACGTGACCATGGGAGTGCTGCAATGGCCAGAACTTCAGGGACAGGTTGTACGTCCATTTTTTCAGTGCCACTGTAACTTTGAATGGTCGCTGAATGAATGGATGTAAGCCAAGGACTACCTGAATTTTTAGATGAGACTGATTTTAGGACCATTTCTCATTGCAGTTCTGTTCTAGATCAGAAGTTACTTTGGTCATCCTTTGAGAAGACCTCTACTGGGACTGGAATGAGGAAGTGGAAACCTGTTAGTTCTCTTGAATCTCTCTGTGATTTTCAGTACCACTCACTATTACATTATTTTGGATAGTCTGAATTAGAGTATGTGGACATTGTACTGCATTATCTCTGTGCCAAATCCAGAAGATGATGCAAAGAAATCATAGCACTGCACCATAACAGTTTTCCTATAGACTTCCTCAGAGGTCTATGTATTTCAACTATTACATATTTTACATTTCAAAAACAGTGGAGTGAATTATAATTTGTATACCAGGTTTAAGTACTTTGCACTGTTGCAGTTATATTGTTTTGTTGAAATTATTTCTATGCAACTGTACAATTTTAATTAAAAAGTCGCTAAAGCTTTCACCTCATCGTTTGTGGCATGGCTTTTCTGAGGTATCAATTAGATTAATATAACCAATTTTCCTGTTGTGAGACATTTAAGGATTCATATATTGTAAAACAAATTATAGTAAAAGATTTATGAAGAAACTCTATAACTACAGTTTTGGAAACATATTTGATGTAGTTTATGCTACCTGAAAAGCTATTCATATACAGCAACAACCAAAATCTATTTTCACAGAAGATACATAAGCCTTGGTTGTCCCTGCAAACCACATTTTAAAAAATTCATCTTGTGTGGCTTCTTTTAATTTTATAGGGTATATCATTCTATAAAGTTACATGACAGGCAGCTTGAATTGAGTGAATGTATGAATCCATTATATGTCAAATTTAAAGTATATGCAGACAAACCTTTACAATTTTAAAATGCTAACCTGTTTCTTAAATAAATTTAGATGACACTAAGTAAATATAGTGAATATTGAGCAGGCAGACAAATGTATGTAGTCTCACAAATTATGCGAGGGCAATGACATGATTTTATTTTCTAACAGGCTTCAGCCAGCATAAGAGATAAAACAAAACAAGAATAAAAAAGAATAAAGATAGCACAACTAAAAATCAGCAAGCTATTCAGCAAATATCAACTGATATAGAGCACAAAGTAACTATCAAGCTGATTGGATTGATTTGATCCATCAAAAGCAATGGAACAAAACAGCCACTTTTCCAGGAATTGCTAGAATCTCATCTGACAGAAGAAAAAGATACATAAAATTTGTCAGACCTGCCTGATATATTTACTGGAATAAAAAAAGATTAGAGCACAGTGAGTATCTCTGTACTATAAACTAAGCAAAAGAATATGTCTCCCTGCTTATTCCTCGTACAGTCCACAAAGGGTAAATATTCAGTAAACATATTTCAATGCCTACTCCACAAGCAGGGTTGGTGGCAAAAATTAAAGCCAGCCAATATGAAAGTCCTTTGTTAATTCAAAGCTAGAAGATTAAAACAATATATATGCGGGTACAAACCTCTTCCTAGACCATTAAGTCTAACGTAACTGGAGACAGTGTTGATGTCCTTTTTGAATTCTATATTCCAAATGCATTGTCTCAAAATTAGTTTCATTTAATAAAATTCTGATGAAACCAAAAACTGAAATGAGAACCCACATGAATGAGTAATTCCTTCAGTGACCTCTCCTAGACAGATTATAAACTATTTAGCGGCATTGTTGAAGCACTCACACCAGCTATGCCAAAAGAATTAAATAAATGGATCCAAGTTTAAGCCTCAAACCCAGAATCCAAACACAGTTCTGTGACAGACACACAGTAAAGATCTGAAAAATTAACATTAAGTACCCCAAAGGCCAAATTCCTTATGGACACATACTTGGTAACTGTACAGCAGCTCAGTCACTACTTTTGCCTTGAACTCCTTAAATGTCGAAGGAATATGCTGACCACCTCAAGAAAAGATAATGCAAAACCAATCTTCCTCATTCTCTCCCCCCTATCCCAAAAACGTGTTGGGATTGTAACTCCCAGAATTTCCAGCTAGTGACTTAAGATGTGTCACAATGGTTGGGATTTCTCAAGTTTGCCACCATGGTATCTGGAAAATGCCAGGTTCAGAACAGCTGTGCTAAGCTAAGAGATTGTAATGAGCTATGTTTTGTGATGGGGTGTGAAATAAATGCTGATTTGTGTTGTTGTTGTTTATTCGTTTAGTCGCTTCTGACTCTTCGTGACTTCATGGACCAGCCCACGCCAGAGCTTCCTGTCGGTCGTCAACACCCCCAGCTCCCCCAGGGACAAGTCCGTCACCTCTAGAATATCATCCATCCACCTTGCCCTTGGTCACAGAATATAAAATATTGCAAGGTATGGTTAATGCCTCAGGCAACAACCTCCTGCCATCTGACTCTTATCCAAACTGATGTTGTTGCTAAATATTGCCCTCTCTTCCTCCAGAGTGACTCTGCCAATTAAGTTAATTGGCTGCACCATAGAATCATAACCCTAACTCCAGGTCATCTTTTTAAAATACAGAAACCTCCCCAGGCATTATTTTAGGTTAAAGATTTCAGTTTTTAATTATTGAAGGAGGAGAGGTATGTTAGTCAATGCTGACAAAAAAAATCAAGAGACTGGTAGTATCGTTTCCAACTAACAAATTTTATTAAAAGACATAAGCTTTTGTGAGCTGCAGCTCACTTCGTCAGTCTAGTCCAGTGTTTCCCAACCTCCACAACTTTTAAGATATGTGGACTTCAACTCCCAGAATTCCCCAGTCAATCATGCTAGCCACTCTATGACTCTGATGAAGTGAGCTGGAGCTGACAAAAATTTACAGCTTTTAAGAAAATCTGTTAGTTGGAAACTCCTCCTGAGTTTGCACTTCTATGCACCTAAGTTATGGAAGTAAACAACAATTTCTTAATAGCATAATATGCCCTTGATTGGTGGGTTAAAAAAACTTCTTGACCTGAGATCTCCAAGTCCTTCTACTAAAGTAAGTTTCACTTTATGCTTTGAGTATCTGGCTGTCTGGAGGGCACAGAAGTACAGGGGAGCAATTTAAATATGAACAAGCAACAAAACTGCAAAGCAGAAGAGGTATGGCTCATGAGCACAAAGATTCTGCAAAGGATTTAAGGGGGGGGGGAGTCTTTTGTGCAAAAATTTGCTTTTTCAGATATTTGGCATTCTTTGTGATAAAAGTGGCATTTACTATACACATTAACTAAGCAATAAATATAGAGACGACTGAACAAGGGAAGAGACCCAGTTGGTCTAGTGGTTAAGGCTCCAGGCTAGAAACCAGGAGACTCTGAGTTCTAATCCTGCTTTAGGCATAAAGCCAGCTTGGTGACCTTGGGCCTGTCACACTCTCTCAGCCTGTGATGTCAGGCTGGGCAACAAGCTGGTTGGTCAATTCCTGTCGCAACCAATGGATCAACATCCGGTTGATACAAAAAGCGGACCCTGCACCTGCGGGGAAATGCTAGGAAGGAAAAAAAAACTGAACAAGGGATCCTTTCCACTTTGTTGAATGGGTCAAGATCTACAAAACACAGGCAAACCACTTGCCTCATCCATAATCTTTAACAGAAGGAACTGCCTATTCATTATCCAAGACTCTGTGGCAAAAAAAAATTACTAACAAAATTGGCAGTAAACCACTTAAAATTAAGGTATCTCACAGAGTGATCTACTGGATCAATTACTGGTGTCCTAATTGTTCCTACTTTGTATCCAAATTTGTCACTATGTCTGACCATAATTAACACTGATGACATGAAATCATAGGATGCTGTCAAACTAATTGTATTCAGAATTCAGAATTTATAATTTATGCCCAATCCTTTAACCAAGGAACTGTTATCTCAAATGGGAACACTGGATTATCTCACTCATTTCCCCCAGAGAAGTGATTCTTCAGAGAATGAAGGCAATTGAGATACATACCAAATTGTAAAAAAATGTTACTGAAATTTTGGAGAGCTGATCCAAGAGAATTATTTTTGGTGATGTTTAAGAAAATTGAGCTTAAGAAAGAAATACAGGTAGTCCTCAGTGAATGACCACTCATTCAGCGATTGTTTAAAGCTGTGGCAGCGCTGAATGAATGGTACTTACTACCAGTCATGTGATCGCAATTTGGGCTTTTGGCAACCAGCCTGCACTTATGACGGTTGCAGTGTCCTGCTATCACGTGATCGCCATTTGCAACCTTCCCTGTCGGCTTCCCACAAGCAAAGTCAATAGGGAAGTTGGCAGGGAAGGTCACAAATTGCTCCCGTAAGTCACTTCTACCGCTTTTCTCTCAAGCCCACCACAGAATACGAGATCCCAGGGATCTTCTACTCTGTAGTGCGCCTGCACTTGCAGCACCCCCCTGCCACATTCCATAGCACCTGCCCGCCACAGCACCCCTCCCCCGCCTGCATGGTGCTGCAGCATCACCCCCTGCCTGGCCGCACTCAGTACCACTCACCCCCCCGCTGGCCTGCTTGCGAGCCTCCCAGGACTTGTAATTTCCTGACAGCTTCTCCACTGACTTTCCTTGTTCGAAGCTTGGAGGAAGTTGCATGTGCGGTCCACATTTTACAACCCTCAATCCTCACTTAACGATGGCAACAGGGACTGCCAAGATTGCTGTTGCTAAGCAATGCAGTCACATGACATCATGCTTTAAAACTGTGAGGTTTCAGCTGGCTCAGAAAATGAAACCTATTCTGAGTCAGAAGGGGAAACCGAAACTTACCAGGTAGAATGCAGGGAAACAAAACCCAGAAGTGACTCAGCAGTGTGGGAGAAGCTCGAGACGCCAATTGGCCAAACTTCGGAGGAGATTTTGAATCTGCCAATCAGCACGCAGGAAAGGCATGCAGAAAATTGCACGAAGGAAAAGGCTGCCCAATTGGCTGCAGAAGGAAACAGGTGTGCAAAGGATTGGCATAACAGGCATACGCGCAAAGAGCAAGCTGCTGGAGACAACTGATCCGTTGAGCTCACAACCCTTGCAGAAGAGTCAGAACCTGCGTCGGAAGCCTCGCCTATTGCTAGAGGGGAATCAGCGCCAGCGTTTCCTACCTACAAAGACCTGCCTTCTGCACAAGCTGCTTCTGAGGATCCTTGCCTTGCCATTCCTGTCGAGCATAGCCTCGAGTTCCAGCTCTGGACCTCGCCACCACATTTCAGTGCATTCCAGACGTGTATCCAGCCTTGCTTCCAGCTCTCAGCCTTGCCTAGGAGCTCCAGTCCAGTCCAGCCTTGCTTCAAGCTCTCAGCCTTGCCCAGAGTCTCCAATCCAGTCCAGTCTTGCTTCAAATTCTCAGCCTTGCCTAGAGTCTCCAGCTCAGTCCAGTCTTGCTTCAAACTCTCAGCCTTGCCTAGAGTCTTCAGTCCAGTCCAGCCTTGCTTCCAGTTCCCAGCCTTGCCTAGAATATCCAGTCCAGTCTAGCCCAGCCTCCAGAGCCAAGCCTTGCCCAGTGGTTCCAGTTTGGTCTTGCCCAGTCCTGTCGGTGTGCCAGTCTGCAGATTCTTGCCTCCAGTTCCTGCCTTGCCACACACTCTAGCTTCATCAAGTCCATCACCTTCATTCAGTGAGACAGTTGAATTCTGCCCTGCTGATCTGCCACAGTTTGATCCTGCAGCCTTGCCTGTTTCTCCATTATTACCTGGGTGGTCTTGCTTAAACAGTTTTGCCTTATTCATCACCAGGAATTATTAATGTAAATAGTTCTTTTAATAAAGAGTTTTTTATAGTAAACCTGTCTGGCCACCTGAACAGGACAACCACCACATCGTTTAGCAACAGAAATTCCAGTCCCAATTACCGTTAAGCGAGGACTACCTGTACAGTAATTAGATTGTATATTATTCTAAACGATTCAGTATTAAGTGGATACATCTGAAAACCATCAGCAAGTCTCAGATTGATGAACTTTCTCTCCAGCGTGGCTGCCAGAACTTAATGGAACTGAAAAAAACTTATTTTCCATTTTTTGGGAGGATTCTTGTGGACAGCAAGAATCCTCTGAGTCCACTGGAGTTAGTTAGCCAATAAATTAAAAAAAGAAAAGAAAAAAAAAGAATAACTTTGATTGCAAAAATTCATTGAAAGTATTAAATCAGTGCCTGGCTTCCCAGGCTTCTTCTGTAGTTCAACATGAAAGTTACTAATTATATCCTTTTAGAAGGGCAGAACTCTTTGAAGAAGAGTTTTGTTTTAAATGCAGAACAAATAATTGTATTCCAGAGGTTCTGCTGAACTGTTTTGGATCAACCATGGTTCAGAAGAGCCAAAATCTGGTGTTAGGCCTCTTAGCTACAGAACATGCTCAAAGAAGTGAAACTGACAGACTTTCTTTAGTGAATTTAAATGCCAAGGACTAGAGGTTAGAGTACAGAATTTTAAGAATTGAGATAGGAATCCTCTAGCCCTCCTTTATTAGTGAGTTCATTACGGCAGGATCTCTTTGAAGTTTTTACATTTCTTTTACTCAGGCAGTTTGCATGTTAGGCTAAGAATCTGATAATGCACTAATGACCTCTCCCATCTACTGATTGTGTCTGTGTGTCTTTGTATTCTCTGTCACCCTTAGCACAATCTGTCACAACTGTACTCTAGATTAAGCAAAATCTGGATGGAGCAAACAGGGCATATTTACATAATTAGAAAGTATTTTATATAATATACAATTTAGGATGTCTAGATCTGGGGAAAGTGGCACCCTTATTAAAGGAAACCAATGTGTTACATCACTTTTTTCAAAAAAAAAAAATCTTTATACTATTTTAAAATTTCAAGTGCATAAATGAAAACCTCTAAACTTTTTTCTGGTAGATTTTTCTTCACAATTCCAGAACAGATGACTGGAAGAGCAATTGCTTTTTATAATATACATGATTAGTAAGTTTTTCTCAAAAAGTGTTTTCAATTTATAGTGTGCACTGTCAGTAAGCTATTAAAATGTTTTGCAGGCTACAATCTTTGAGTTTTATTTGCAAAACCAGGCTGTAACTGCACTACCTGGATTTTAATGGATTCTTATAGGGAGCTTACATTTCAACTTGGAGTTCCTAATTTACACTTGTCTTTAAAAAAAGTCAAAACTATCAAATTGCACAGAAAATGTATAAAAAGCTGAAAACATACCAGGTCAAGAGAAAAAGCAGTGCAAAATCTACTGCATGGAAGGAAAATAGAGTCCCTCCTTGGGGGGCGGGGGGAATGGGCAGTGATAAAAATTTGACTGATAAATAAATAAATAAAGGAGGTGAATGCTTCTGCCCAAAAACAAACAAACAAACATGAACATTAATTTTGTTCACATGCTTGATACATCAGATTACCAAAAAGGATTTACAATGTTTTCAGCTCACTGTGCAAGCATGTCATGCGCTGCCTGCCTCTGAATAACGCTCAGACACTGGTTCGTGGATCAGGCTCTGATTTATTCAAGGTGCGGTACAGCTAGAAAGAAAAAAGCTGAGAGTGGCAGGAGCGCGCCGGTGCGGGGTTCAAATACCCCGCGCCGGTCAGCGCCCCCTCACTCGCGGTCACGTCACCCCCCTTTGTCCAATACGTTGCCCTGCCGGTGGGTGAGGGGTGCCGGGATCGCCCATCGTCCGGTTCTCCATTCCTCTGCTGATTGCTATCGCTGGGCGATCTCCGTGGTATTGGCGCTGATGGCTTGGGTGTGCTCCGTGATCTGCTTAGTTATTGTTTGTTGGCCGTTTAGTCGTTGGTGTTAATGGTTGCTTATCTTGCGCCCCTTCACCTATCTCCTTGCCCTTGTCATGTGTGCCCTTGCGCTGATGACTTTAGCTCAAGGGCACTCATGACATACTGCCCCCTTTCCGAATAGTGCTCCCCCCCGGTTTTCTGGGTTTTTTCCATGGAGCTGCAAAAGCGCCGCTTTTTTTTTTTTTTTTTTTTTGAAATTCCCGCCGGAGTGGTTGTCGCCCCTCCCTTTGCTCCTCCCCCTACCACGTGCCTTCCCAAGGAGTGTCCCTTTTGCGCATGCTCGGGTCCTGTCCTGGCGTGCGCATGCTCCAGCCACACCCCGTTTGTTTGGCTCAGTTCGGTGCGGAGAGAGGCGTGGCTGGTCGGGTGCGTCTCAGCCCCAGGTAGGGTTCTTCTTTTCCCTTTTTTAAAGTGCGTTGCCTTTGTTGTGTCTCGTGGGCGTTGCCCCCGGGTTGCTTTGCTTGCCACTCCCTTGCGGCCGGGGGGGGCGGGGGGAGGGCGCCGGCGGCCGTTTGTCCCCACCCCGTGGCCCCAGGGCGGGGGGAGTGAGTCCCGGGGGGGGGAGGTCCACCCAAGTCGCGGGCTTGGGGGGGGCCCTTTCCCTTGGGGCACGGGAGGCGGGGGGGGCCTGCGGGGCGGTTTTTTGGCTTGCTGACCTTGGTTGCGGTTTGTCGGGGTATGCCCGGTGAAATGCTCTGGTCAGGTCGGGCGCGTTAACGTTGTGCGCCGCCACCCATTCCGGGTGGGGGAAGTGTTTCCACCTGACCAGATAGTGTAGAGTTCCTCGTTGCGTGCGGGAGTCGAGAATGTCCCTTATCTCGAAGTGGTGTTGCCCGTCGATCATCACCGGTGCGGGCTGCGGCGTGCTTGGGTGCCATCGGGAGGTTGTTGCCGGTTTCAGGAGGCTGGTGTGGAACACCGGGTGGAGTCTCCGGAGGTTGTGTGGCAGGTCCAGGCGTATTGCTACCGGGTTCACTTTTTGCGTGACTCGGAACGGGCCGATGTACTTAGGCCCCAGTTTTTTCGAGGGTTGGGTTGACTTTAGGAACTTGGTAGATAGGTAGGCCATATCCCCCGGTTGAAACGTTGGTTGTTGGCGCCGGTGTTTGTCGGCCTGCTCTTTGTAGGCTGCCTGTGCGTCCTGCAGCGCCGCCGTGATTACTGGCCATGCTTCCGCGATCTTCCGTCCCCATTCGCCAGCGTCCACCTGGGGCTCCGGGGGTCGAGGCAACTCCGGTATGGGGACGAAGTCACGCCCCGAGACTACCTCGAACGGAGTTTTCCCCGTGCTCGTGTGGACGGCGTTGTTGTATGCGACTTCGGCGAACGGGAGCAGTTCCGCCCAGTCGTCTTGGTGGTAGTTAGTATATGATCGTATGAATTGTTCTAAGGTGGCATTAAGAACCTCTGTGGCTCCGTCCGTTTGCGGATGCCAAGCCGTAGATAGGGCCTGTTGGGTCCCCGTCAGCTTCAGGAAGGCCCGCCAGAATTTAGAGGTGAACTGTGTGCCCCTGTCGGTCACCACACGTGCGGGACATCCGTGTAGCCTGTACACGTGGATGAGGAAGAGTTTGGCTAGCTGTTGTGCGGATGGGACCGACGTGCAGGGGATGAAGTGGGCCTGCTTTGAGAAGTAGTCCTTCACCACCCAAATGGCCGTTTTCTTCTGGCTGGGTGGGAGGTCCACTATAAAATCCATAGAGATTTCCTCCCATGGGCGGGAGGGTTCTGCCACCCGTTGCAATAGCCCCGCGGGTTTGCCTGGTGCCCGTTTGGCCTTAGCGCACGTTGGGCAGGACGCCACGTAGGTTTTTACGTCTCGCCTGAGCGCGGGCCACCAGAATTGCCGCCGTGTTAGGTGTAGGGTTTTGAGGAACCCAAAGTGTCCCGCTTGTTTGGCGTCGTGTGACCTATGCAATATTGCCTGACGTTGCGAGTCCGGGACGTAGATTCTGCCCTCCCCCCATGCCAGGTCCTGTGCCATCGTTACCTTGTCGGGGTTTGCCAGGACCCAGGGGTCGGTTTTGAGGGCGGCGGCGAGGTCCGTGCGCATGCCCCCTGGTAGTTGCGGTTGCTTTCTTCCGGCCGCCGGTTGTCCCGCCGTCGGCTGCGCCGTAGAGTTGAGCAGCCTCCGCGCGCCGCTTCGGGTGGTCACGGCCATCCCCAGTTGCGAGGCGGATAGGACCGTCCCGATGGTGTCCGGGGCGGGCTCTTCGTCTTGGGGCAGTCGGGAGAGGGCGTCGGCCAGGAAGTTCTTTTTGCCCGGCATGAACTTCAGCTGGAAATTAAAGCGGCTGA
Source organism: Candoia aspera (assembly GCF_035149785.1). Taxonomy (NCBI): domain Eukaryota; kingdom Metazoa; phylum Chordata; class Lepidosauria; order Squamata; family Candoiidae; genus Candoia; species Candoia aspera. Next base: position 55,823,026 of record NC_086155.1, on the reverse strand, counting down.
AGAATTGGGCCCATCGGACCTGTTTTGGGCTAAGGCGTCTAGGCGTTCGTAGGGCCTCAAGGTTGCAGTGGTCAGTCCATACCTCGAATGGTTGGGTGGCTCCCTCGAGTAGGTGTCGCCATGTCTCTAGTGCCGATTTCACCGCGAAGGCTTCTTTCTCCCAGACGTGCCATCGCCTCTCTGTCTCGGAGAACTTCCTTGACAGGTAGGCGCATGGTTTCAGGAGCCCCGTGGAGTCTTTCTGTAGCAGGATGGCTCCCAGGGAGAAGTCTGAGGCGTCGGCTTGGACCACGAACGGCCGTTCTGGGTCCGGGTGCGCGAGGATTGGCTCCGTAGTGAACAGCGCTTTCAGCTTGTCGAATGCGGTCTGGCACGCGGGAGTCCAATTCAGCACTGTGCCTGGGTTCTTGGCGCGTCGGGTGTCCCCCACCCCTTTGGTTTTGAGGAGGTCCGTTAAGGGTAGGGCTATCTCAGCGAACCCCCGGGCGAATGACCTGTAGAAATTCGCGAATCCCAGGAAGCTCTGTAGTTGCCGTCTGTTGCGGGGCCGCTCCCAGTTTAGCACCGCTTCGACTTTTGCGGGGTCCATTTCGATGCCTTCCCCGGAGATTCGATACCCCAAATAGTCTAGGCGCTCTTTGTGAAACTCGCATTTTGTAGGCTTTGCATAGAGCTGCGCCCTTCTGAGCTTGTCGAGGACTTGCCTGACTAAGGTTACGTGTTCCTCGTGTGTTTTCGTGTAAATAAGGACGTCGTCGATGTAGACCAGGACCCCTTTAAACAGATGTTCATGCAGTACCTCATTGATGAGCTGCATGAACACCCCAGGGGCCCCCGCGAGTCCGAAGGGCAGTACCTTGTACTGGAACGCGCCTAGGGGGCAGTTAAACGCCGTCTTCCATTCGTCCCCCTCCCTGATTCGGATGCGATAGTACGCCTCGCGAAGGTCCAATTTGGAAAAGACTTTGCCCGTGGACAGGTGGGCGAGCATGTCCTTCACCAGGGGTAAGGGGTATTTGTTGGACAGGGAAGCCGCGTTTAAGCCCCGGTAGTCGGTGCAGAGCCGTAGGGTCCCGTCTTTCTTCTCCCGGAATAAGACGGGGGCTCCGACCGGTGAGCATGCTGGCTCTATGAATCCCCTGTCTAGGTTTTTATCGATGAACTCCCGGAGGGTTGCCATCTCCTTCGGGGTCATCGAATAGATCTTTGGTCTGGGTAAGGGGACGTCGGGCAGTAGGTCGATCCGGCAATCCGTCTTGCGGTGGGGGGGTAGTTGGTCCGCCTCTGCCTCTCCGAAGACCTCGGAGAAGTCGGCGTAGTGTTCTGGTAGGTCTGCTGTGGTAGCGGCGTTGTCTTGTGTGGTCGCCTCCGCTCGTCCTACCGTGGGGTTGCTTTTGCCAGCTGGTGCTGGTGCCCGGTACTCGCCGTCACCGAATGTGAAGGTGCGGGTCGCCCAGTTGATCCGCGGGTTGTTTTTCGCGAGCCAAGGCATCCCCAGGACTGCAATGGGCCGTCCGATGTGCGTGACTACGAACGATGTGCGCTCGGTGTGAGTGCCCATTTGCAGGGTGACCGGCTCGGTTTGTAGCGTGGCTGGTTTCCCTCCCGCTGTGGAGCCGTCCAGCTGGTGGAATGCTAGCGGCGTGGGGAGGGGGAAGCAGCGGAGGTCGAGTTTGGCGACCAGGTCGGGGTGGATGAGGTTTTTTGAGCACCCCGAGTCCACAAGTGCCGCGGCCGCGGTGGCTCCGTTGCCGGCAGAGATTTTAATTGCTGCCATAATTACGGGGCTTTCGTCGTTTCGTCGAGGTGGTCCGCGCTGCTGTCCCACCGCCTGCCTCGCCACGCGTTTCAGGGCAAGCGGGGAGCGTTTCCCGCCGGCTGGTCGGGATCTGCGTTGTCTTCTTCCCCCCACGAAGCATCCCAGCCCTCCTCTGGTGTCGCTGCGGCCACGGTCATTCGGCGGTGAGGGGGCGGCCCCAGGTTGGGTTGTCTGGGGCTAATTTTCGGGGTGGGTTTGGGCGCGCTGGTCGGCGGTCGGTTGGCGAAGCAGTCCACCGTCTTGTGCCCTAATTTGCCGCACCTCCCGCAAGGCTCCCGGTTGAAGTTCTTTTTTCGGTACATGGGGCCGGCCATTCCCCCGTGTGGTGCGGGTACCTTTTTCTCGGCATATTTTGTGTCTTCTGCGGTTGTCATGAGGAAGGTGCGGTGCGCGTGTTCGGCTTTCCCCGCGAGGTGGATCCACCCGTGTAGCGTTTCTGGGTCGTCGCGGTAGAGGGCCCATTGGAGTACGTCGCGGTTGAGCCCCCTTTTGAACATTTCCACCAGGGTGGTCTCGGACCAGTCGCAGACCTTCCCCGCGAGGGCTTTGAACTCCAGGGCGTAGTCAGGGACCGTGCGTGTGCCCTGTTTGAGTCTTTGGAGTGTGCTTTTCGCCCTTACTTTGGCTAGGGGGTCTTCAAAGTAGTTTTTCAGTTCATTGATGAAAGCCGGGAAGGTGGCGAGGGCGGGGGAGCTGGACTCGTACAGTTGGACGTACCAGTCCGCCGCCCTGTCTTGGAGTTTGATCGCCACGGCGGCGATCTTGTCGGCCTCGGAGTCATAGGAATGTCCGTGCCTCCCCATGAACTCCCTAGCGTTTGTCACAAAGAACGAGAGTTTTGCGGGGTTCCCATCGAAGAAGATGGGGAAGTCCTTTGGGGCCCAGGCGTTTTGTGCGGCCCCGCCTCTTGCTTCCCGATGTGTGGTGTCGGCCGCCTGTGCTGTCTGCTGACCCTCTGCTGGCTCGTGGGGGTGGGCCTGTGCGGGGACGTCGTTGGGTGGCGTGGGGGGCATAAGCGACTGGAGCATGGTCCGGAGTTCCGTCAGTTGAGCCCGCATGGCCGCGAGTTCCGTTCGTGCCCCCTCGTCCACCACCCGCGCCGTCGCTGGGGCCGGTTCCCTTGGCGCTTCGTCGGGGGTGGGTTGTCGGCGGGGTTCATCGTCCCTCTGCCGCGGGTCCGCTTCCTCCGCCGTCTGATGGGTGTCTCCATCGTCCTCCTCCGTGTTGCACGCCGTGGGGCTGTCGCTCCACGCCCGTTGCTGGGGTGTGATGTGGAGCGCGGGGTCCTCCGCTGGTTTCGGAAGTCGTGCTGCTCCCTCCCGCGGTCGGGTTGCCTCCGTCGCCATCTCCCCTTGGGGTTGGAGCTGAGGCTCGGGTCGGGTGGGGTGGGCGTCCATGGCTCCGGGAGTCCGCGATGCCTCTGGCCTTGGTCGGTCCTCCTCCGTCCCTTGCCGCGCGGCTCGCCCTCCTTGCCCGCGCCGCTCCGGCCTCATCTTGTTGGTCTTCTCGTCGTCTACTCCTCCCGCGGCTCGTTGTCGTCCGGTGGGGCTCGACGAGGCTGAGTTTAAGACTCTCAGCTTTATGTCATGCGCTGCCTGCCTCTGAATAACGCTCAGACACTGGTTCGTGGATCAGGCTCTGATTTATTCAAGGTGCGGTACAGCTAGAAAGAAAAAAGCTGAGAGTGGCAGGAGCGCGCCGGTGCGGGGTTCAAATACCCCGCGCCGGTCAGCGCCCCCTCACTCGCGGTCACGTCACCCCCCTTTGTCCAATACGTTGCCCTGCCGGTGGGTGAGGGGTGCCGGGATCGCCCATCGTCCGGTTCTCCATTCCTCTGCTGATTGCTATCGCTGGGCGATCTCCGTGGTATTGGCGCTGATGGCTTGGGTGTGCTCCGTGATCTGCTTAGTTATTGTTTGTTGGCCGTTTAGTCGTTGGTGTTAATGGTTGCTTATCTTGCGCCCCTTCACCTATCTCCTTGCCCTTGTCATGTGTGCCCTTGCGCTGATGACTTTAGCTCAAGGGCACTCATGACAAAGCAGCTGGTTCTTAGTACAGCAAGTTAATATGTCTCATCAGTCTAATTCCATCCCTCTATTTCAAGAAATTAAGGTGAGCTCATCTCTTTCTTATAGATACATGTAAGGCACATACTTAGTTTATCTTCCAAACTCAGCAAACTCCACTGCAAACAATTTCAGTGGTTATCAGAATTGGTGATACAGATAAAAGCAGAGCTCATTTAATGATCATACGTATTGTTCATTGACCTGAATCTTGACCTGGTGAGGACAGCGTCCTCACAGAGTGAGCACACTCTGCCATTCACATTATATGAGCCATTTTTAAAAAACTTTCTTTGGATTTTCAAATACAGAGAATTCAGAACAGAGCATCAGCAGACCAAAAAAAAAAAAAAAAAGGATTACATATAAGTTGCTGAGATATGAAATTTCATTTCTTGGGAAGGAATTTTAAAAAATATTATAATACACATTTATAGAAATTAAACTAGCTGTTACATGGATATTCCCAGTTATGTATATTGAATACAGAATAATTGTTGCCCAGCTTTCAAGAAGAATGAAAATAGCAAGTCAGTTTGCAACCTGTTCATGTGCAAAATGTTGACCCCCTTCCCAAAGCTTGATTTTTACAGGTTTAAAGACATTCTTCTCTTTATTGTGGATCAAACAGGCCACCAACCAATTTCAAGAGCACCACAGTGGATTAATTAGAATCATCTCTTTTGGAAGGCTCATAGATTGGACTTAATAACATTATTTTGTACAAGCTATTGAGAAAGCTAATTATCTTTACTATTCTAGTTCTAATTTGTCATATTCCTGCATGCATGTTGTATGCAATCACCAGAAGTCAAACTCAACTGGAGATCGTCTACTTTTTCTGAGAACAGTTTTGTATTTCAAATTTCAACTTACTCTCATTTAAGTTCGGGTCCAATGCCTGAACTTTGTCCTTTCTCTAGCAGAAGGGTGTCACTATTACTATCTCCTATGAATAAAATAGGAGAGGAGTGGATGAAACTACATGCTTCTTCAGTTATCTTCCCTCAGTCACTCCTCCTTTCTTGTCTTAATAATTTTGATGCATGCACCAAATATTTGGCCTGCGGGAGAAGTTGTGTGAAAGGTGAAAGGTCCCCTGTGCAAGCACCGAGTCATGTCTGACCTTTTGGGGGGAATGCCACTTTCATTACATTTTCTTGGCAGACTATAGCGGGGTGGTTTGCCATTTCCTTCCCCAGTCACCTTCCCCAGCAAGCTGGGTACTCATTTTACCAACCTTGGAAGGATAGAAGGCTGAGCCGGCTACCTGAGAATCCAGCTTCCGCTGGAATCGAACTCGGGTTGTGGGGAGAGTTTCACTTGCAATACTGCCCCCTACCACTCCGCGCCATACGAGGGTCATGTGGGAGAAGTTACTGAGTTGCAAATTCACCAGTCATAATCGATCTCCAAATCAAGAACCTTACTTAGGATAGACAGAAATAAAAGGATAATTTAAGACAAATCAGCATAAAACAAAATAAAACTCTATATTCTAATCTTTCAGCTGAATTTATTTATTTAACTTGTACTACCTACTTAAGTTTTTAGTTAAGATACAAAACATAAAAGGAGACTTAAAACCACAGATATTAAAATCAAAGTTAAAATAATCAACATTTACAGTCCTATTTTTAAAAAATGTGTTTGTAATGCCTTTTAAAAGCCAACCAGTCATCAGACAACACGTTCCATAAACCTAGGGCCCTTACCCCTAGTCAACCCAAGTCAAGCTGCTGGTGTCTCAGGTAACCTTTTTAGATGATCTCAGTGGAGAAAGGGAAAAGGTATTATCTAAAATTGACTGGATCTAAACTATATAGGGCTTTAAAGGTCATAGTCATCACTTTGTGTTTTGCACAGAAATAAATTAGCAACCAGTACAATGCTTTTATCTCTGGGGGCTGGTTCTCATACAATCAAAAACAAATAGGTTGACATCATATATGGCTATTTCCAAAAAAAAGGAATAGATTGAAACTGCCCCTCCCACCCAAAAGAGAGTCACTTCTAATCTTTAACATGGAGTGAGCATGAGAAACGAGCAAAAGAATTTGAATACTGATCAAGGTATAAACAGCACTCACATTTAAATACACTGCAGCTCCTGGAATTCTTTTATAATGTCTTTTTAGGTTTTCTACAATAAACCAAAAGTTCCTGTCTCCTTTGAGCCTAGGGAGAAGCCTGACAGGTAAACTCCCCCTACACGGGAGGCAAACTTACTTTGTCATGCCACTGATCTCTGACTAACTTTAATAAAGTCACTAACATCTTTGTTCCAATATAAGATTGAAGTAGACTAGCAGCAGAATCTGGTAAATATACAGTTGAACCAAGTAACGAACCCAATGACACAAAAGATTGTCCAAATCCAGCAACCTGTCATGTTCGCCGTTCCAATGTTGCTGGTACATCGTAACGTCTCGCATGTCATTTCGCTGATAAGACTGCTTTCAATTGTCCTCTGGGCTCTTTCCAGTACAAGGTTTTGCCGTTTGGTTTGGCGGGGGCACCCGGGGTGTTTATGCAATTGATCAATGAAGTGTTACATGAGCATTTGTTCAAAGGGGTACTAGTCTATTTGGATGATGTTTTGATTTATACTGAAACGGTGGAGGAACATGAGCGCTTGGTGAAACAGGTGCTTAGCAAACTGAGAAAGGCTGAGCTTTATGCTAAACTTTCTAAGTGTGAATTTCATCAGACTCAGCTTGACTACTTGGGGTACAGAATTTCGGACAAGGGTATTGAAATGGATCCTGCGAAGATTCAAGCTATTTTGGAGTGGGGGCGTCCGCGTACTCGCAGGCAGCTCCAGAGTTTTCTTGGCTTTTCCAACTATTATTGCCAGTTCATCCAGGGGTTCGCAGAAATTGCATTGCCTCTCACTGATTTATTACGTACAAAGGGGCTGGGGGACACATGCAAGGTGAAGAACCCAGGGGCATTGCTCAATTGGACACCTGAATGCCAGTTGGCTTTCGACAAACTCAAAAGCCTGTTCACTGCTGAACCTATTCTGCAACACCCTGATCCCACTAGACCCTTTGTGGTTCAAGTGGATGCTTCCAATTTCTCCATTGGAGCGCTCTTGTTGCAGGCGGATGCTGCGGGCTGCCTGAAGCCCTGTGCGTATCTGTCCCGGAAATTTTCTGAGACAGAAAGGCGATGGCATGCTTGGGAAAAAGAGGCTTTTGCAGTCAAGGCTGCTTTGGAAGCATGGCGCCACCTCTTAGAGGGGGCTAAATGTCCTTTTGAGGTTTGGACTGACCATAAAAATTTGGAAGCGCTCAGCACGCCCCGTAAACTCAGTCCTAAGCAGATCCGCTGGGCTCAATTTTTCAGTCACTTTGACTTTAAGTTGAAGTTCATTCCGGGCAAGAAAAACTTCCTGGCTGATGTGCTTTCCCGCCTGCCCCAGGATTCGGTCCAGGAACCTGACGTTGTGGGTAGTGTGGACAGCACCCCAATTGGGGTTGCAAGCTGTCACACGCAGTCAGACTCGTGCACAGCTGCCCCCAGCTTCGGTTTCACCGGCTGGGGGAAGAACGTCAATTCCCTCACAATTGCAACAACAGTTTCTGCTAGAGCTGAAATCTGACACTTGGTTGCAAGCAAATAGAGACAATGTTACATTTGACAGAGGCTTCGCTTGGAAGCAGAACCGCCTCTATGTCCCTGACATTTGCGAAGGGAAATTTTGATTAGGTCTCGTGATGATAAAGTGGCTGGTCATTTTGGGTTTGTCAAAACCTTGCATCTGGTGCGCCGCCAATTTTGGTGGCCCACATTGAGATGTGATGTCAAAGAATATGTTGCTTCTTGTCCTGTCTGTGCCATGTCAAAACGGAAGGGGGGCAAACCGCAAGGGTTGCTGCAGCCAGTGGCCAGTGCCTCCCGTCCTTGGGAGGAGATCTCTATGGATTTTATTGTTGATTTGCCTCCTGGTCAGAGAAAGACTGATTTGGGTGGTGAAGGACTACTTTTCTAAACAAGCCCATTTCATTCCATGTGCCTCCATTCCGTCTGCTCAGCAATTAGCCCGTCTTTTCCTGATCCACATCTACCAGATTCACGGGAGCCCCTCCCCCTTGGTCACAGACCGTGGAACACAGTTTACTTCTCAGTTTTGGAGGGCATTTTTAAAGCTGGTGGGCACTAAGCAAGCGTTGTCCACTGCGTTGCATCCGGAGACTGACGGATCTACAGAGGCTCTTAATTCGACCCTTGAACAATTTTTGCGAGCATTTGTCAACTATCAGCAAGACAATTGGGTTGATCTCCTGCCTTTTGCTGAAGTGGCTTACAACAACGCCATCCATCAGAGCACAGGGCACACCCCTTTCTGTACTGTTTTTGGCTGGGATTTTGTTCCCATTCCTGATTTGCCTCAACCCACTACACTGCCCTGTTCTGCTTCTGATTGGGCTGCGCACCTGGCTGATTCCTGGCCAGTAATTCAACAAGCGTTGGCAGATGCCCAGTCCGCCTATAAACTGCATGCTGATAAGAGACGGGCCCTTCAACCTACTTTTAAAGTTGGTGATAAGGTCTACCTTTCCACCAAGTTCATTAAGTCTCCTCAGCCCTCGAAAAAATTGGCTCCTAAATTTGTTGGTCCTTTTCCCATTGTGGGAGTTGTGAACCCTGTCACGTTTAAATTGGATTTGCCACACAATCTTACACGTTTACATCCTGTTTTTCATTGCAGCTTGCCCAAGCCTGTCAACCACTCCGATCGGTGGCATCTGCAACCTACACCTCCTGCGCCAATCATTATTGACAGTCAACAACATTTTGAGGTGAAGGAGGTCCTTGATTCTTGCAGGCTTCGTGGCACCTTGCAGTACCTCATTCAGTGGAAGCATTTTCCCCACCCTGAGTGGGTGGCTGCCCGAGATGTTCAATCTCCTGTTTTAGTTAGATGCTTTCATCTGGCTTATCCTATGAAACCTGCTCCTTAGTATTTTTTGGGGGGCGGTATGTCATGTTCGCCGTTCCAATGTTGCTGGTACATTGTAACGTTTTGCATGTCATTTTGCTGATACGCGTTTCATCTGGGAAGGGAGGAGGATTCCATCTCGTGGGGTTGTTATCTGTTGGCTGCTGGTTTGGAATGTGTTTGGGTTATCTCATGTGTTCAAGGTTACTTTCCCAGGACATAAGGAGAAACGGTTACCAGCACCTTGGGGGGGGGGGAGTTTGCAACGGCAGGGTGAGGGGAGGGATTACATTTTGAGCCGAGGGTTTTTAGTTTGTATTTGGTGCGCTTTTACTCATTCTCAGCTTTCTCTGTATTTGCATACTATTCTTCTAATAAATCAGATATCATTAAGTACCTGCTTGTGAGTCTGTCTATTGGGATAGGCAATCATTACACAACCACTAGCTACTGCACTGTTTCCTAATGCCAAGTTCCTTCAGTCTCAGAGTTACTGATGAAACTCCAGAGCAGTTTAAAGCATATTTCATTCAATGTGAGTTGTACATATCCTTGACACATGGGAAAGTTACATCCTCAACTGACACACAGAATCTTCTGGGGAAGGAGGGAGGGAGGAGAGAACCACTAGTCCAATCTAGGTATGAGGGAAGGAGGAGATCTTGAATAGAGAGATGGTGTGGGAACTAGTTCTCATGCAGTCAAAAGCAAACAACTTGATACTGGATCTCACTCTTACTAAAACAAGGAAGAGATGGAAAAAGTCCCTCCCAGTTTCTAGTCTTTTCATAGAGCTGGCAGAAGAAAGAGGCAAGAATTTAACACTGATTGCAGTATACTTGCATTTGATACATAGTGGTATTAAGAATTCTTTAATAATGGCTTCTTAGTATTTCTATAATAAATAAGAAGTTTTGTATCCTGTGTACTTGCTGAGGAGAATGCTGACATTATCAAACGTATATTGTACATTCTTCCACATAGCAGCCTTACTACTGAGTTCTAACTATAAAGACAACCTCATATACGGTGCATTGCAATAGTCTAATCTGGAGGTTACCAACCCCAAACTACAGACATTTGCATCTTACAAAAGAATGTAACCCCATTCAAAACACAGAAAGCTATCTTGTCTTTGAAATTATGACTTTTCACAATGATAACCTCTCCCCTCTTGTCTGTATTTAATGTATTATCCCTTATCTAACTCATGATCAATTTCAGGGAGGCATCTGGGGAGGCATACTATTACCTGAAGGTGTTAGAGAAAAATAAAATGAGGGTGTCATCAGCATACCGATAGCACCTAATTGCAAGGCACAAGAGGTAAAATTCTGGAATGTAGTTTTTCCAGGAGTCTGTCCCTGTCCTTAGGTGATATGAATTGAAAGTGATCCATCTAATGTACAATAGGTGTTAGGTGTTACTAGATACCTTCACAAACTGTTCATCAGTGATGACATCCAAACTGGCCCAACACAAGAAATTTTATCCTCTGCACGCACACACACACACACAATTAAAACCATAAACAAACAGACAAACTGAAGGTTCTGTGAGCAAACTCTGTAAGGAGAAGGTGAGGCATGAATTAGCCACTTCACAAACTAAAACAACCTAGGAGACCATTAGCTTGTGGATACAATACTTGCAGAGAAAAATTCCTGTTGCATAGAATTTATGGTAGATACTATATCCATCCTCCAGCTTGCCACCTAACTTGCCACTTCAGCTCTTGCAGTTCATCCGGACAAGTCAGGGTCATTTTTGAAGCACATCCCTGGGAATCTTAAGTGTACCTATGCAATTTCAGGCCCACCTATGTCACCAAAGAACCACTGATGAAACTAACCACACATTCTTCCATGGCCTCTTGGACTCCTACTGGATCCAACAGTCTCTGGGTGGACCGCCCTAATAGTTCATTGCTTTACAGAAATGAGATGTAAAGCTTCTCTTCACCTTAACCAAGCTAATCTTAAATGTCTGTAGTCCATCTATACCACAAAACCTGTAATATTCCCATCTATAGAACACTAAGAGGAAAAGAACAAATCAGGCATTTGATCTGTGCCATGTGCTGGCCTTATGACCAACTAGGATAGGCCCACAGCTGACATGCTGTTGTGGCTCTGGGAGACTGCAACATTAGTTCCAAAACTAGTACTACCCACTTTGTGAAGGCATTGAACTGGATAATACGCCCAAAGAATCCCCAATCTATTTCTCGCCAGTATTTGAGTATTGTCCTTATGACCATAGCTATGCCACCTCCCTACCCTCTTCCCATTCCCTGCCCTTTTACTTGGAGAAATTGAGCCCATATTGACCCCAACCAATTCTCCACTGCACGAGTAAAGTCAGCTATGTCATCCATCATAAATATCTAAATCTTGCAAAGTAAAGGATATAGAACTTGAATGGGGAAATCAACAAGTAGTGGCAGATGGGAGTCCAATACAAAGGGAGCATGAGGAAATCTTAGTTATATTGGGAAATCAGCTTCAAGTAGCCAGAATATGGACTCAAATCTTAACATCCTCACTTGGGAAGCTCTGTAACTAAACCTACCACTATAGAATTTGACAAATCAAATAAAAATGTGTTGTTATTAGTCCTGTAAATCTCATTCAAAGAGCACCTGAGATAGCCAAGGATTGGCTAGGAGCTGCTGTCAAATCTGTTTTCTTAAAATTGTATAAAAATATTACTCATGTATAAACCTGAGTTTAAACAGACTTTCTGTGTATTTATGATAGCAGTATTTAGCATGTAACTTGGCTTTAACAAAGATCACTATTTTTAAGTCTATGTCGGGGTACCAAAAGTGGTTTACAAGTAAACAAATTTTTGCTTGATATGTACATTATCATTTGTGACTTTTGAAGTAATAATAGACCAGGCTCCTATACTAGGACTTTTACATCTGCTAATTGCTTTACTGTACACAATGACTGTACAGTATTAAAAATAGTAAGAAAGAAAGTGATGTCTGTTTAGAACAAAGGAAAATATATTGAAATAAGAGAAATTACTTTAATTTGGGGGGGTGGCAGCTCTGGACTCCAGATACCATTGAACCATGGCTTTCAGTGTTTCTCATATGCGGACCGAGGCTGCTGGGAATTACAGTTCAGCAACATGGGGTGGGGATACAAGTTGGACTTGTTGCTAGTTCCACAATTCTGGGAGGGGGAAAAGTTCTCTTAAAACCATCTATTAAGCCACCTTTAAAAAGCAGATTTCTAAATAAATCTTTTAGATGCTTTTATGGGATGGATCTCAGTGAAATCCCTGGTCTTGTGACCAGAAATACCATTTTGTCATCTTGTTAGAAACATAGTTAATACAGGGAGAAGCACTTTAGATAGCCCTACAGCATGTCTTCTGTCTCTAAATGACCAGAAAATCCTACACATTTAAAGATGAAATTGAAAACCAACATCACTTCTAGCAAAGCTGCTTCTTGACTTCCATTACACACAAATTATGTGATGGTCCCTTAAGAGACTTGTGTTCCAGCATCTGCCCACTGAACAATTCACTGTTCTGGACTTTGATTTACCTTCACCAGTGGAACATTCTCACACTATTTATTGTTGATAAGGAAGATAAACTCCATGTCTTGGATGTTGCAAAAAGATAGAGAGTAAGAAAACAAAAGACCAGACCAGACCAGACACTGTCAATTTTATACTATTTTCAGCTTTGAAACAGTTGTGATTTTTCCTAGATTATCCATTTGATTTGGAAACTAAACTGTGGGGTGGCAACGAACTAAAGATGGTAGGCTGTCCTTTACTACAAGCAGGAAACTTTTCAAAATTACAGGGTTTAAGAGCTACAGTATTTATATTTGCACACAGTGGTCCTGAATAACTTTTAGAAGACACTAGAACTCCCACTGTGTAAACTCTCCCAATTCAATACACTCTGAGTTCAACAGCATCACAGCAGCCAGAGTCTGGAATCTATCTTGCAGAGTCCTGTAATGATTATTAACAATGTCACCAGCCACTTTTGTTTTGCTAATTTGGTGCTTTACCTACGAATAAGTGAACTTCATGGAGTAAATTACATACACAGGGTAAGTGCTGTTCTTATTATATTAACAGGCACCCATGTAGAAATTCATCCAGTATGATTTCTGAGAATATCCACATTGCACTTAACTCCATTAGGCAATGATGGGCTGGCATTCAACCAAGCACACTTAACAGACTTCTTGGGGAAGTCAGATGAATTGAATTCAACAAGATAGATGAGGGGGAAAAAACTACAAAAAGAAGAAAAGAATACATCAGCATTTAATTAATAAACAATACAATTTTATATAAAACGTAAGAATACAATTGCTCAAATACTGAAGTCATTTCTGTTGTCTAACCCATATTTCTAAATCTTAAATGCATCTTAATCTAGTCTTTTCAACCTTGAAAATGCTGAATAAAACCCAATAATTTTAATTAACATTTCAGTACAAAAAAACCTCTTTTTTCTAAATTTTCTTTTAAAAAATAAGATATTACATTTTCTTTTTAAAAAAACAGCTGCAATTATTTATTGGACAGGAAGCACTTGACAAAGTAAATATTTAAATTGTAAGATGGAGAATGAACTTAAGCCCACTCTTACTCTTTCTTATTTATATAAAAGGCTTATCAAGAAAGAATAGGAGATGGATTTCTAACTTAGATACAATATGAAAAATACTGGAGAACTGATGCCATCTGAAATCTAAAAGGATGGGAACAAAGTTGTTTAATATTTTACAAAATGAGTGGTGTTGCTACACAGTGTAAGTTTTCACTGGAAGTCCTTCGTCTTGCACACGTTCAGTTCAAGACTGCACTATAAAAGTTCTCAATCTGTTTTGTTTGCTCAGTTAATATCTAGAACCTAGTCTCACTATCTCTTGGGCCAAACTAAGCAGGACAGCACTTGAGAGTATCAGCAACCTTGTTCCTACCCTCTTGCGCAAGAGTGTGTGTTTTTGAGGGAATCTGAAGAAGAAGAAAACAGTGAGAAAACTAGCACTGGATATTTTTAAAAAGTCACTATCTATAGGAAATGTTAGTAAGGTAAGAATTGGCATATTTTTTCCTCAGATTCTAGTTCTCCATTCTATTAATCTTAAATATAATCCCTAAGAAATAGTGTCATTTCTCAACTACCATTACTCCAGAGGTAAAGATTTTGTCAGCTTTTCTGGAAAAACAGTAATAAAGTAGATAGTGAATTAGCTCTACATAACCTTTAACCCTTTGAATCTCCTGAAGGAAATGAAAAAAGAAAATGATTTGTTACCAATTCATGACATCTCCTTTGGATATCAAAGGCTCATTAATGGCTGAAGATGGCTGTGCAAGATACCTGTTCCCTAAAGACCTTATTATATTAAGAGCCCATTAAAATTATGAATCAGAATAGTAATACATCTTCTTGGGTTGTTAGAACTGAATGCCCAGTAAAATGGTCAATCCTCTTCCTTCTGTTCTGTTATGTATAGTAGCTCTCCTGTTGGAGTCGGGAGCTGGAATACATCTTAATGTATTTGCTTATTAGGTTTATATCCTGACATTTTTTCAGGAACTCAAGCCAGTGTACATAGCTCTCCCTTCCCCCTCTGATCCTTGTGGGGTAAGTTCAGTGGAGAGGGAACAGGTGGCCAAAAGTAACTCAGTGAGCTTCTATGACTGAGGGTGGATTTGAATATTTGTCTCCCCAGTCCTAGTCCAATATACAAACCACAACACTTCATTTTTGTACTACATCTGTCAAGGCAACATGTTAATAACATAACGATAATTTGTAATTCAGCTGAATGAAGGTAGAACTTCATATTTGCTGCCTGAGCTCCCAGGCAGAAGGGAGGTAAAATGTTAATATGATAATCAATTAATTAATTAATTAGACTTTCTATTAGTGCCTTGCAATAATCTGAACAGTTTTTTAAAAAAAATTATTCTAGAAATTTACTTGACTTTCACACGAAACTATTGTTTTATCACAATTTCAAGTCAACATTACCTTTGCCTCTCTATATAATCTATTTCTGATGTACCCAAGGCTTTAATTGGGAATGACTGCTATTTATATACCTCATTTGCAATCTTATTTATTCTGTAGGATGCACCTACAGTACTATTTATTTCTAACAATGTGCATAATGTTTGGTTTCCAACATTGTTTACGTGCATTTATTTATATACTTTTTTTACATGGTTTACATGTATTTATTTATACACAAGTATACCTTCACCCTCAAGAATGTTATTTCTCTATATGCCAGGAAACTCCCAGTATATTATACAGTTAAAAACATCCAAGCAAGTTAGGAAAAGCCAAGCTGGCTTGACTTCAAAAGGTATAGATCAAGAGGTTAAGTTATGTTCCAAGTAAGTGCAATGCTCAGGAAATATCTACATTTAGGAAATATCCCCATCTATGCAGAACCACGACTGACTGGGGAAGGCAATGGCAAACCACCCCGCTATAGCCTGCCAAGAAAACATCACGAAAGCAGAATCCCCCCAAAGGATCAGACATGACTCAGTGCTTGCACAGGGGACCCTTCACCTTTACATGCAGAACCACACAAATACTGCTCAATAGCGATGCTCTTTCCTCTCAAGAACAGAAGGAACAGAAGGAATGACTTCAAACATCACAAAATCCCTTAATGAGACACAGAAAAACAATGAAGAGACTGCAGAAGAAAATGTACATTTGGGACAGGCACAGTAAATATATGGCAGTACTATTTATATATGGATACTGCTGGCATATGGGCATACCATGTGGGTCTAAAACGGAGTAATGCTAAATAAAAAGGCATCGCATTACAAAGCCATGTTTTTCAAACATTATTTGTTCTGAAGGATGATGAAATGCAGCATAATTTAGCCAAGGGCCAACTGTACACAGAGAAGCAACTCTGCACACAGAGGGGAAAACCTGATCAGTGGGAAAGCACAGTGTGCTGCCAATTACTTTTGAATCAGCTGCTTCGCATGAGGAGGTCCTGCTATGCAGAATTCAAGAGAATGTGTTTTCCCCATTTCCTAAACTATGATTTTTTGGGTAATAAAAGTTTAAAAACGGCTACAGGGTAGAATGGACTCTTAGGATGCTAAATACTCTTTCAGATGAAGTTCAGAAATACAACTTGTTACTAACATTTTAAATAAATGTAAAGTTTGCCTGCACCATAGTGGGAGTTAGGCTATTCTAACCTTCAACATTACTTTAATCTGCTTTTAGTAATTCTGATGACAAGATTGAGATTTTATTGTAGGAGATTTTATATTTTTATTACTCCAAACACTGTAGAAGAGGCAAGTTATAAATTCTTAAATAAAAAACCAAAGTTAGAGCAGCTAAAAAAATTCAAAACAAACAGAAGTGAAAAAAACTGTATATATTACTAGTATGGCAAATAAATTCAGATTTATAATTATATTATAGAGAATAATACTGTATATATCCATAAACTATGGACATTAAAAAAATTCTAGGCAAAGCTATTTTCTCAAAAGAAAACAAAATTAGTCTTTATTACAGAAAGCCATATATTAGCTGTTTGGTAGTTAACAATAAGGTGCCAAACCAGAAAAAACCATTCAACAATTTATCCAGAATCTAACTTACGATCATTTACATTGATTTCCAAAACAAAAATAGCTTATCCCCTTTATATCTGGAATATTACTCATTCTGATATGTGGCTTTTACTCCATAAATCATTACTATATCAGGATTGAATTCAATGGTCATGTTAAGTTAGGGTTTGTTTAATGATTATTTACTATATAAACCACTACTGTCTAATTCCATATAACACATTAAACCAAAAGTAATGGTTTATAAACCACAGTTGCTTATCAATCCAGTTTCCCAAGTTCATAAGAACCTCAAAACTATGACCTACTGATTATCAGAGGAAGAGTAAGGTGTTGTCGTCTATCATACAGCTTTACTTCTCTGATCCTCAGGTTCTTCAGCTTCCAAATGGAATAAGGATGACTCAATCACCCCTGAAAAACTCTTAGCCAGTTTGGTGTAGTGCTTAAGGTGCTAGACAAGAGACCATTAGTTCTAGTCCTCCCTCAGACAATGGAAGCCAGCTGGGTGACTTTGGGCCAGGCACTTTCTCTCAGCCCAACCCACCTCACAGGGGAAAAAAAGGAGGAAGGAGCATTATGTACACCACCTTAAGTTGTAAAAAATAAATGCAAAAGGGGCTAAAGCATTTTTTAAGTCCAGAACATCCTGATAGCATTCCAAACCAGCTCAGATAGTGTCATGAGTGCCGTTGAGCTGAAGACATCAGCAAAACGGCACACATGACAATAACGAGGAAGCAGAGGAAGGGACTTAAGATAAGCATAGCACGCACAACAGACACAGACCCCAGCCGGATGATTCAGCCATCAGGACACAAAAGAGGAAGAAGGAAAGACAAAGACAAGGCGGATCACGAGGCACACCCAAGCTGTTAGCAAAAGCGCAACGGAGATCGCCCAGCTGACAGCAATCACTGGCTGAAGGAGGAAACCGATTATGGGCAATCCCGGGGCACCAGCTGGGGCCCCGCAACCCTTCACCTATCGGCACGAAAGCATGCAGGACAAAGGGGGGATGACGCAACCCAAGGTGAGGGGGCGCTGACCGGCGCGGGGTATTTAAACCCCGCACCGGCGCGCTCCCTTCACTCTCAGCTTTTTTCGCGTCTAGCTCTACGTTTGAATAAACCTGAACCTGCTCTTCTCTGAATCAGCGTCTGTGTTTTACTCAGCGGTAGGCAGCGCATGACAGATAGACACCTCCCTAATTCACTGAACTATAAGGAAGAGGTACAGCACAATCAGACATCCTAACATGCAAATGATCAAGGGTCCAAGTCATGCCTCTGGAGACCTACTTCATGGAGTTTGGCAAAATATACACCAGTTCCTTTAGATATTGGAAGATGTGCCCTTTGGTCACGTTCAATATGTTTAGCACATCAAGTAAGAAGCTTTACAGCAGTATAAAAATAAGGTATGTAGCTTATGCGTACTGTCACTTTCTATGAGGAAGTAAACATTTTTATGAATTCTGTAAGCATTTGTGTTTGCAATGATGGTAATTTTTCAATGTTTCAGTATAATTCTTCACAGCAAGATCATTTCTCATCCTGTAATAACATACTTACATGTATTCCAAAGTCAATTTGGTTTATCTAGACAAACACACCCACACTCATTTTGTTATAGCAGTAATAAAGATTTAGAATCCCTTTTCATGTAAAATCACTTACACTCATAGTCTTGGTTTATATTCAAGAAAGAGACAAACTATCTCTTCATTTACAGTCATGCCTAAGCATAAGCTTACTAGCTTCAACAAGTCCCTCTGCAGCAATAAGGTCTGTAAGCAAGAATTTGTTTTAGAAAGAAAACAAGAGACACTGCATGCATGAATGTGCTTTCCTACTAGTAAGTACCTTATATGAAGAGCAAGTATCTTCCCTGGAGAGACAAATATCTAAAACACAACTTTTTCATAAAAAATAATTCAATGATAGGACAAAAAAAAAAGCCCACCAGTATTTTATTCTACTCACTTTAAAGAACATTGTAATGATGCAAAAGATATGCAATGTCCTTTTTATCTGATGATTTGTGGAAAGTCCTGGCATGCACCGTCAAGGTCTTAAAAAGAGCAGGAGACTACACAGCATGTAACTATCTCCAGGGAGATCTCGCACATCTGAGACATATTAATAAAGAGCAAAGACAGTAACATTTCCATATGTCATGCAGCATTGAGCCATGGCATCTCAATTTTTATCTTTGGGTATCAGCAATGGAGCCACTGACAGGTAAATGTCAACAGGGAAATGGCAGGATACTCAAAATTTTAACCTCCAACTGGCACCTAACATATGGATTTAGGTGTCCAATACCTACACACACACACACACACACAAAACAACCCTTTTCCAATACAATAGAAGATGTTTCCAATAAAGCAAACCAATCAAAGGATACGTTTAACCAAAAGTTAAAATTGAAAGAATCCTTCTGCGTGTGCCAAGGTTTGCATGCATGCATGGCAATTTCCACCCTCTTCTCCACTGCAAAAGCATTTCCTCATGCTGAATGAGAATCTATGACAGCTTTCCCTTATGTTTCAAGGACAGTGCAGGTCAGTGCAGGTAGCTGATTCTAGGAAATCAGTAACATCTGCTTTATGCAAAGCACAAACCACTCAGCTAAGATCCTCTTGCTGACATCCAGAATAGGCATGAGAGAAAGCAGTACTCATGCTTAAAAAAAGGGGAAGAGAGATCATTTCCATCTATTCCTCCTTATACCTTCTAAAGTGTTCCAGCACAGGAGCTGAATAGCAAGTGATACAGAGAGCTGCAGGAAGTAAAATCTGGACAATCAAGCCACACTATGTAGACTCTTGTAAGAATCTTTCCCTTCCCCTGTCGCTGGTAGAAGATGGCACTTCTGGGCTCCACAGAAGAGGAAAGGCACAGGACATCAAAAGCTATCTTTTAGGGATCTGCTGGGGCCATCTTCAAAAACTCCCTACTAGTTTTACTAGTCAAATTGGGAGCTTCCACCTGACTAGAGAAAAGAAGACTGCACTATGGCAGGGACTTCCCCCTCACAAAGCTTTGTCCCTAACAAATTAATTGCTTAATTAACCTAGCCCATCAGGTTATGCTGGAAAGGGGGTGGGATTAATGTGGCCCTTGAGCCCAATTCATTTCCCCACACCTGCTCTAATTTGTGTTTCTCAAATGCAAGCACCCCATGCAGTATCTGAAAGAATTAAAACATAATTACATTAAACAAGGAAATAAACTATAAATGATCCCAATCTAAAGCAGGAGAACAATAATTTTCCCTTGGCATATTATTACTTTTTTCATGTTAAAATTTTAGGTGAGGTTTCTGTTAGAATTAGCTCCTTTTTGAAGTGCTGTTTACGATTTACTATTACTTTCCTTCACAAGTTTATAAGCCAGTTCTGTCGTACAGCATTGTTGGACATACATGAAATCGTGGCAAATCTAACTAGTAAGAAAGTAAAATAGATTGCAAATGCCAGAGTATCTGAAATAATGCTATTTACAACTCACCATGCTTAATTGTGTGAGTCTGCATTTGTAATTATGTTTAATAAAAGAAAGCTAGAAATATTCCCTCGAGCATCCATGAGTACACTTGTACCAGTGCAACTCACACTGGAGAACAGTACCAAATGATTTCAGGAATCAGCAGAAAAACTGGGAGGTAGTTGGAAAATGAAAGGTATCTTATTAAGTTGGTTTGTTGTTGTTGTTTATTCGTTTAGTCGCTTCCGACTCTTCGTGACTTCATGGACCAGCCCACGCCAGAGCTTCCTGTCGGTCGTCAACACCCCCAGCTCCCCCAGGGACGAGTCCGTCACCTCTAGAATATCATCCATCCATCTTGCCCTTGGTCGGCCCCTCTTCCTTTTGCCTTCCACTCTCCCTAGCATCAGCATCTTCTCCAGGGTGTCCTGTCTTCTCATTATGTGGCCAAAGTATTTCAGTTTTGCCTTTAATATCATTCCCTCAAGTGAGCAGTCTGGCTTTATTTCCTGGAGGATGGACTGGTTGGATCTTCTTGCAGTCCAAGGCACTCTCAGAATTTTCCTCCAACACCACAGTTCAAAAGCATCGATCTTCCTTCGCTCAGCCTTCCTTATGGTCCAGCTCTCGCAGCCATATGTTACTACAGGGAACACCATTGCTTTAACTATGCGGGCCTTTGTTGTCAGTGTGATGTCTCTGCTCTTAACTATTTTATCGAGATTTGTCATTGCTCTTCTTCCAAGGATTAAGCGTCTTCTGATTTCCTGACTGCAGTCAGCATCTGCAGTAATCTTTGCACCAAGGAATACAAAGTCTTTCACTGCTTCTACATTTTCTCCCTCTATTTGCCAGTTATCAATCAAGCTGGTTGCCATAATCTTGGTTTTTTTGAGGTTTAGCTGCAAGCCAGCTTTTGCACTTTCTTCTTTCACCTTCATCATAAGGCTCCTCAGTTCCTCTTCACTTTCAGCCATCAAAGTGGTATCATCTGCATATCTGAGATTGTTAATGTTTCTTCCAGAGATTTTAACTCCAGCCTTGGATTCCTCAAGCCCAGCTTGTCGCATGATGTGTTCTGCATACAAGTTGAATAGGTAGGGTGAGAGTATACAGCCCTGCCATACTCCTTTCCCAATCTTAAACCAGTCTGTTGTTCCGTGGTCTGTTCTTACTGTTGCTACTTGGTCGTTATACAGATTCTTCAGGAGGCATACAAGATGACTTGGTATCCCCATACCACTAAGAACTTGCCACAATTTGTTATGGTCCACACAGTCAAAGGCTTTAGAATAGTCAATAAAACAGAAATAGATGTTTTTCTGAAACTCCCTGGCTTTTTCCATTACCCAGCGGATATTGGCAATTTGATCTCGAGTTCCTCTGCCTTTTCTAAACCCAGCTTGTACATCTGGCAATTCTCGCTCCATGAACTGCTGAAGTCTACCTTGCAGGATCTTGAGCATTACCTTACTGGCATGTGAAATGAGTGCCACTGTTCGATAGTTTGAACATTCTTTAGTGTTTCCCTTTTTTGGTATGGGGATATAAGTTGATTTTTTCCAGTCTGATGGCCATTCTTGTGTTTTCCAAATTTGCTGGCATATAGCATGCATTACCTTGACAGCATCATCTTGCAAGATTTTGAACAGTTCAGCTGGGATGCCATCGTCTCCTGTTGCCTTGTTATTAGCAATGCTTCTTAAGGCCCACTCAACCTCACTCTTCAGGATGTCTGGCTCTAGCTCACCGACCACACCGTCAAAGCTATCCCCGATATTGTTATCTTTCCTATACAGGTTTTCTGTATATTCTTGCCACCTTTTCTTGATCTCTTCTTCTTCTGTTAGGTCCTTGCCATCTTTGTTTTTGATCATACCCATTTTGGCCTGGAATTTACCTCCAATGTTTCTAATTTTCTGGAAGAGGTCTCTTGTCCTTCCTATTCTATTGTCTTCTTCCACTTCCGCGCATTGCTTGTTTAAAAATAATTCCTTATCTCTTCTGGCTAACCTCTGGAATTTTGCATTTAATTGGGCATATCTCCCCCTATCACTGTTGCCTTTTGCTTTCCTTCTTTCTTGGGCTACTTCTAGTGTCTCAGCAGACAGCCATTTTGCCTTCTTGGTTTTCTCTTTCTTTGGGATGTATTTTGTTGCCGCCTCCTGAACAATGCTGCCAACTTCTGTCCAGAGTTCTTCCGGGACCCTATCTACTAAGTCCAGTCCCTTAAATCTATTCTTCACCTCCACTGCATATTCTTTAGGAATATTAGTGAGCTCATATCTAGCTGATCTGTGGGTCTTCCCTAATCTCTTTAGTCTGATCCTAAATTGTGCAAGAAGAAGTTCGTGATCTGAACTACAGTCAGCTCCAGGCCTTGTTTTTACCGACTGTACAGATGTCCGCCACCTTTGGCTGCAAAGGATGTAATCAATCTGATTTCGGTGTTGTCCATCTGGTGAAGTCCATGTATAAAGCCGTCTCTTAGGTTGTTGGAAGAGAGTGTTTGTTATGCAGAGTGAATTGTCTTGGCAAAATTCTATCAGCCTGTGTCCTGCTTCGTTTTGTTCTCCCAGGCCATACTTACCTGTATTGTAATTCGAGGTGTCATTTGACTGCCCACCTTAGCATTCCAGTCTCCTGTGATGAAAATAACATCTCTTTTAGGCGTGTTGTCCAGTAGGTGCTGCAGATCCTCATAGAACTGCTCTACTTCAGCTTCTTCAGCATTTGTGGTTGGGGCGTATATTTGGATCACTGTGATGTTAGATGGCTTGCCCTGAATTCGAATTGAGATCATTCTGTCGTTTTTTGGGTTGTATCCAAGCACTGCTTTAGCCACTTTACTATTAATTATGAAGGCTACTCCATTTCTTCTGTGGTCCTCTTGTCCGCAGTAGTAGATCTGGTGGTCATTTGATGTGAAGTGGCCCATTCCAGTCCATTTCAGTTCACTGACGCCCAGAATGTCTATCTTTAATCTTGACATCTCACCAATAACCACATCCAATTTGCCCTGGCTCATAGATCTTACATTCCAGGTTCCGATGGTGTGTTGATCCTTAGAACATCGGATTCGCCGTTCACCACCAGCACCGTCGGCCGCTAGCCGTCCTTTCGGCTTTGAGCTAGCTGCGTCATCACGTCTGGGGCTAGTTGAGCTCATCCTCTGTTCCTCCCCAGTAGCATTTTGACCATCTTCCGACCTGGGGGTCTCATCTTCCGATGGTATACCGACATATCTCTGGTTGTACTGATCCATTTAGTTTTCACGGCAAGAATACTGAGGTGGGTTGCCATTACCTTCCCCAGGGATCGCATTTAGTCTGACCTCTCTGTCATGACCTTCCCGTCTTGGGTGGCCCTTCACGGTTTAGCTCATGGCATCATTGAGGTGCTCAAGCTCCAGCACCACGACAAGGTAACGATCCTTTGCTGAAGATTAAGTTGGTTATGAATCAAAATTCTTGTTCCTTATCTTGCCTTTTCTAAATTGCTTCATCTATTTTCATTGCATGTAATGAAATGTGTGAAAATGCAGCTTGTGGGCAGTCTTTCACCCTTGCCTGATTTCCTCTCACCTGTGCTGCTACTTCAGGAATTAATGTCTTTGTAGCACAGGCCACTGGGGAACGGCTTTCACATCAGGGCTGGTTCCAAGTCAGTCTGGCTTTAAGGCAGAGCTGACTGCGCCTGCACACGCCTAGCTTGGAAGGTTTCCAGAAGAGTCAAGGGCTCATTTCACTTGGATCTCAGTGAGGGCACTACATGAACCCAGGGATATTTCTGTTTAAAAAGCATCAATTTCAAGCAGTTAACCTCCCTTTGTTTCTAGGTATGGAATCATTTCAGCGCAATTGGCAAAGGAAATATTGCTGAGATTGAATATATTTCCATGAAGATAAGAAGTCAAAGTTGGTGTGGGAGAATTAATTAAGATTCTTGACCTTATTCATACCCTACTGAATAGAACTATAGAACAGCTATTTGCAAGTGGCATTATCAAGTAGCGGTTACAGGGAATCAACATCCTAGACAGAAGTTTTTCTTCTAGAAGAAGAATAGATCTTACTCCAAAGAAAAACCTTAGAAGCAATTATTTTCTGTCCTTGACTTTAGTTTTTCATAACCTGCATACATTAGCAGTGTTCCAGATTAATTTAGCTTTCTTTCACCTTCAGAGCATAATTCAACCTGCTGGCATTGATGTGTAAAGCTGTAATTAGTTGGGCCCTACTTAATGCAGAGATATCCAATCGTGCTACCATGATAGTATCATTCAGCTTCCATTTCTTACAGTGTATACTGTTTTATACTTTAATGCTAGTTTACTCTTACTATCAGAAAGATCAGCACACAGACTATTGGGAAAAAGAGATAAACCCACAGAACAGAACAGCTTTCATATAATCTAGAACTTAAAATGCTGCTCATTGTGATATGATTGGAACAGCATATAAACTCGGTAAATAAATTAATAAAATAAACAAATGTGAAAATGAAATACACATCTTCGCCAAAATGTGCTGTGAATCTTCAGAAGAGACAGGACAGAAAGTGAAATATAGGTATTTATCTGATGCCTGTCACTTCCACTCAATGATCTAACATTAGCAAGGAATTTATAGTTTATCAATTATGGGATTTACTGGTCTTGTTTGAAAATACAGAAGTTAACATTGAATACATGTAATTATGCATGACACAGCCTAAAACAGAATGGAAACCATGTAATTAAATGATTGTAGTGTGTTTAAGAATAAGAATACCTTAATCCATTTCATTCAACGAATTAATATTATGGTCACAATCCACAAAGTAATATAGGGTGGAGTATTACTTATAATGCCAGTAGATGCAGTTGGCTAAAGTGCATTTTGACTACAGAATGTTCAAAAACATTACAACTGGAAAAGAAATGAATCTATGAATTGCAGAATGTTCAAAGAAATCCAGCTTAGTAAAGAAGAAATGTTGCTTTGAGTAGTGTTAAAATTTCTATTAAATTTCAATTTAATATTTTACTCTTTCATCCTTAAAATAGATGAAAGTCCCCAAACATAGGATCCATTCTTCCTGCACGAGCCAGCTGACTCAGCTGTGGTATTCAGTGATACGCCACGTTTATGCATTCTGTTACTATGGAAAGTAGGTGTTTCTCTGCACAAGTTACTTAGCCATTTGGTCTCTTTTTGAAGTCTTGATCTAGTTCTACTCTGTTTCCATAGGCTTTAGCTGTACTGTTGATCGTAAGCAGGACAATAGGTGCTGGCTGTTCATCTGGTATGAAAGTGCCTCAATATGAAATAAGTTCTACATTCTGTTTGATCGATGACCACTTCTCCTAAATTGGGAGAGCCAGTTTAGAAATCAGGGCTGATACTGGCTTGTCAATACTAGGCAAAACTAGCTATTCCAAGATCTCCACAGGAGTGAGATACAGTGGGTTCACCAGCATGGAGCATGTCCAGAGTTTCACTAGTTTTGTCTGAAAACATTATTCTAACAGTATTCTGTCTTGGAACCTGAAGGGAACAAATCAATAGAACCTTGTGACCCCTTGGAGGCACTGACAATAGTGTTGCTGAGGCCTGGCTCCATCTTTACTGTCTTTGGTGACTGAACACTGGAAAGAGGTCACCATTAAACAATCTCTGATCTGAGAGTGAGGATTGTAAGAAGTAATTATCTGAAAGCTGTCTTTTCTCTCAATAGGTCTCAGGCACATCATATGACTCCCTCCTTTGCTTCTCATCAGGCATGAGGATTCCCCTTCATCATTTAGCATAATTGTGGTAGGCCTGGGCCAAACAGTGAAAGGCAAGAGGTCTCAAACCCCCTGTCCCAAAAGCCTTCTGGTTCTAGATAACATGGGCCTCCTGGCTCTGTTGATATAGCTGCTTGGAAGTTACCACTCTACCACCTATTTTACAGATCAATGTCTTTACCTGGCATCCCCATCAGTGGCAACTTGTATGAGAGAGAGGAGCCCCACAGTCTATGCTCTTATTGGCAAATAAAAGGGAAAAATGATAAAAATTATTGGGTGCCATCTCCTGACTCTGGAATGTTGAGGCAAAGGAGATAAAAATACAGAGTTGCGCAAATCAAAGAAAGGACCACATAGAGCTCTGGACAGAAACAAGATGGCACTCATCTATTTTAATTTAGAAGAACTCTGCCCAAAGAGATTCCAAATGAAACAGAAACATGCAATATACTGAGCATGTATACAGAACATAAGCGTCAGAGGCCACAACACATTAATTAGCAGACACAGGAAATTCTTAGTTAACTTTTCCCTATCCCTCTAAAGAACAGACTAACCTCAGAGCAGATGATAACCCTGTGCCAAGCTGTTACCTGGACAATCCAACTTCCTGCAAATCCCAGTTCTAATCTGAGAAAGAGGGGAGATGCTAAATATTGCTGTTTCCAGTTCCTCAACTAGCAACCTCTGCCTGATATTAAAATAAGAAAACATTTTCCTCTATTGAAGAGGCTGGTTTGGTGGACCTGCTTGTTACATGTGCCCAAACCCATGAGCTTCTGCTAAAGACTGAGAAAAAATATTAATTCAAACGTCCGACCTTGCAGCTTGCCATCTACAATACTGTGAAGGCAGGTTGTCTTTACAACAACTCTGAGTTTGAAGTATCCTTCTGCTCTTCTCCCTGTCTCTAACAGTACTGGGACAGGTAACTATCTCCTCTTTGCACCTCTGCTCTTTGTGCTTCTTTAGATGTGTCATTCTCTTCTTTCTTTTTTTGCATGAGCATGAGGGGATTGCAAGCAGGCAAAGAATAAGAAAGAATTCATTTCATGGGCTGTGGGACTAGAGTGACTGGTTCCCTGCTGTTCCTGTTTGCTCCAGTTCACCACTCTCAAGACAGAGCCAAGAAAAAGGCCACTGCTTCTCTCTACAAGGCAGAGCAAAGACTGAAAGAAAGACTTTCATTCTTAGGACAGGAAGGTATATAAGTCCTGCCTTCTAGCTAAAATAGAAGGCATTCACCCTTTCCTGTCATTTCCAGTAACTTAGAAAACCTTCTCTTCATCTTTCTTTCATTCCAGCATTGCATCTTTTTTTTTTTGTTAACATGAATACAGTACTGTAGATACCTTTGGCAGCAGCGACAGGAAATGTATGTTTCTTCAGGTCCATACATAAAAAGACAAGTCATTACAGAGGCGTCTCAAGTTGCTATCTCACAGCACTGCAACAGATACGGATGATTTGACCACAGGCACATTACTGCCCAAGCTAAGGACTTTGTATTTCAATTTGCTGGCATGAAGTTGAAGGATCTCCTGCTCCATCTGGGGCTGGTTTCCCAGCCAACCATTTTCTGCAGTTATTTCCTTACTCAGGATTGATGAGATATTTGGGGGTAGAACTTAAGTATCTTCCCTAGGCCCCATAGAACTTACAGATACAACTCTAAACATTTCAATATCAGATGATATTTACTTCACACATTCTTCATCAAAAGATATATGGCAGCGGCAAAGAATTCCAAATGCCAGCCACAAAGAGCT
Source organism: Candoia aspera (assembly GCF_035149785.1). Lineage (NCBI taxonomy): Eukaryota > Metazoa > Chordata > Lepidosauria > Squamata > Candoiidae > Candoia > Candoia aspera. The sequence goes on along the minus strand of NC_086155.1, from coordinate 55,795,535 downwards.
TGTATTAATAGATTTAAATTAGTGTTTTTCAAACTTGGCATATTTAAGGTGTGTGGACTTCAACTCCCAGAATTCCCCATCCAGCATGCCATTTCACTAGATGTAACTGAAGAACTGGGCTTTTGCTCACACAGTCTAATATTTCACTCTCAGACAAAAAAAAATACTAGTGCTTATAACAACAACAAAAACAATGCAGACTTCATTGCCACTGACCAGTGGTTGGCAGCATAACAACTGAAGGCACCAGGTCATCCATACTTTAAAATGGCCACATTTTCACTAGATTACCAAATCTCACAAGGTGCCAATGTTCTTGCATGAGATCTCAGCATTGATTGTCACATGAGAACTTGACTGTTAAAACAAGTTTGGGGAATGTCAGGTAAGATTATAAGATTAATGTAAGATTAATACAATGGTGCCTGGGGCCAGAAAAGACTGATGAAAGATCAACATCTGGAAGACTAGAAGGCAGCAAAATGAACAAACACATTACAAACAGTGGAGGAATTAGCTGCACTTTAATACTGACAATTACTCTTCAACTACCTATCTAAATTTTGTTCATGTAAACTCTACACTGTAAGGGATGCTATATGGCCTTATATTAGAATCAACTTTCTAATAGTAGCTCATTATATTTAAAGAAAGCCTGAGGTGATAACTAATCTTTCTCTTTGAGTACAGCACAGCACAGTACAGGGAGACAGCTACCATCCTTTGCTGATTACACAAAAGTCCCACTTCAGAAACCCGTAAAAGTGCTGTAAAGACCCCATACCCTAGGCTCAGGGGAAAATGGATCTTCAATAAGATAATGCTATCACCTAATCTGATTAGCCCCAGAGACAGGAGATAAATATAACAAAGAACAGTCGGACACCAGCTGTAAATCCAATTCAGTCAAGTAAATCAGGCAGCTGTCCTGAGAAGCTCAGCATCTGGGGTCTGTCACATACAATGCTTTTAGGGAAATGACAATCTCTCTGTTCTCATGTTAGACATGGGAAAATGTGTTAATCTGTTTACTTTAAATAGATTTACCTCAGCTCGAGTTAGAAGGGATTGATGTTCGAAAACACTGCCAAAACATTGGCTGAACAGGGAGAAAAGAATTCTGTGCTAAGGATGTTGGGTTTATTGCCCAAAAGAATCAAATACAAAACCTGAATTACAATATAATTTAATTCAACAGTGAATCGAAATAAAAGGTATAAATCAAAGATTGATTCTTTGTTTGTGTCCTACTAACCTGTGGTTTCTCATGCTCCCATCTGGAATGTTTACAACAAGTGGGAATGCATGAAAACATTCTTCTCTAAACAGGACTGATGCTGCAGAATTCCTGCTAAGGGAGATACTACGTTCATTATACTAACACTGCGATTACAACAATCTGCCAAGCAAAAATTGGGCACAAGGCAATTTAGGATAATACAAAACTCAAATATGGATTGGACAGCATTCATAGAACATTCAGTGCATTAGGCAACTTACGTCTCCAACCATGGGAAAATACACAATTAGGTGCAGGTAGTGGTGGGAAAATAATCTCTCTTAATTTCTCATTGCAGAGTTGAAAAAAAAAAAGTAGACTAGCCTCCTCGTGATGCACCCCTGGCAACATGACTTGTCACAGCTAAATAGTCTACACATCTGGCTGCTGGACCTCACAAGGATTTCCCAGCAAGAAAAAAAGCAGCATGAACACCAAACTGCTATGGCATACGATTAAAAAAAAACAACAGAATCAAAAGTCATGTTCCAGTGGTATTGTCTTCAGTTTTCTAAAAGCCAGAATCAGCTTGGAAAGTGAGCTAGTTGGGGTGAATAGAAGTTCCCACCATGTTAGAAGAGCGCTTTCTTTAGATTAGCCTTTCCCAACTTGGTGCCCACTAAATGTGCTGGGTCTACATGTGTTGGTTAAGAATTCTAAAAGTTGTCAGCTGATACACTGGAGGATCTGAGGCCAGTGAAGCTGAAAATGTTCCTTTATGCCTAGATGATTAGCTTCCAACCCTACATTTACAGGGATTTTGCACTGTATACTTAAGATTATTTCAGTGTTCCGCAGCTGTAAAGTAAAAATAGCATGCATGATACTTAAGAGGGTTAGAATGAAGCAAACTTTCATTATGTATTCATTTAGTTAACAGAATCTTTACTACATTTGTAAAAATGCATGCTGAACTCTCTCCTTTACATTTGATATTTGCTTAAAGCACCTGATAACTAATGATATGACCCAGCACATTCAACTCCACTTTTTTCAATTTAACCTGTCAATTTATGTTTGTAAAAATTCCCTGACATCAGGAAGCTGTATGAGAAAATAACTTATCAAAACCAGAGACCTGAAACAATCCTAATTGATGTTTGTGCAAAATTGGGAGGGGGAAAGAAAGGATCTGGGGAAAAGTACAATTATTGCTTGCTTATAATTCTAATTACAGAACTTTGAATGGTATCTATGCAGTCACATACTGTATATGGCTTCTACCCCTGTATAAAAATAATGTGGCAAACTTAAGACTTTTAGTGGGTATGTTCCTCTACTTTTAGACAGCACATCCAAGGGAATGACTTTATTTTCTTTTTAAATACAAATTTCTGGCCTATTTCTGGCACGTTTTCTGGTATGGCAGTACTGAAGGGATTAGGTGAGTGGGAAGAGAAGATAACCAACAGTCAAGCAAGCTGCCAAAGAGATCAAGGCTGTGGAGGTCCAAGCAGAGAACCTTGCCCTAATCCTGAGATACCATACCGATTTGGAGTCCTAACATGAGAAAATTATTGTCCAGGAATTGTTCCAAGTTCACGAACTGGACTGATGAGGCTATCAAGGGATAACCAATATGCATAGTTACCACTCACAAATAATATTTGCTACTGTACAAATTAAGAGCAGGACTCAGAAGAACAGCGATTAAAAAGACCCTGACTGCTGATAAGACCTCAGCAGTTTTGTCTTACTCCCATCTGCTTTGATATAAGTTGCACTGTTTGTTGGAACATGCGGTAAAGATAGCTTCAGGGGATTCTCCAATGACAGAACAGATGGAAGTAATAATTTTTTTGATCAGAAGGTCAGTCAACAGAAAGCTACCCCTTGCAATGTAGATCTCAACTGGAGTCACCCTGTATAGGACTATTCCCAGCACTGTATTATTAGTTGTAGGAGAAGAATATGCCCCTTCCCTCTAACATAGCATATAATGGTCTATTACAATCTAGATGATTGTATCATCAAGCCTGTTGTAAAAGATACAACTAGTCCACAGTCAGAAAGTTTCAAGCTTTCATTTGAAGTCTTTTCTCTGCAGGGGGATTGACGTCATGGCCTCACAATGTGCTCTCCATAGATGATTCATCAATAATGTGATAGAAATTATAAAGTAGAAAAATATAAAATAAAGTATAAAGTAAAGAAAGTCTAAAATAATGCAAGGAGTTCTTCATTTCAGGAGAACAGGGAATCACAGCCTCAAGACCTTGTCCAACATTGTCTCATGAGGGCTTGACTCTTTCTACATGAGATAGTGGGAATTATGTCCATTTGATTGTGGTCACTTTGTTGCACCTAAATCAGGCTTTTGGAGTGCCCAGTCACATTTCCCAGTCACGCAGGTCTCTATGGGCCCCCTGTTAGGCTATCAAACAATTACAATAAACCTTTACTAGTTTAACTCCAAGATATGAAACAAAAGTATCTGTATTAAAGCCAGAATAGCCTTAAGACAACTCCTACTAGTTCAGCCCCTACATATCAAACACAACTCATTCAACTACTCTTCTCAGTCTACTTCCTCACTGTATGGCTATAACATTCCACTCAAACTATATCCCTTTGAGTTCTTTAGGTGTGTTGTAACATGAGACTCAAGAACCAACCAGCTTAGGCTGTTTTTGTCTTTTTACATGATTAAAAGCATTTAAAGTTACAAAAATCAAATATCCTAATCTAAAACTGGGGGAAGGAAGAAGAAAAGGAAGAAATAGGAAAGAGAGCAGGAAACACGGATAAGGGAAAATTCTGATGCCCTCCTCCTTGCAGCACTGTCTTTCTTTTAAAACTCAAAACTTCTTAGAGTATAATACTATCTCCATTTGACAGTTTCTCCCTCTCACTGGCTCTTTCAACCTAATTCTCTATATTTGGCCAAGACCACTTAATGTCCTGTTTTTCTGACCTTCTCTTTGTTGGAATCCAGGCCAAATTAGGGTTTTCACACCTTTCAGGTCCTTCAACAGACCATGTGACAGTGTTTCTCCAACATCTTTCCATTTAACTTTTTGTGGTTAGCTAAGAACATCTGGAGTCTGGAGTTCAAGCGGCACATTACCTGAACATTCTGATAATACATAGAAGAGAAAGGATAAGAGAGAAAGAGGGGGTTGTTCTAAAATATCACTGTTTCATGCTACATCCTTTTGGCCTGCTTCTTCAAGTTTTAATGGGGTCACTTAGGTCAAGCCAGGGAAGCAGAAAATTGAATTTGTTGCATATCAATTTCTCAGTTTCCCACCAGAAGAAATGCCTTTGCACAAGACAACTACTATCTTTTGGGATACAGAACTTCAAAGATGACTCAAAATGCCAAATACACCAAGACATAAAGGAAAAAGAAACTAATCACCAAAACACTGAATAATAAATTAGAGGAAAATGACAAACAGAATAAACTAATAAAGAAAAGCACACAGAGAAATCCATTGTTCTCTCTTCATTTATTTGAGAACAGTTTCTGATGCTTCCCCTGTTGCCATCAAAATCTGAGTGAATATGCTGAAAACATGCAGCTTTATGTGATTGGGAGAGGTGCTTAGAATGCCAAAACTCCTTTTGAGCTTTAGAAGCTTCGTGAATTAGATTATGTGTAGGCACAGAATTCAGAGCTGAACAGACCATAAAGAAGGACTGGGAGCTGTAATATTACAAGAGAAGAGCCACACAAAAGATGTCTGGGTGAATGTGGGCAGGGAATAATGAGGTGATACGTCTGGGATGTATGAATCTCAAATATTGATCTGGCTCAAACATTCAAATATATACTTCATTAGGAATTATTCATGGGCTTCTAAAGACATTATACTAAGTGTAATAACAAAAGCAGAACAAAACAAACTCTGATATATATAAAATAGCTCTAAGATCAAGATGATCTAATGTTCATGAAAGCTACATTAAAAAATAGCTGGATATAGGAATCAGGGCAAGAATTAAAGAGAAATGTAGCACAAATTGCTGACAAGTTGTTAGAGTTTCTATGTTCTGCTACACAGCAATTCTCAATAGCATTCATTCTGGAGATGGGTGGGATTTATAGAACTGCACTTTCCTGTTACATTATTTCCTTCTATATTTACAAAATCACTTTGTTTCCTAGAAATTCATGTATGTGCAATGAATCAGTGTTTAAAGATCATGCAGGGCAAGTACATCTTCATATGGAAAAGAAAAAGGGACTCACAAAATAACTAACAAAAATAACTGCTAAAATAGTATACCAATAAAATTTAAAGAAAAAAATCTGAAGAAGGGACGTTTTTCATTTTCTCCCATAGATTATGTAAAATTATTTAATTTCTGTAAGGATTGGGAAAAACAGAAACCATATTTAGTATAAATTTAAAACATCAATATATTTAAGCTAAAGTTTAAAAAATATAAGCTAAAAATTTATTTTTTATCTCAATTTGTTTCTGAGATTTAAGCCACACATTTTGAAGTTCTATGTGGAACACATACTGACACACAGAATTTGATGTCATAACATTTGATGCAAAGTAGTTCAAAGATAATTCTGAGAATTCTCAGGAGACATAGTACTTCCTTATATATCATCAAGTAAGCTATCATTGTCATATTTTTTTAAAAGCTTAGTTTCAACATTTGACATTTTATTTGTTTTGGTCAAAGACCAGCTTAACACAAGCAAAATTACTATTACAACTCAAAAAACTAAAATTTAAAATGTAAGATATTGATAACATAGTAAAAAGGTTACTAAGATAGAATTACAGAATATGTTTATCCCAATATATCTCTAGAATTACATTTATAATCTCAAAATTATATGTGGATAAGAGTAAGAAAAAATAGAAAAAGATTAGATTACTATAGAAGCTATAATTGGAGTAAAAAAGAAACTAAAATTGGTATCACTAAAAAGCTATTGATAGATGCATTTATGGTACTAAAATCTATAAATCACAGTAATATTTATTAGACTAGATTAGCTTCCAAAAGGCCTAGTAGGAGTAGTTTTCCTATTTCTAAGAAATGTTTAATTATAGAACACCAAACCAATACAGGTAGGTTGTTAAGGTTGTTAAGTGGAAAGAGTCCCAGGTAAGGAGCACAGGGTGCCCAGTGGGCGGGGGGACCCTGGGAGGCAGTCTCTGCACTCAGGGGCTGAGAATCCTGCTTGGATCTCGTCTCCGTCTCAACTCTGGGGGCTGTTTCAAGAGATCCCTGCTCAAGGATTCCTGCTTCATGCAAGCAGTCTTGAAGGATTCAGCTAAATCCTTTGCGCCTGCTTGCACGGAGCAGGAATCTCAAAGGATTTCACCCATCCCCTGGAGGAACCTCATGCTCCTTACCTTACTGTGCTGCCTCTCCGCTCAGATCCCTCCCCCTACTAGGAGCTCCAAAGATGGCTTTGTGCTGAGAAGAAGGGAAAAGGAGCCGAAAATAGTCTTTCTTCCCCTTCTTTGCAGTGCAAAGCCAGCCTGCCCCATCCTAGGAGCTCCAAGGAGGGCTTTGCATGCACAGAGGGGAAATCCTTCATGGGGCTGCAGGAACAAAGCAGAAATATTCAGAATTTGAACTCTGTTCCTGCAGCCTGCCAAAGGGTTTCCCCTCCCCTTCCCTCCATCCCCTCCACTTGGAAGCTTCCCTGCTGGCTTCCCCACTGACTGCCACTGTCATTTGACTGTCCACCTTAGCATTCCAGTCTCCCGTGATGAAAATAACATCTCTTTTAGGCGTGTTGTCCAGTAGGTGCTGCAGATCCTCACAGAACTGCTCTACTTCAGCTTCTTCAGCATCTGTGGTTGGGGCTATATTTGGATCACTGTGATGTTAGATGGCTTGCCCTGAATTCGAATTGAGATCATTCTATCGTTTTTTGGATTGTATCCGAGCACTGCTTTAGCCACTTTACTATTAATTATGAAGGCTACTCCATTTCATCTGTGGTCCTCTTGTCCACAGTAGTAGACCTGGTGGTCATTTGATGTGAAGTGGCCCATTCCAGTCCATTTCAGTTCACTGACGCCCAGAATGTCTATCTTTAATCTTGACATCTCACCAATAACCACATCCAATTTGCCCTGGCTCACAGATCTTACATTCCAGGTTCCAATGGTGTGTTGATCCTTAGAACATCGGATTCGCCGTTCACCACCAGCACCATCGGCCGCGTGGGCGTCAGTGAACTGAAACTGACACCTGGAATTACAGGTAAGCATGGCCTGGGTGAACAAAACGAAGCAGGACATAGGCTGATAGAATTTTGCCAAGACAACTCAATGGGCATAACAAACACTCTCTTCCAGCAACCTAAGAGACGGCTTTATACATGGACTTCCCCAGATGGACAACACCGAAACCAGATTGACTACATCTTTTGTAGCCAAAGGTGGCGGACATCTATACAGTTGGTAAAAACAAGACCTGGAGCTGACTGTAGTTCAGATCACGAACTTCTTCTTGCACAATTTAGGATCAGACAAAAGAGATTAGGGAAGACCCACAGATCAGCTAGATATGAGCTCACTAATATTCCTAAGGAATATGCGGTGGAGGTGAAGAATCGATTTAAGGGACTGGACTTAGTAGATAGGGTCCCAGAAGAACTATGGACAGAAGTCTGCAACATTGTTCAAGAAGCGGCAACAAAATACATCCCAAAGAAAGAGAAAACCAAGAAGGCAAAATGGCTGTCTGCTGAGACACTAGAAGTAGCCCAAGAAAGAAGGAAAGCAAAAGGCAACAGTGATAGGGGGAGATATGCCCAATTAAATGCAAAATTCCAGAGGTTAGCCAGAAGAGATAAGGAATTATTTTTAAACAAGCAATGCGTGGAAGTGGAAGAAGACAATAGAATAGGAAGGACAAGAGACCTCTTCCAGAAAATTAGAAACATCAGAGGTAAATTCCAGGCAAAAATGGGTATGATCAAAAACAAAGATGGCAAGGACCTAACAGAAGAAGAGATCAAGAAAAGGTGGCAAGAATATACGGACGACCTGTATAGGAAGGATAGCAATATCGGGGATAGCTTTGACGGTGTAGTCAGTGAGCTAGAGCCAGACATCCTGAAGAGTGAGGTTGAATGGGCCTTAAGAAGCATTGCTAATAACAAGGCAGCAGGAGACGACGGCATCCCAGCTGAACTGTTCAAAATCTTGCAAGATGATGCTGTCAAGGTAATGCATGCTATATGCCAGCAAATTTGGAAAACACAAGAATGGCCATCAGATTGGAAAAAATCAACTTACATCCCCATACCAAAAAAGGGGAACACTAAAGAATGTTCAAACTATCGAACAGTGGCACTCATTTCACATGCCAGTAAGGTAATGCTCAAGATCCTGCAAGGTAGACTTCAGCAGTTCATGGAGCGAGAATTGCCAGATGTACAAGCTGGGTTTAGAAAAGGCAGAGGAACTCGGGACCAAATTGCCAATATCCGATGGATAATGGAAAAAGCCAGGGAGTTTCAGAAAAACATCTATTTCTGTTTTATTGACTATTCTAAAGCCTTTGACTGTGTGGACCATAACAAATTGTGGCAAGTTCTTAGTGGTATGGGGATACCAAGTCATCTTGTATGCCTCCTGAAGAATCTGTATAACGACCAAGTAGCAACAGTAAGAACAGACCACGGAACAACGGACTGGTTTAAGATTGGGAAAGGAGTACGGCAGGGCTGTATACTCTCACCCTACCTATTCAACTGGTACGCAGAACACATCATGCGACATGCTGGGCTTGAGGAATCCAAGGCTGGAGTTAAAATTGCTGGAAGAAACATTAACTATCTCAGATATGCAGATGATACCACTTTGATGGCTGAAAGTGAAGAGGAACTGAGGAGCCTTATGATGAAGGTGAAAGAAGAAAGTGCAAAAGCTGGCTTGCAGCTAAACCTCAAAAAAACCAGCATTATGGCAACCAGCTTGATTGATAACTGGCAAATAGAGGGAGAAAATGTAGAAGCAGTGAAAGACTTTGTATTTCTAGGTGCGAAGATTACTGCAGATGCTGACTGCAGTCAGGAAATCAGAAGACGCTTAATCCTTGGGAGAAGAGCAATGACCAATCGCGATAAAATAGTTAAGAGCAGAGACATCACACTGACAACAAAGGTCCGCATAGTTAAAGCAATGGTGTTCCCCATAGTAATATATGCTTCCTCTTTTTCCCAACCTTTTATTCTTTTTTCTTTGCGCTGTTTGGAGATAGCAGCCAATGGTCTTGCTTTCTCTGACAGGAGACGGAGCTCAGGCGGTAATGTGAGCGACGGGGAGCAGCTGTAAACACTCAGGCTGTAAATTTGCTCGCTCGCCCATCGCTCACCTCCTGCTGTGCGGCCCAGTTCCTAACAGGCCACAGACTGGTACGCGGCCTGGGGGTTGTGGACCCCTGATCTAGAATATGCCAAAAGAAAACGTACAAACAATTACTCAGCTCAAACAGAAAAATAAAAGACAGGAGACTTACACAGCACAGAGAAACAAACATAAACTCTAATGCAAATTCCTTCCTAGATTTGTTACCTATTCCTTCAGAAATAATTGTTGAAGCATCTGTTTCTTGGCTTCAATTTTCCTGGACTTTTTTATTTGTAAATTCTTTTCTTTAATCTCAGGCTCTGGGGAATGTTAGTTTCCTGTTTTCTTAACCTCAGTCCAGCAATTCTCCCTTGGTTTTAAAAGGAGGAAACACTTCTTTATCCCTACAATAGAAGAAATGGCAGTATCCAAATCCTGCATAATTCTCTAAGTATATGACCAACAGCATCTCTCCCTCACAAAGATGTGGATTCTAAATTTTCTCCTGGCTGGCATGTGGGATGGCTGACTGTAGACTGTCATTCACAACACTCCCAAAATGTTATCTTGTGGAAGGGATTTGCTGGTAATGTATTACTGCAATCCATACTACATTCAATAATCAACTACTTTTACTAGACACCATCTGTCATGACAGGGTCTCCTGACAATTTGATTGCAAAAACAAATTTTGCCATATTACACAAACTTTTATTAATCTCAACCTTAAGTCACAACTGCAGCGTTTGTTTTGCAAAAACGGCTTGCTGATATTACTTCTTTTAGAGCCATCTGTTAGATTTTAGTTGCTGAACCTTCTTCTGTAGAAAATAACGGGGCAGTGTCAGTTTCAACACAGAGACAGCCTTACAAAGTTTGTTTTGCTTGCATCATTTTAAATTGGCTTTTGTTTTTGCTTTGAGAACTCAATGTTATTGTAAGCATAGACACTGAACCAAGGTATTTATTATAGCACTAAGATTCCTGTATATTTCTCTCCAGATAAAAAATTAACTCTTCCGAGTTGATTACTGTACTTTTTCAAATTTGGATTAGGTAAATTACTGTGGCTTTTTAATGGTTCTATATAAATCACATATTTCTTTGCATATAATCATGAGAAATAAATTAACTATATATTGCCGTAAAATGCAAAGTTCTAGAACCAATAGATTTCTATTTTTGAGTAAAACCAATTGTATGAGTAAAAAAACATTTTTTTACTATTGTCCAAGAATGAGAAAACAAAACCTGAAGTACAGAAATGAAAGGTAAAGAAAATATATGTATGTCCCCCCTGCTGAAAAACAAAAACTCTCTCATGCTAACTTGGATTATATTTGCTCCTGGAAGCCTGCCAGCACAGTGTCTTCAGCTCTTCTAAGCAACTTTCTTTGTTGTTCCTCTTGTCTCTTCCATCCCCACTAAAAAAGTGCCTTTTATAGGTAACACCTTACCTCAAAATTTATATTTATATATTTAGTCATTCATCACAGAACTGATTTTCCTCCAAAATAAATGAAATTTTGTTGAAATATTAAACTCAGTCCACCAGGGGCAGGAGGTAGAAGGAAAAAACATGTGAAGGGTCACAATTTAGGGACAATTTGGAAAGGAGCTAAAGACAGCTACAACCATGGGTAAATGGTGACAAGATAGCACTTTCTTTCTCAGTTCAAATGAGACATTTCCCTTACCCAGAACTGGAAAAAAATGTATAAAATTGGGTGTATATCTTTGTTAGCTCCCCTCCTTCCTGTTTGTTCGTAGAGTTATAGGGTGAAGAGATGGTCACAATGATATGGTTTGTGTGGATGTGATTGTTCTCTACTCCAGAACAGATTCAAGGCCACAAGCCATTACACAGGCAGACAGTAAGTGATGACCTCCCAAAGACAGAAAGGGAATAGAAATGTTGGATCGGTATAAGGAGATCATTGTTCCACACAACCGTACAGATTCACCTATTGACAAAAATACATGTCTTTCAACATGGATTTACAATTATACAATTTCCAATAATATTAGGATACACCTACAAATATTCTAGAAGACAGGCTTTAGGTTCTCTGTAACAGAATCATTTCTATTGTGATATGATTCCTGGGATTAAGGAGCTGAGGTATTCAGGCATTTTCTGAAGTTCTTCGTGTCAAACATAGACTCTAAGCTTTTCTAAAACATCACACATGTACAGACCATTTATGCAAGAGCTTCATAAAATATTTTGCCAGCATAATCCACCTTAATAGTATAGCCCTTGGGGTTTGTGAGAAGCTTACAGTTATAGCGTTATGCAATTGCTATAGATGGGAATAGTCCTATTCTACAGCATTACAAAGAACACTATCTATGACAAGGTGAATCCCTTTATAGGGATATATAAAGCTTTCATTAGCAGTTGAATTAACCATGGTGAATTGAAATATAGAAACTACAGCCAAACCAATAGCTGTAGAGGCAAGGAAAAATGGCCAAATCTAAAGAAGTGCTAGGTGTGTATCAGCAGGGAAAAAAGTTAGCTTTTTTCCTCATTATTTTCTTTTCCAGCTGTGTGTATTCTCCATTTTTTTCCTCCCCAGTAAGAGTATATATCCAGCAGTACACATGCATTTCCAGGGGCACATCAGCAGAATTAGAAGAATTTAGATCCAAAGCCTTTTCTGATCTACCTCTACTTCCTTTTCCTGCTAACATAATATTAGTGGTGGAACCATGGAACAACAGAAGTTTCAGTGCCCATATTATGGAGGATTACAATGTTGGCCAGAGACTGTTCTTATCAGAGCCCTCTCCCAGAGACCATGGGACTATGGATTGGTTGTCTAGATCAGTGCATTGTTCATGAAGCAATTGTCTCATAAACCTTAAAATGTTCAAGAAACCAGATCTACTACTTGAACTTATTTATAAAAATTGTTAATTTTACTATCACCATATTAATCCCAAAGCAGGGATGGATTCCCCTTTATAAGGAGCACACAGCACTGTAACATACACCACATGAATGAAATTAGACCAGGACTAATTCTGCAATAAAAATCATACAGATATCAATGATCCTACCCCTTTTATTTTTTCTTCCCCATGTAAGATCATACTAGATAGCAATTACATATATCCAGCTCCTAAAGCAAAGAAAGCAAGACTTCTTTCAAAAATGAGAAGAATGGTTCAAGGTATTTTATGAATATAATGTTTAAATATATGTTTTTTCACACCAAGACCTGCACATGACAAGCATTTTCATGACAAGATTTAGCCATTATAGACTGGGCTGGTCACCAAGATCTTCAGGGAGGGCCTCTTACACATTTTGGTGATTACATAATTTGGTAAGCACACATTCTTTTTAGGGGGTGCTCACTCTCTAGAAGGCTCTCCCCTCTGAAATGTATGAGATTCCCACTATTACATCTTATATGTGCCTACTGTAACCTCACTTCATCAACCAGGCCTTCCCAACATGAATATTGGAAGTATGTTTATACCCCTACCTGTTTTTAATAAGTATATTTTGGTTTTCCAATGGAATATTGTTTTATATTATTCTAATGAATTATTATGTACAGTATTTTACTGCTATTTTATTGTAAACTGCTTTGAGATGCTTCAGCATAGGAAACAGTCTATAAATATATAATAAAATAGTTTGCATACCTGTGCTAAATTTGACTGATTGAGAATCAGCACTATTTGTCAGTGTGGTTTATAGATCCAGAAAGACAGAGAAATCCTTGAGAAGATAGAAGGTTAAATCCAGTTTTTCAATATATGTGGGTCTAATCATAAATCCCCAAATACCCCAGTATTTCCTATTCTGTCTAAATGGAGGCAAAAAAGCAAGTCTTTGCTACAGGCATGAGCCATCTTCCTTACTTTATACAAGTGCTACATTATGAAGAAAATGGCATACACAGAACATATAAAGCACTGTATGTTAAATTACATTTGGGATTATTTCAGTCATTCATTCATTCATTCATCACATTTATATGGCTACCCATCTCATGAAAAACGTCGACTCTAGACAGTGTACAATAAAAACTATAAAACAGTGATAAAAAACAATTAACATTGTTAATTTTCTATGTAACAATATTACAAATGTATTAAGTGGTTCTTAACATCACCGACTAAGCACTTATCAGCCTTCCATATTCTCATCCCAATTATATTTTCTCTGGTGTAAAATATTGCTTTTCCTGTCCTTCAGATAGGGGGAGTGTTACAGCAGTTCTGGTCTGATCCTCAATGAGCTGCCCTCATACATTCTGTATTCTTCCTGACTCGTTCCCTTTGTCTTCTGAGATGAAATACAGATTTTTCTATATTTGATATGGATAGCATATCAGGAAAATAGAAAGATATTGCCTGCTTCAAATCTGTAGAAATTGTTTCTGATAGAAGTAAGTTTATTTCAATGCAAAGCAATCTGTATGGTGGTATTATGAGAGAGGCAATGAAGATTCCAGGATTCTAACCTCAGTGTCAGAAAATAAAACTAAAAGATCCATTTACATAAACATCTTTTTTAAAGCACAGTGCAATCCAATTATTCCATGTAGGCTTTGCTATTAGGAACAGATGGAAATTCATGGAACTGAACATTTTCCTCCCCTTAAGAGCTCCGTAGTGGGGGAGGGATAGGTAAAGCCAGCCCCCTTTAAAAATATATAAGTCTCTCCTGTTAGGAATTTACCACCCAAATATTACACCCCCAAAATAATCAAGGATGTTAATAATGAAGTACGAGTTTGTTTATACAAATTTCTAGCTGAAGGTGACAATGGAGGGGGCCTCTCACATTTTCCAATGTGATAATTTAAATAACAAATTAAATCTAACTTACAAGCTAGTACAACACTACTAATAATGTGTGATGAGTGAGAAGCTTAAAGAGTTGAAGAATTTAACCAGTTATTTTAAGAATGTGTTAAATATATTGAGGAACAGTCCCTGATGTTTCAGAAACACCACTCTCTGACTTCTTCCACTTTTAGTTTTTGTTTATCACCTCCTTCAGTAACAATTTGACTTGTTTTTTTATGTCTTAATTTCCTGCAACAATACATATGCTATGAATAATTAAGCAATGCATTTTCTGTTTGCTGAAAGCCAAACAAATGCTGTAATTCAGATGTGGGATCCATGGCCAAGTATGGAGACACAATCAGTGAACAGCTTCTGTGCAGACTTTTTAGTGCAGACAGGAAATTAAGAATCAGCAAGCAAGGCCCTCAGCATCCATCAACAAAACATAATACCCAAACTCCAATTGTGACATTTCTAGTTAGCTCTTTCACACATTCAAGAGCTGTATTCTAGACATTTTAAAAAGTATTTCCCATCAAGAAAGAGATTAGTATCTGATATGTATCCTTTACATTTTAAAGTTATTTTTGTCTGCAAGTTCTCTTCACTGCTTATCCTTGCTAAGATTGGGGTGCTCTAATCAGAAAGCAAGTTGATGTGTGAAAAGAACTGTTTTATCTGAGGGACAATGCTACATTTAATAGCTTTGTCCTATTTTGGAAGCAAAACATTTCTGGCTGCCATAAACTTCTCAGTAACGCAGGGGATGCTTTGCTGATCATGTTTTCTGTCACCCAGTCATCTCAGCACATGAGAGATCTCCTTCTATTTTAAGATCAATATTTCCTATAGAAAATAAAAAGCTGTAAAAATGCAAATTATATCACTTTTTAAAAACCTTACTGTTTCCATGCATATCAAGAAATGGGAGCAATAAAGCAACTTTCCATTACATGAATAGCATACACCTTTTAATTGGAAAGAGGTTTGCAGTGCAATCCCTTCACTTCACAGAAAACTAAAACTACAGTGATCACTGGTGTCTCAGGCTCAGCAAAGCAAGCCCATTAGAAAACTAATCAAGTTCAGGTACTCAGCCAGCAAGGTCTAGCAACATGTCAGTGTGGCCATTAAGATTCTGCATGTCTTAATCTGAGAATCTCACCAATTCGCTAGAAGATGCAAAACTCAGAATATTTACAGAAGGTCAAGATGCAGAGCAGTTTGACATTAAACTTTCCTACAAAATTCCCTCATGCAGAAATAATTCATGTAAAATTGTAATTCTTAACTCTGATGACAAAGGGCTGTACATATTTTAAAATCCTAACTCTTAGCTGCTGTGTTGTCAGTCTGCAGAGCTGTTTTATGCTGAAGTGTTATCATATTCTATTATTCATACCAGGCTGTGGTATTTCATTCTTACTTCTATAAAAATATATTGTTCATCCACATTCTACAGGAAAGTATCCTGTCATAGTAAAATTTGCTTGCTAAATACTCAGTATTATATTTTTAATGTATCTCCAGCTGGAATCACTTATTTATGCGCAGTCCACTTGCAAGAAATAAACACTTTTGGAAAGTATTTCAAAGTTATTCAGGCCAACACTATCATGGCAGTAACAACTGCTTTATTATGTTTTCCTGCTGCAATATGTGACAAAACTGATTATTTGGTGCTACTTTAAAAAAACGAAGTTGAGCTCATAGTAACAGTACACAAGCAACTTCCACCTTGTAAAATGAGAGCATACAATAGGCGCCAGCCTTCAATATGTTCATATCGGAAACACAAAAACAAAATGTACTCACTTGGGTAGCCATTTTGAAATTAGAACACTGAAACTGGAGAAAGAAAAAATGAACCAGACTCTACTGCCTACAGCAACCCTTAAGGGAACATAATATGGGGAACAGCCATTAAACAGAACCGTATCTATAACCTTAACTCTGTCCTCCTAGCATGTACATTATAACGTGAGTCATTAAATCTGTAGCCATCTAACTTTTCCTCACTGAAATGCAAGGAATATTTTATGTGGCATTCAGTATTACTGCATTCCTATGTTGTCTCAACAACATGACATTACTAAACAAACAAATATTAAATAGTAGAGATAATAAATTAAGCCTCTAAATTTGTCTAAGCAATAAATTAATCACATACAATATATTTGCAATTTTCAGCTCATGAATACATTGTAATGTTGTTTTTTTTAATAAGAATTTTATTAAGTTTAGAAAAAAGATAAAAACTACAAAAAGAAACTAAAAAACTACAAAAAGAAAAAAACTAAACTAAAAAAAGTGTGAGACACAAGAAAAAGAATTTTTGGAGGTTACATAAAGAAGTGACTTTCGACTTTCAACAAGAATATACAACAATTTCCATAATTAATCACTTACTCTATATCAAACCAAGATCACATTATTTCTATAAATCATACCATTCGCATATTGTAAAAATCACTAAATACAATTGCTCCTACCCCTTATATTTAAAAAAAGAAATATATAAACCTCTAAATCAACTTCCCTCCCCCCAAAAACATTTATTTCCTTCCTATCACTATTCTATATATTTCTGTCCCCTATCGTAAAAATCAAATTATAAAAACATGTAAGTTGTCTACTTTTATAATTAATATTACTACAATAATCTTAACTCTATTAAGCTTAAAACTAAGCAATTATTATTATACCTTATAAATCTTAAAAATCAAACAAACTTTAAAAATAATCCAATAAATCTTAATCCAAATCATTAAGGAAAAATGAAATCATACAAGCCTCAATATCAATCCCAATAAACACTCTTAACTCTTTACCCCGCTTCAAAATATACCAGAACATTTACATATCTCCATATTACACACAAGGCAATTTTCATAGAAAAACTCTAACAGCCCAACTGCCCCCCCTGAAACAGACCTCTCAACAAAGAGCCTCCCACAGAACAGAACCTCTTCTTTCCCGTATCATTCCCTCAGAAAAACAACTCCCTTTGTAATTTGCAGCTCAGGCTGTCGCTTTAACCCCTTCAGCACCAGAATTTAATCTTCATCTGGCATTGCTTCAGTCTCGCTGTCAATAGCGACATCTCCACCCTTGCCAAGATCTTCTCCTTCCTCCATAACATCCTCAGCCAGATGACACACTTTAGAAATAATATCTTCCCCAACGTCCCAAATGTTCTGCAAAACAGCCTGACAGAAATCTGAAAATATCTTTTTAAAGGTCTGCTTAAGCTCACAATGCAACTCTGAAAAAGTCTCCTTGAAATCCTCCATGTTTCAGGCAGTAGATTATGGCACCTCCTAGATACTTGACCCATGAAGACAGGAGTTAATAGGTTAATAAAACGTTTCCGAATGAAATTGATACAAGGGAACATGTGCTAACAAGCAACTCCCAAAGAAAAGTGAAAACAGAAAGCTGAAGATTCAAAACGGCAGGTTCAATGTGTAGGAAAATAGTAAATCCTTCATATTCAATACAAAAATAATAATAGGGAGGCAATTATTTATTCTTGGTTCTCCTTAGTATTTAAATAGGAAAAGAAGCCAAAACTTTAAAAGATTTTTAAAAATTTTAATCCGGAAATAACGATAAGCACCAAGAGAGTACGCTTCTTCTTGCTGTAGAAAGCCTCTTGGGCTACATGAACTTAATATATATATATATAAATTGGGTGATTTAGAAATGGGGTGGCTCAACCTAGTGTCCCTTTAAGACTACAGCATGGCTTGGAAATGGTGACGTCCCAGCCTCCCGGCAGCTCTTACCAGATTGCCGCGAATGCTGTTTGCGATTCTCTGGCTACAAGACGCCGTTTCTGAGGACAAATGGGATGATTTCAAGCTTTTTCTTTATTCATAAAAAAGCTTTGGACTTTAGGTAAAAGCCTTCCTGAGCCCCAAAAAAGCGCCGCATTGTCAGTTCTGTCTGCGGAGCTCGCGGACACAGCTGTTCAGTCAGACTGTTCCCCACAGGAAACCAAGTCCATATTTGAATATTCTTCAACACAAAACCAAACTACTTTCTTCCCAGTTATTAAGAATTTTATATGCTAGTACATTTCTCCTCCAGTCTCTTTATACGTAGTTTAGCAAGAAAGTTCCGCACAACATTTACTGAACACACAGCAGAATGTTTTTCAGGAAACACCTCTAAACTCTAATGAATTTTCATTAGAACATTTTCACCAACTCAACAAGACATTTATTTTCCCAGACAAAAATGTGACTGTGTTACTCTGAAACACTGTATTATTAATTCTTTAGGTATATATTACAGCAGAAAGGTATTCTATGTTAAGTCCACAATTAAGTGTATCTTGTTTATATTTGTACAAATTACTTCAATCTAGTGCAGGACAGGACAGTTCTGATAATAATTATTCCATGATGTGATGAATGCTTTGTGAACCTAAGCCCCTGGTTCTACTCCTATCTTTTTTCCATCTGCACCTCAAATGGCATAGTTGTTGATAGTAATTATACTTCCACCACTTTCTGCAGAGCCTGTTCCAATTCAGATGAGCAATTAGAAAGCAATTACATTTGTGGGTCTTTGCTTCCATTCTAGAAGTCAGTAACCATTCATTCATTCATTCATTCACTCACTCACGCACTCATTCATTCATCCAATTTATATAGCTGCCTATCTCAGACCAGTGATTCTGGGTGGCTAACAGTAATAACAACAATCAGAGAATAAAAACAATACAAAACATTACACACACACACACACACACACACACAGCCGAGATATCTTAAAAACCATTGGTGTTAGCACAACCATGAAATGGGGCCCTTCACATACTTGGGGCCCGAGGCCCAGGCACAAAGCCAGGTCTTCAAGGCCTTCTGAAAAGCCAAAAGGGTCAGGGCCATCCTAATCTCAAGAGGAAGGATGTTCCAGAGGGCAGGCACCACAGCAGAAAAAGCACACCTCCTGGCCTCCACCAGCTGACATTCCTTGGCTGACCGGACCTGGAGCATGCCCATCCTGCTGGACCAGAATGGATGGGCAAAAACAACTGGGAAAAGACAGTCCCTAAGGTAACCTGGTCCCAAGCCATGGAGGGCTTTAAAGGTGACAACCAGCACCTTGAATTGCACCCGGAAACACATCAGCAATCAATGCAGCTCCCAAAGCAGAGGTGTTACATGTGCCAAGTAGCCGACAGAATTTACAACCTGGCAGCTGCATTCTGTACCAGCTGAAGCTTCCAAATGCTCTTCAAGGGCAGCCCCATGTAGAGCATGTTGCAATAGTCCAAACAGGTGCTGATGAGGGCATGACTGACAGTGAGTAGTGCCTCCCGGTCCAGGAATGGGCACAACGGGCGCACAAGGTGTGCAAAGGCCGAAGGTGTGCAAAGGCCCTCTTAGCCACGGCTGCCACCTGCTCTTCCAGCAGGAGCCGTGAGTCCAAGAGGATCCCCAAATTGTGCACCAGGTCTGTCTGGGGCAGTGCCACCCCATCCAGGACCAAAGATAGAAAAACCTTGGTACTGGGAAGCCCAAACACCCAAAGCCACTCAGTCTTGCTTGGGTTGAGCCAGAGCCCATTGTGCCCCATCCAGGCCCCTACAGCTTCCAAACACTGAGATAGGACATCCACAGCATCACTCAGACAGCCCGAGGAGACATTAAGCTGGGTATCATCAGCATACTGATGATACCTCACCCCAAACCGTCAGATCACCTCACCCAGAGGCCTCATGTAGATATTAAACAAGAGGGGCAAGAGAACTGAGCCCTATAGCACCACACACAGTAGGGGCTGTGGACTGGACCTCTCCCCTCCTACCAACACCAACTGGAACTGACCCCAGAGGAAGGAGGAGAACCAGTGCAACACAGTGCTGCCCAGCCCCAACTCTTGAAGCCGGTCCAGAAGGATACCATGATCGATGGTATCGAAGGCTGCCGAGAGGTCAAGAAGAGCAAGGATGGTTGCACTGCCCCATCCTGCTCCCACCAGAGGTCATCCAAGAGCGCAATCAATGCTGTCTGAGTCTCATATCCCGGCCTGAATCTTGACTGAAGGGGGTCTAGATAATCCGCTTCATCCAGAGCCCTTTGAAGCTGCTGTGCGACCACTTTCTCAACAACCTTCCCAATAAAGGGGAGGTTGGAGACTGGACAGAAACTGTTCAGATTAGTTGGGTTGAGCAATGGCCCCTTCAAAGAGGAATTAACCACCACCCAGACCAATCATGTGTCCTCTCCAGGGCAGCCTTGACCAGCCAGGAGGGGCCCGAATCTAACACAGAAGTGGCCAAACTAACAGCTACAAGAACCCTGTCCACTTCCTCAGGTTCAAAGGGCAGACAGGAGCCAGAGGACAAAATTCTCCTTAATACTATAAGGAAAAAAGAAAGCTATATAAACAAATTGGCTTAGAAATCCAAAATATACAAAAGTAGGATTGTTCAAATTGTATTTATTCCTTCTGGGTATTCAATAATATTAATTTCAATCAATTTGACAGAATTGTGTTAAGATTAATTCGCAATGGAGAAAAAGGTTGTCAACTTTTTATACGATTTGGGGAGGAAGAGTTTATATCACCAAGAGATAAAGTATAGTTGGGAACTTTTTTCCAGATCAGATGGATAAAAATTATTTTCTGAACTGGATCATGTCAAGATGAAATTTAACACTTTTTGGCCCTCCCAGGATTGCTTGGAAGAAGACAGAATTTAATTTCAGCCTTCCCAGTTATCAGGCAAGATTGCTTTTTCACCATAGCCATTAGCAACAGGGAAACAATTATCTTGATTATCTTACAATCACTAGGGGGACGACAAAATTAAAGCCTCTTCTCAATATCAGTGGCATAATATTATTGGAAGAAAGACATTAACTTCATGCTTTCAAGGTAACCATGACTGCAGTTGAGGACTGCCTTCAATCCTGCCCTTCCTGAGCAATTCCAATGATCACTGTTTGATCTGTTCACTGTAGTCCTTAAATCAATGTAATTTATTTGAAAGAAAGGAAGTCCACACTTAGTTAACAATATATTTGAACAACTGGACTATGTTCCTTTCTATACTGTACAGCAAGGGTGTTTAACTCACAGTCTTTAGGCTAATGCTACATTAAGATATCACTTGTTTCCCTCAAACCCACTAGAGCAGAGCTGACAGTAATGTAGATATTGGAAGCAAATGGACTTGAAGGAGGAGGATAGAAAGAGTACTGACTGTTTGGAATTTTGGTATTGGGGAAGACTCCTGAGAATACCATGGACAGTCAAGAAAACAAACAGATAGATCATCAAACAAAAGGCACAGTAACTCAAGGCACAAATGACCATGTTCAAATTATCGAACTTTGGACACATTTTGGAAAGACTTAGCTCTGTGGAGAAGTTTATAATGCTGGCAAAGGTGGAAGGAAAGAGAAGATGAGGACAACCAAGCAGCAAGGTAGATGGACTCAATTACAGTGGTGATGAGCACACTGCTGAAAGACCTGGAGAACCAGGTTGGGCACAGATTGTCATGGAAAAAAATCAATCTACGTGGTTGCTAAGAGTTGACAACAACTTGATGGCACATAATCAATCAATCAATCAATCAATCAACTGGAGGCAGGGTAACTTAATGGGCAAAATAGGTAATTGCAGTGCTTGAAAAACATACTCTACAAATTGTACAGATTCATACTGTTTGGGGAGAGTTTTAAGGGGCACATGGGGCATCTTAAG
Source organism: Candoia aspera (assembly GCF_035149785.1). NCBI lineage: Eukaryota > Metazoa > Chordata > Lepidosauria > Squamata > Candoiidae > Candoia > Candoia aspera. The sequence continues at coordinate 55,773,428 of NC_086155.1, read as the reverse complement.
ACCCTTATTTCAACCTTACTCCATCTAATGATATCATGACATCGCCAACTTTGCCTCTAGTGACTCTCAGGCTAAAAAAAAAATAATACAAGGAATATATTGCGACACTTGAATTATGGCTCAGATCCTGTAGGGATGCTTACTGTACCATTAACAAACAACAAAAGAAAATATAATTATTATTTGCTCTACAAAGATCAGAATTGTGTAAGATAATCATACTTTTTTTCTTAAATGTTTAGATGCAGGATCTCAAGACAGCAGAATATAAAGCTGCTTGATGTTAGATTCTGAGTTGACTAATGAATGGTCCAGAAAGTGGCAGTAGCTGAAATTACAATACATTAATCTTGGTGTTTTGTTTTGTTTTTTGAGATTTCTCCAGCTCTGTTATTGGTGAAACTATGAGTTTGCCAAGGGCTCAAAATATATATTGTAAAGAAAGCCAATAGCTAATGAATGATGTTTAGATGTTAAATATCTATAATTGCTGCAGATTATATTATTGTTGTTGTTGTTGGTTGCAGTCAGACAGATGTTTTGGCATTTTTGTCCACCTATCAAGTCCTTCCCAAGGAACTGGGATAGGCGGATGTTGTTGTTTAATAATATTAAAGGTATCGTCACAGGATGTAAGCTGTTCCAGGTAAAGCTGCCTTTTGTAGTTGACTGATAGTAATTTTGTCAATACTGATGGTGTTCAAGTGGTGCTCTGGATATTTTGGAATTGCACTCAAGGCGCCTATTACTATTGGTACTATTATTATTATTACAACAAATGACCTAACTTATACCATGGCCAGTTAGGTGAGAGCAAATCCTTGCCATCTTAGTGACAGGAGTAGCTGTAGGTGGTAGGCTATGTGTCTCTCTAGAATGTCCCAGTGTGCCAAACTTTGATAAACAAAGACTATTTTATGCTGAACAAAGATGCATCAGTGGACTCTGCCTTTCAGCCACAGAGAACTCTCCTGGGAGCAGAGTTCTTCAGATGACTTGTGGTGTCTGCTTCCAAGGAACGGGCTAACTTCCCATTCTTCCAGTTGTTTTTGATAGGTATGAGGGGGGGAGCTGTCCAGGTATAAGAACTGAAAATTCTCAGGTTTATAACCTGTCACTATCTGCTTTGCATTTTTTCAGAACTGTACTTCCAGAGAAAAATATTAATATGCTCTTATTTTTACTAGGCAGTACTCTATTTTATGAGTTGAATATTTTCAAATATGTCCAAGTATGTTTTTGCTCCTCAGATTAGATGACAATTCTTAAGATATTTTCACTCTTCTTTCTTTGAAATACCTACAAAATATTCCTTGACAGTTGAAAGTATTTTCATGTTCTGAGAGTTTAGACCACGAAGGAAACTATTTTTTTAAGACCATGTATTTCTACAGCCTTCCTTTTGAGCAAACCCCATAGTTTTATGCAAAGCATTCACAGGAAAGAGGTGGAAATAACCACTGAAGCCTGAAGACTGCTATCATAATACTCATGCTCATTCAAAATGAATGCTTAAGTAACATTTCTATCCCTATTCTGAAATCAAGAAATATATAATATACAGTGCCATCTGTCAGTCTTGCTTGTTCAAAAGCCAAATGAAAGATGGAACAGAATGCCAAATGAACAAAGCAGATGTAACTTAATGGCTATTTTCTAACAATATACGTTGCACATGAATACTGCTAATCTATTATGTTAACATTCATTAAATGTAGCATATAAGCAAGACTGAAACCATACATATTAAGTATTTTTATATTATTTGTTTTATTGACATACTGCTTTACAGTATTTGATTTATTGACACCCTGCTCTTCTTCACAAAGTTTCAACAAGATCAAACTCTTCTGGGCTGGGGACCTAAGCAGGATTGAAACTGGCTGGTGCTTACAGGTGATTCCCCCAGGGACTAATAGGACTGTATGCTAGACTGGGAAGTTGAAGAAATGTCCCAGAAGGAGCCAATGGAAAACCACTTTCGTATTGTTGCACCCAGGACTTGAGCAAGAATTTTACCACTATTACTTCTTCCCAAAGAAGCCAGTTTATACGCCAGATGATCTCTAGTGATATGACACTTAATCTCATTGCACTTCTTTGTATAAGCAGCAGAAATTCTGTAGTCGGCATTATGGGTACAGTTTGTTGTTGTTGTTTATTCGTTTAGTCGCTTCCGACTCTTCGTGACTTCATGGACCAGCCCACGCCAGAGCTTCCTGTCGGTCGTCAACACCCCCAGCTCCCCCAGGGACGAGTCCGTCACCTCTAGAATATCATCCATCCACCTTGCCCTTGGTCGGCCCCTCTTCCTTTTGCCTTCCACTCTCCCTAGCATCAGCATCTTCTCCAGGGTGTCCTGTCTTCTCATTATGTGGCCAAAGTATTTCAGTTTTGCCTTTAATATCATTCCCTCCAGTGAGCAGTCTGGCTTTATTTCCTGGAGGATGGACTGGTTGGATCTTCTTGCAGTCCAAGGCACTCTCAGAATATTCCTCCAACACCACAGTTCCAAAGCATCGATCTTCCTTCTCTCAGCCTTCCTTATGGTCCAGCTCTCGCAGCCATATGTTACTACAGGGAACACCATTGCTTTAACTATGCGGGCCTTTGTTGTCAGTGTGATGTCTCTGCTCTTAACTATTTTATTGAGATTTGTCATTGCTCTTCTCCCAAGGATTAAGCGTCTTCTGATTTCCTGACTGCAGTCAGCATCTGCAGTAATCTTTGCACCTAGGAATACAAAGTCTTTCACTGCTTCTACATTTTCTCCCTCTATTTGCCAGTTATCAATCAAGCTGGTTGCCATAATCTTGGTTTTTTTGAGGTTTAGCTGCAAGCCAGCTTTTGCACTTTCTTCTTTCACCTTCATCATAAGGCTCCTCAGTTCTTCTTCGCTTTCAGCCATCAAAGTGGTATCGTCTGCATATCTGAGATTGTTAATGTTTCTTCCAGAGATTTTAACTCCAGCCTTGGATTCCTCAAGGCCAGCTTGTCGTATGATGTGTTCTGCATACAAGTTGAATAGGTAGGGTGAGAATATACAGCCCTGCCGTACTCCTTTTCCAATCTTAAACCAGTCCGTTGTTCCGTGGTCTGTTCTTACTGTTGCTACTTGGTCGTTATACAGATTCTTCAGGAGGCAGACAAGATGACTTGGTATCCCCATACCACTAAGAACTTGCCACAATTTGTTACGGTCCACACAGTCAAAGGCTTTAGAATAGTCGATAAAACAGAAATAGATGTTTTTCTGAAACTCCCTGGCTTTTTCCATTATCCAGCGGATATTGGCAATTTGGTCTCTAGTTCCTCTGCCTTTTGTAAACCCAGCTTGTACATCTGGCAATTCTCGCTCCATGAACTGCTAAAGTCTACCTTGCAGGATCTTGAGCATTACCTTACTGGCATGTGAAATGAGTGCCACTGTTCGATAGTTTGAACATTCTTTAGTGTTCCCCTTTTTTGGTATGGGGATATAAGTTGATTTTTTCCAATCTGATGGCCATTCTTGGGTTTTCCAAATTTGCTGGCATATAGCATGCATTACCTTGACAGCATCATTTTGCAAGATTTTGAACAGTTCAGCTGGGATGCCGTCGTCTCCTGCTGCCTTGTTATTAGCAATGCTTCTTAAGGCCCACTCAACCTCACTCTTCAGGATGTCTGGCTCTAGCTCACTGACCACACCGTCATAGCTATCCCCGATATTGTTATCCTTCCTATATAGGTCTTCCGTATATTCTTGCCACCTTTTCTTGATCTCTTCTTCTTCTGTTAGGTCCTTGCCATCTTTGTTTTTGATCATACCCATTTTGGCCTGGAATTTACCTCCAATGTTTCTAATTTTCTGGAAGAGGTCTCTTGTCCTTCCTATTCTATTGTCTTCTTCCACTTCCGCACATTGCTTGTTTAAAAATAATTCCTTATCTCTTCTGGCTAACCTCTGGAATTTTGCATTTAATTGGGCATATCTCCCCCTATCACTGTTGCCTTTTGCTTTCCTTCTTTCTTGGGCTACTTCTAGTGTTTCAGCAGACAGCCATTTTGCCTTCTTGGTTTTCTCTTTCTTTGGGATGTATTTTGTTGCCGCCTCCTGAACAATGCTGCCAACTTCTGTCCAGAGTTCTTCCGGGACCCTATCTACTAAGTCCAGTCCCTTAAATCTATTCTTCACCTCCACTGCATATTCCTTAGGAATATTAGTGAGCTCATATCTAGCTGATCTGTGGGTCTTCCCTAATCTCTTTTGTCTGATCCTAAATTGTGCAAGAAGAAGTTCGTGATCTGAACTACAGTCAGCTCCAGGCCTTGTTTTTACCGACTGTACAGATGTCCGCCACCTTTGGCTGCAAAGGATGTAGTCAATCTGATTTCGGTGTTGTCCATCTGGTGAAGTCCATGTATAAAGCCGTCTCTTAGGTTGTTGGAAGAGAGTGTTTATTATGCAGAGTGAATTGTCTTGGCAAAATTCTATCAGCCTATGTCCTGCTTCATTTTGCTGTCCCAGGCCATGCTTACCTGTAATTCGAGGTGTCATTTGACTGCCCACCTTAGCATTCCAGTCTCCTGTGATGAAAATAACATCTCTTTAGGTGTGTTGTCCAGTAGGTGCTGCAGATCCTCATAGAACTGCTCTACTTCAGCTTCTTCAGCATTTGTGGTTGGGGCGTATATTTGGATCACTGTGATGTTAGATGGCTTGCCCTGAATTCGAATTGAGATCATTCTGTCGTTTTTTGGGTTGTATCCAAGCACTGCTTTAGCCACTTTACTATTAATTATGAAGGCTACTCCATTTCTTCTGTGGTCCTCTTGTCCACAGTAGTAGATCTGGTGGTCATTTGATGTGAAGTGGCCCATTCCATGCCATTTCAGTTCACTGACGCCCAGAATGTCTATCTTTAATCCTGACATCTCACCAGTAACCACATCCAATTTGCCCTGGCTCATAGATCTTACATTCCAGGTTCCAATGGTGTGTTGATCCTTAGAACATCGGATTCACCGTTCACCACCAGCACCGTCAGCCGCTAGCCGTCCTTTCGGCTTTGAGCTAGCTGCGTCATCACGTCTGGGGCTAGTTAAGCTCATCCTCTGTTCCTCCCCAGTAGCATTTTGACCATCTTCCGACCTGGGGGTCTCATCTTCCGATGGTATACCGACATATCTCTGGTTGTACTGATCCATTGAGTTTTCACGGCAAGAATACTGGGGTGGGTTGCCATTACCTTCCCCAGGGATCGCATTTAGTCTGACCTCTCTGTCATGACCTTCCCGTCTTGGGTGGCCCTTCACGGTTTAGCTCATGGCATCATTGAAGTGCTCAAGCTCCAGCACCACGACAAGGTAACAATCCTTTGCTGAAGGGGTACAGTTTAGGAGAGGAAAATACAACCACCCATGTTAAGAATGTACTAAAAATGGAACATGCAAAAAATGAGTATATGGAGTGGGGGCATAATTCTAATCAAGACAGTCACTCTGTACAGATATAGAATATTATTGTTAGAAATGGCTAGTTATGAAGATATTAGATGACACACGATAATGAAATAATGATGGTGACAGGAAGTATTATCAAAAGAAGATGGCATTTATCAGTAAGAGTTGTGGATTGGATAAGAAATATTTTACCAAAGATTTACTGGAGTGATAAGAAATTTCAGAATTGGTTTTGTGGGATATGATATTGCACGGGTTTGTTAAGATTCAAGGCAATCCCATGCTCTTAATCTGAAATACAATTGATGTCTGCAGACTGAAGGCAATTCAGTTGTTGTTTTCAGAAGGAAGTACTATGTATTCAGTGGACTTTAACTTCTAATAAATGTGCATTAGACTGATGCCTTATCTAATTTTATCTTTTTAAAATTTGTCCTTGCTTTCCCATGTAACTTCTATTGATTGCAATCAAATTAAGAATAAAAATGACCACACACATACACACACACACACACTAGTAAGCCAGGATTCTAGAGAATCCTAATTTATTGTGAATAAACTGCTTTAGCTTTTGTCACTCTAGTCAGCATGATCAATGGCAAAAGAAAAAGGAGTTGTAGTCCAAAACCCAAACCACACCTGGTTCCCATCTCTAGTTTCGTTTATTATGCTAACAGAAGAGGCCAAGCAGAATTAATCAGCCTGCACTGATTAGCATGCAGTTCATTCACAGGGCACCAAGATTTTCCAGAATGCTGACATACAGTGCTGTGAAAAAAATAATAGTGTTTCTGTGTGTGTGTGCACACACACATACATATGCATACATACATGTATGTATACATATGTATATACACATATGAATATACATATGAATATAGCTATAATGCTACCTGGAAAACATATATTGTGATATGTAACCTGAAGACAAGCTATTATTTCCATTTTAGGAAAAATCAGGATATGAGAATATTAATTTTGGACTGTTGGTTTTTTTTTTAAAGCAAGCATGATCATATTAAAGGCTTTAAAGGATTAGTTTTTAAAATTATCCTAAGTATTCTCTGGTATTAGTCAGCATGTTAGCAATCTTTTATCATGTACATATGCCTCACAAGGAACCTGATTGTGATCTGCGTACTTGGTACTTCCCACTGACTTTTTGGGAAAGCTGGCAGGGAAGGTTGCAAGTGGCAATCACTTGATCATGGGGTGCTTGGCAACCGGTCCTAAATGCAAACAGGTTGCCATGTACCCAAATTGCGATCACATGACCATGGGGATGCTGGGACTGCCAGAACTCTGAGGACCAGTCATAACCACTATTCGTTCAGCACCGTCGTAACTTCGAATGACTGCTGAACAACGTAGGTCAAGGACTACATACAGCAGTGAGTTAGCTGTCTCCCTGACACAGAGACAAGAATATTTTCAAGCCATCTGTTTACATTTTCAGTTATTTTGTTTAAGTTATAATTTTCTAGGTCTTTTTTTTTCCCTATCTTTTAAGATCATTGCTGTATCATGCTGTTAACACAGTTCTATGTATGTCAATTCTTTTTTCTGTTATTCAGGTTGACGTAATCATACAAGATGGGGACGCGGTGGCGTTGTGGGTTAAACTGCTGAGCTGCTGAGCTTGCCGATCGGAAGGTCGGTGGTTCGAATCCGCGTGACGGGGTGAGTTCCCATTGCTAGTCCCAGCTCCTGCCAACCTAGCAGTTCGAAAACATGCAAAAGTGAGTAGATTAATAGGCACCGCTTCGGCGGGCAGGTAACGGTGTTCCTTGTAGTCATACCGGCCACATGACCACGGAAGTGTCTACGGACAAACACCAGCTCTTCGGCTTTGAAACGGAGATGAGCACTGCCCCCTAGAGTCGGACACGACTGGACTTAATGTCAAGGGAAACCTTTACCTTTACTAATCATAACAAAAATTAAGCAGTGTAGTATGTGGGGGTTTTTCTCTTATAGAGAAATACGTAAATCTAAAGAAAATGGTTTTAATACCATATTGTGTCCTGACTTAGAGCAAAAAACCACGCTGAGACAGGGACTTGGTCCCTAGTGTTCATTATCTGCTCTAGTAGGTAGAAATCCTGCCAAACTGAAGGAGTGTGGGAAACCCACACAGATAAACCCCAAAACTCAAGGAGGGTCTGCTCTGAGTTTCTTTGAAGGACAGTTCAAAGCCTCTAAACTATGCATGCTTTTTCCCCCCTGGATAGGGGCCCCTCCAGCTCACCATCAGTGCTCATGACATATTGCTTGCTTTATCAGTGAAGTTATGAGGAAAATCAATGTTGTTCTTCATACATAGATCTTTTTCATGCTAAGTTTGCTCCAAACCCATGGATTGTGGTTTCCCATGAGTTCAAAAAGAGGTATTTACTTTCCTACTTTTCCAGAGCTGCAAACTGAGTTTGATTTTAGAAATATTAATATTCTGCTAATTTAATATACAGTCATGTCTGTGTTACTCTCTAGCCAGTTTCTAGGAACAGCTGTTCCATAGGAAGAATGAAGACCAACAGATGCAGAGGGTGGTGAGGGTAGCAGAGAGGATAATTGGGATTTCACTTCCTCCCATTCAGGATATAGCGTATACATGATGTCTATCCAGAGCCCGAAATATTGTGACTCCTCCCACCCTCATTGTGGCTTGTTCTCCTTGTTACCCTCTGGGAAAATGTTCGACTGCATTCAATGCAGAACAGCTAGATTAGGTAATAGTGTTGTCCCTGGGCTATTAGACTCCTGAACTCTTAATAATCCCCTCTCACTTCATGGTGGTACATGTTGTATGTAGGACTGTGATATTTATTAGGTATAATGATTAGGGGAGTGGAATGGTAAAGAATATATATTATATATTATAGTAATTATTTTTTGTGAGCAATTGCAACAAAATTTCATTTTAATGTGCACCTTGGTGTATAGTGGAATGACAATAAAAGTTTATGCTATGCTATGCTGTGCTATGCTATGCTATGATTGGATAAAGACTGCTACATATACTTAAACATATATTACAGGAGTAGGCGACTGAGTGAATGTGTTTGTTTCTATGCAAGCTTTCTCTCCCCTCTTCCTTCTCTCTAGCATGTCCAGCTTTCTACACTTCCAGGTGAATTATTACTTTTCTTAGTAAGGATCTGGTGGAAGAGGCCTCTGGGCCTAGCAAAAACTTAAGCTACAACAGTTTCAGCAAGTAATATAACCTTTCCCTTGAATCTGCTGATGCCTGGCGATGGAATCACAATTCATAATTGACTAAGATTTTTATTGCTGTTTTGGCTTTTTAGTAGCTGCTCATATGCCTTTAAAAATAATCTCTATCTCTACATGTCTGTTTGCAGTGTTGCTTACCAGGTTACCTCTATGAAAAAGAAATTGGTGTGGCTGCTGTTCGCATATCCTATACTTTCCGTTTTCAGGCTGTAGAAGGCACATAACGTCAATAAAATATTGGCATCTGCTAAAATCACAATTTTCACAGGCCTGAAAAAACTCCAAACAGTTTCATATTTTTCATGAAGACAAGGAATTGATAAACTTCTTCATTATGAGCAGGGGGCCTTTGCATGTTGGTTCAGGAGTGTTATTGTCACATCTCCTTGAAGCATGTTGACTTAAGAGTAAATCAGGGTACGAAATCCCTAAGAAGGAGGTGTGTAAGATACACACCTGCTGACCCATGCAAAAGATTTAATTCTTCCGATCCAGAGAGTTCTTGTGTATTCGTCCTTGCTGATCAGAACCTGTATGAACAAATGTGATTGTCCTGCATTTGTGATTACTGGTTTCCTCCAATTGGGGAGTGCATGATTTTAAAAAACCACCTTATTTTTAAGCCGTTATTGTTATGTGACACTATGAAAACTGTCCACTTGTATGTGCACCTCATTGAAAAAAACACACAAATTGATGAATACACACCTAAACCTTAGACACATCCATTCAGAGGTCTGTAGACCACAGTGGATGAACAAACTGGTTTTTGGAATAAAAATTTATTATACAGTGTCCTCATCTTCTCATTATCCCATGCTTCTCCTCAGATTTCCCAGACCAATCCTTTTTCTCTATCCTACTCCATCATTGCACCTTCCCTTTCCAATCTCAAGTCACTCTATTTTATTATCCTTATTCCTCTGCTTTTACTATTGTTCGCTCCAGTTTCTGCTCAGTTCCTCAGATGATGATCTCATATGTGTCATGTGCGCCGTTTCAATGTCTTGGATGCATCGTAACGTTTCGCATGTCATTAATTGGATGCGTGTTTCAGTTGTCTAGGGAGGATGGGAATGATTATCTTTTGGCTTTGCTTTGGAATGTATTTGTATTATCTACTGCGCTCAAGGTTACTTTCCCAGGCTAGCAACTCTGACGATTGCTAGCACCTGTGCCGGGCGGGGCTGTTACGAGGGAGGCGGGATACGTTTGAAGCAAGGGTTTAAGTTTGTATTTGGCGCGCTTTTGCTCATTCTCAGCTTTCTCTGTATTTGTCTGTAGTTCCTTAATAAATCAGATTTCATTTAGCAGCCTCTTGTGAGTCTGAGTATTTGGGGCTAGGGCAATCATTACATAAAGCTGAGAATCTCAGTTCCTAACTCCGCTGGCCCCTGTCCAGGGAAGACACGCGTCTAACCTGTGAGGGAGAGAGCCCGCGATGACCGAACCCGACATCGTGATGATGGAGGAAGGGGAACCGGACTCGACCGTGAGGCAGTCTGGCCGCCCGTACCAAGGTGGGGAGCTGTCCGCCATCAGAGAGGAGGCGAGCTCCGAGTCGGAGAGCGAAGCCGGGGGGCTGGAAACGGCCCCGGAGACCACCATAAACTATCCGGGCGAGCTGCTCACCTGGGATGAGACCCGAGGAGATGCCACAGCAGAGGGGGGCCCATCCTGGAAGCAGAGATACCCATTATCCCCCAACGTGGTGCAGGTGCAGCCAACGGAGGGCTCACCCACTCCGGATCGGATCCGAGTGCTGGAGTCCAAAATGGATTCGTTGGAGGCTATACTGAAACAGCTGAGCTTGGAGGTGACCTCGTTGCGAGAGGTCCGGGAAGAATCAAGCCAGAGGCATTCAACCCCTTCTTCCCAGGGGCTGACCCCGGAACGGCGACGGGTGGTGCGGAGGCGCGAAGGGGGCCAGTGGGTCCAAATGGAAATCGCAGCCTCGCCAGGGCGATCACCCCGGGGCCCTGTGCCGCCCCGAGCCAGGGAAGCACAAGCCGCGGCAGCACCGGTGGTGGGGCGCAGCCCGGTGGGAGGCGGCATGCGAGACTTCCCTGTCAAGTTTGATGGGGACCCGACCAAACTCTCGTTCTTCCTGACGAATGCGAAAGCCTATATGGAAGAATGGGGGGCGTTTTTCCAATCGGAAAAGGCAAGAATCATCACCATTGCCACCAAACTGAAGGGGAGGGCGGCAGACTGGTATGTCCAGATGTGCCAGTCGGAAGCGCCTGAACTGGAAAGTCTCGAGGAGTTCCTCTGGGCGTTGAAGCAACACTTCGAGGACCCCTTAGCCAAGGAGAGAGCAAAGCGAGCCCTGAAGGAACTCAAGCAGGGGTTCAGATCAGTGGCCGATTATGCGTTGGAGTTTAAAGCGCTCGCTGGGAAGGTCGATGACTGGTCCCAAGCAACCATAATCGAGCTTTTCAAGGATGGCTTGAATACAGAGGTGCTGCGCTGGTCCCTGGGGAGGGACGACCCATACACGCTGTATGAGTGGATCCTGCTCGCAGGGAGGGCTGAACATGCCCAGGAGATCTTTGCCCAGCGAAAGAACGCCAAGTCGGGGCGGGAGGTGAAGCCCAGCCGCCCATCGACCACCGGGGGGAAACCGGGACAACGACCCTGGGACGAGGAGCGAGAGAAGCGGTACGCAAAAGGCTTGTGTCTGAGATGTGGTAAGGAGGGGCATAGAGTGGCAGCATGCCCGAAGGCAAAGGTAGAGGAACGGCCCGGAAAACCGCCGGCAAAGTCCCCTGCATTGCCGAGAAAACAGAAAGCGGCGGTGGCTGAGACCGAGGGAGACGGTGTGATGTCCTACGAAATGGAGGGGGAGACCGAAATCCCGCAGCCGGCGGGAAATGCCAGCCACCTGCTCTAAAGGGCGCCGCTGGGCAGGTGGTAGAGGATGGGCGCGAGCCTCCAGCGGTGAGTGGCACTTACCGCATACTCATGGTCAAATTGAAATTGGGCTCCCAATCCAAGACTGTGGAGGTATGGGCCATGATTGATTCGGGGTGTTCCCGGTGTCTTATGCACCCCGACGTGGTGGCGGCTTTGGAGCTCCCCACTTTCCCTTTACAAAGACCCATCGCTTTTACTCAATTGGATGGGTCCCTGGCAGGGGGCAAACCGGTCACCCATTTTACAGGGCGTGTAGCCTTGCAACTGGGCAGTCACCAGGAAGGGTTGTCTTTTGTCGTGGCTCCTGTAGGGGGACCATTGGTGGTGTTGGGGGTACCCTGGTTGGTGCAGCAGAACCCCCAAATAAACTGGGTTTACCGAACCATCACGTTTAGGGATGGGTTTTATCAAGCGGCAGAGGGCAAGGGTGCCCCAGAGGAGATGGTGGGGGTTGCGGCAGCTGCGACTCCGCCTTACCCGGCCTCTCCTCTGGAAGGCTTGCCAGCCGAGTACAGGATGTTTGCTGATGTATTCGGTGAAAAGGAAGCTGACCAGTTGCCCCCCCATCGAAAGACGGACTGTGCCATAGAACTGCTGCCCAACACCCAATTGCCTAAACCAAAAATTTATTCCATGACGCAAAAGGAACTGACTCTGTTGAGGGAATTTGTGGACAAAAATCTGGCGCGCGGATTCATTGAGCCGGCGAATTCACCCGTGGGGGCGCCGGTTCTCTTTCGCCCGAAAAAGGACGGGACACTGAGACTTTGTACGGATTTCCGCGGATTAAATGCCGTCTCAATTTCCAACAAATATCCCTTGCCATTGATAAAGGACATGTTGTCACATCTGGCCAAGGGCAAGATCTTCTCTAAACTGGATTTAAGAGAAGCCTACTATCGTGTACGAATCAAGGAGGGTGATGAGTGGAAAACCGCATTCAATTGCCCGTTGGGAGCCTTCCAGTATAAGGTGTTGCCGTTTGGGTTGGCTGGGGCTCCTGGGGTATTTATGCAGTTAATCAATGAAGTTTTGCATGAACATCTGTTTAAAGGTGTACTGGTGTATTTGGATGATGTGTTGATTTATACTGAAACCATGAAAGAGCATGTAGCTCTGGTAAAGAAAGTCTTGTGTAAACTCAGATCTGCTGAATTGTATGCAAAGCTATCGAAATGTGCCTTTCATCAGACCCAAATTGACTACTTGGGGTATAGGATTTCTGATAAGGGTATAGAAATGGACCCTGCCAAGGTGCAGGCTATCATGGACTGGGAGAGTCCCCGCACCCGCAGGCAACTTCAAAGTTTCTTGGGGTTCAGCAACTACTACAGATTGTTCATCAGGGGGTTCGCTGAGATTGCCTTGCCCCTAACGGAGCTGCTTCGAACAAAAGGGGTGGGAGATACTAGGAGAGTCAAAAATCCCGGAGCGCTGTTGAGGTGGACGCCTGCTTGTCAAACGGCGTTTGAGCGGCTGAAAGCAGCGTTCGTCAAAGAGCCCATTTTACAACATCCTGATCCCTCCAAGCCTTTCGTGGTACAGGCAGATGCCTCCGATTATTCTATTGGGGCATTATTGATGCAAAAAGATGAGGCAGGATGCCTCAAACCCTGTGCCTATCTATCCCGCAAATTCTCCGAGACTGAGAGACGTTGGCATGTTTGGGAAAAGGAGGCATTTGCAGTGAAAGCGGCATTAGAAGCTTGGCGGCATCTATTGGAAGGGGCAAATCATCCCTTTGAGGTATGGACTGATCATAAAAACTTGGAGGCTCTTAGTACCCCTCGAAAACTGAGCCCTAAACAGGTTCGTTGGGCTCAATTTTTCAATCGCTTCAACTTTCAGTTCAAATTTATTCCAGGGAAAAAGAACTTCTTAGCTGATGCCTTGTCCAGGCAACCTCAGGACTCTGGGGCGGCGCCAGATGTGGTGAGCACCCTCTGGACGGCGCCCCAATTGGGCATGCAGGCTGTGACGCGAAGCCAAACGCGCGCGCAGCAACCGCCTACCACAAGCGCTGCTCAGCCAAGCACTTTGTCAATTCCCTCCCAATTGCAACAAAAGTTTCTAAAAGAGCTAAAAACTGATACTTGGTTGCTTGCGAATAAAGATACTGTTACTTTTGACAGAGGCTTCGCTTGGAAATCCGACCGCCTCTACGTTCCTGAAAACCTCAGGAAAGATGTGTTAACACGTTCCCACGATGACAAACTCGCAGGTCACTTTGGGTTTGTGAAAACCCTGCACCTCGTTCGGAGGCAATTCTGGTGGCCCACATTACGCAAAGATGTCAAAGACTACATTGCTTCCTGCACTGTCTGTGCAATGTCCAAGCGCAAGGTGGGCAAGCCCCAGGGACTGCTGCAGCCGGTAGCAACCCCCTCTTCCCCTTGGGAAGAAATTTCCATGGACTTTATTGTAGAGCTCCCACCCAGCCAACGCAAAACGGTCATTTGGGTGGTCAAAGACTATTTTTCCAAACAGGCTCACTTTATTCCTTGCGTGTCCATTCCGTCGGCACGTCAATTGGCCCGCCTGTTCCTTGTACACGTGTACAGGCTACACGGATGTCCCTCCCGCTTGATTTCGGACAGGGGTACACAATTTACCTCACAGTTTTGGCGGGCTTTTCTCAAGCTGTTAGGCACGAAGCAAGCCCTGTCCACGGCTTGGCATCCTCAGACGGACGGGGCCACTGAGGCTGTTAACTCTACTCTGGAGCAGTACCTTCGCGCTTTTGTGAATTATCAGCAGGACAATTGGGTAGACCTCCTACCATTTGCTGAAGTGGCTTACAACAATGCAGTGCATCAAAGCACTGGACAAACCCCGTTTCGGGTGGCTCTGGGTAAAGACTTTGTACCTATCACTGATCTCCCACAACCTCCTGCCGGTGCAGTCACTACAGATGATTGGTCAACACAACTGGCTGACTCTTGGCCAATGATTCAACAGGCATTGGCTGATGCACAAGCAGATTATAAACTGTATGCTGATCGGAAGCGTGCCCCACACCCTGCATTCCAAGTTGGGGACTCGGTCTACCTTTCTACCAAGTTTATCAAATCTGCACAACCGTCGAAGAAACTGGCACCTAAATTTGTGGGTCCTTTCCCAATCGTTGCTCAGATTAACCCTGTGACTTTTAAACTTGACTTGCCTCATAACCTCAAACGCTTACACCCTGTTTTTCATTGCAGTTTGCTCAAACCGACTATTCGTTCTGACCGCTGGCATCGCCAACCTCCACCTCCAACCCCCATCATGATTGACGGTCAGCAACACTTTGAAGTTAAAGAAATTTTGGACTCTAGACGCCTTCGCAATACTCTGCAATACTTAGTTCGTTGGAAGCATTTCCCTCATCCCGAGTGGGTCGCTGCACCAGATGTGGCTTCCCCTGTCCTAGTTGCCCGTTTCCACTCTGCTTATCCCACTAAGCCGGGTCCCTAGGAGTATTTTTAGGGGGGCGGTATGTCATGTTCGCCGTTTCAATGTCTTTGATACATCGTAACGTTTCGCATGTCATTAGCTGGATGCGTGTTTCATCTTTCTTGGGAGGATGGGAGTAGTTATCTTTTGGCTTTGCTCTGGAATGTATTTGCATTATCTACTGCGCTCAAGGTTACTTTCCCAGGCTAGCAACTCTGACGATTGCTAGCACCTGTGCCGGGCGGGGCTGTTACGAGGGAGGCGGGATACGTTTGAAGCAAGGGTTTAAGTTTGTATTTGGCGCGCTTTTGCTCATTCTCAGCTTTCTCTGTATTTGTCTGTAGTTCCTTAATAAATCAGATTTCATTTAGCAGCCTCTTGTGAGTCTGAGTATTTGGGGCTAGGGCAATCATTACAATATGCCTCTCAGACAAATCTCAGGGACTAAACACTCTGCATATTAATTAAGTTCCACTAACCAGTTGGCGCATACTCTTCAGTTGAAGCAATCATTTCTATTTGAAAAGTTCTCACAGAACTGCATTTGTCAATTTAAAAACTAACATTAATCAACCTGAACATATAAATTAATGAATCCCAAAATCCTAACACAAAATAGAGTTGGATTGTTCAAATGTCCAAGCTAAAACCAGTCGTGTATGCAGTCTGATTGAATTTTGCAGTATTATTAATAGTTTAAGTAATTTACTGAATTCATTGACTGCCTTTAACAGGCCAACAATATGTATAGGTGCCCAGAGAAGTCATAAAATTGTATCTCACTATCTACATCAAGTACACATAATATTGTGATTTTAAAAAACACATTTCTTAAATCTGCTTCCAAATACTGAAGTTTTAGACATACTTTTGGTCTGAGGTGAGCAGACCAGAATAACATCAGAGGATATTGATAAATAAATAGGAGTCTCAATGGAAATTGAGTGATTAAAAGTGCAACCAAGATCTACAGGAGATGTTTTCATTCCCACATCCATTCCAACCCTTTTTGAACTTGAAGCTTATACAAGATTGAGATTTCTTTTCCTTGAGATTCCTGTTTAAAATGATAAACCAAGAATAAACGAGCAAATGTTAATTACAATATGAAGGATTTTCAGATAGGAAGCTTAATTATATAATTACATGTGATGCTCAAGCACATCAGTGATTAACACATGCAAATCCCTAATATAAGCTTATCCATGAAAACAGAAATTTCACGATGTAAACAAGAACAAAAGCCACCTTAAGCAATGCAAGAATAATTATTTGTCAGAAACACAATCAATAACTCAATCACTCATGTGGCTCTAGCCAACACAATGAATGAATCACCCAAAATATAAATCCTTGGTGACATGAAATAAAATGACATGATGATACTTCCCTCTGGATAATAAAGCAGCAGAGCAAGAATTCTTATATTGCAATATTTCATCTGTGTGTATTGTAGTAGTATTACTACTATATTCTATTATATTAACCCCCCCAGAGCTATGCATACTCTGAAGACAGGCTAATAGTTGTGACTAAAATCCCCATTTACAGGGGATAACAGTAAGATGAAAAGAACGCACAGCTACATGTTAAATTATATTTGCTCATTTTTATCCTTAATTAACTTACAACTTCTCAAATATTCTTTATATTTAAATTTTAAGGTTCAGTGCCCCATATTTTGCTCACTGAATGACATGTATCAGAAATACTGTCGGGAAGTAATAATAGAAGAAATAAAATATCAGTCAAGATTGATGAATCTTCATATTCAACGTCTATTAAATCTCTGGCAACTGCAAAGAATATCTCTAGTTCACATTCCTGTAAAGTAATTGGATCCCAATAAAAAAACTGTTAATGTGAATGGATAAAAGAATTTAGGGATGCTAATTGTTACTTTTTACCCCTCTGTGGCTACATTTGTCTAACAAAAACCAGAGATCTTATAGCATCATCATACTTACATAAAGCCATTAAAAAAACCTTTTTCTTGTTTTTTTTTTAATGTGAGCCTTTTAAATAACCTGAAATTTATCAGCAAATGTTTGGTGACATGCAGACAGACTACTACTGGACATGTTAAGTATCTATAACTGGGACACCAAATCAAAATGGGAATAGAACTCAGACACTTCTCTTCCAGGCCCACCAGCCAGAGGAGGAGGCAGCAAAGGAGACATTCTTGTGGCTAGAAGTTCTAATATATTCCTAGCCACTTAGCAGTATCCAAGGCTATCCCAGTTGTTCTGGTGGCTGGAACAGTGAATTTCTCATGCTGGGAAGTTAATGCTTTTATTTATTAGAGAATCTTCTCCAGCTATCTCCTCCCAAATACCTTGTATATTTTCTCCCATCCAATATGCCATACACACATCATGCTAAGCAATCGTGTGGTTTGTCTGGTATAACACAGGAACTGGTTTTAGGATAGTAAATTATGATTTGCTATTGGCTTCCTGAATAAGGTTTTTTGGATTCAACAGTGGCTTAGCGTGATGTGTAAAAGAAAGTCATGGTCTGTTTGTGGTGTCCTAGCTTATTCCTAGCTTGTTTTTCTGCCTTCCCTAAACGTCCAAGCAATCCATGAAACTGGAAAGACAGAAACTGCTGGTAAAAAGAGGGGGGGGGGGAGCCAGAAATGTAGACTACAGAGTAACTTGGTAGCTTGCAAGGTACTAGCTACTTGTCTGTATTTATAAAACATGGTTTAAAACAGCCAGATGAAGTAAGACAAGAATAAATTAGGACTACAGATCATGATTAAGGCAAAAAAACATAAACCACTCTGTAGCCATCTGCCCAAACCTGAATGACACCTTAAAGCTAACTACAACATTTATTCACCTTTATACAATATGCCTAACGTATTGTTCAAATGTGCTCTGATGTATTTCCTGGCTTCTTCAGCAAACTGTTGTTGAATTAATCTGGGATTAGCTCATCAATAAACTGATCAGAGTGTTCCTTTTCAAAGGACACAAATGTAATTGTGTTGGTATACTGTATAAGAAAAGGGCAGATCTTTACTTAAACTTCAGCAATAAACACAGAACAGAAATGTTACACCCTAGAAACACCTTTATTTCTGTGGAAGAAATGTAATACATAAACAAGGGTACATCAACTTTAGTAGCATTTAATGGAATTGTACATAGAGTTGGACCATGTGCTGCTTGATTTGCATGCTTGCATTCTATGTACTCCACTTTAACAATATAAAGGTTCTTTTAGCTTTAAATCACTGTGTACTACTGGAAAACAGACTTCTTGATATTCGATGAATCAGGGCGTCACAGAAAAGCATGTTAAAAGGCATAACAGGTTATTTATTAAGAATTAAAATGCAGGGAAAATTGAATAGTTTATTTTAAAAGCATTAAAATGAGAATCAGCAATCACTGGTTTAAAAGAAAATTAAGAAGTGCATATACATTAGTTACCATAGTATAATCAAAACAGTATATAATAAGGATATAGAACATACATGGTATAATAGTCCAATTAATCTATGCATCTAACCTAAGATGAAAATGCGGAAGCAAAGAAGATAAATAAGGTCCACTTAGCAGTGTTCAATCCAATGATTTTATCCTTGGCTGTGCTTGATCATTTTAACTAGGACTGGGAGATGCTTGGATGTATAAATGGGAAGAAATATAAGGTAAAGGGGACAAGAAGAGAGGACTTCGTGCCAACTCAGTAAGTGTCTCAATGCTTAGGACAAATAAGAAAATTAATTCAGCTAGTGGATGGGCCAGAACTTTTTGGGAGATGGGGATGTTTAACAGTATTATGATATAACTGGATAGAAATCACAGTATATCAGAACGTTAAGTAGCAGAAGAAAGCAGGGAGAGGGATAAAGGCAGAAAGTGAATATTCTCAGGGGGAAATAAACACCTATAGTCCAGGGATTCTCTATACCAAGCCAGTTCTGATATACTACTGGGATGACTCAGCAGCAATATTCCTTCAGTATATCTTCTTTACCCTATCATAGTCTACAAAGGCCAATGACTTTAGCATGCTTTCTTCACAAAAATGTGATCAAGAGGAACAGACTGTAGTAACTGAATGCATGACTGTTTCTGATGGCCTTCCATAGCAAGAGAAAAGATGCAATGTACTTTGTACACTTCTAAGTGTACACTGATGATGTTACCTAGTCAGATAGGGAAATGTCTGCAAGCAAACAACAAAGCACCAAGGACTCCACAGTTCAACCCTGAGCTACATATATTCTCTTCTATTGGAACTTCCAAGTTTGCAAAGTGGGAGTGAATGTAGGAATCTGATCACACACATTCATCAACAAAATGTTTCCATGCTACAACGGCTGGTCCAAGACAGAAAAGGCTGAAAAGGGGTTTTAATAAGCAGTTATAATATGCAAATCTTACACAGAAATGTACGGGTGGATGCTAAATAAAGTATTCCACAGACATACATCTTTATTACCTAATCAAGCCACAAAGACTTCAGCCCATCCTGTTTTTGCAAGTCAGTATTCTTTGGAAGTTCTTCTGCATGGTTGCTTCAGTTCTTTATCTTAAAAAAGCTTAAGCTACTGGAACATTCTGTTGATAGCCACACTTAATCATTTGCAATTCAGAAATGTTAGTAAGCAAATGCCATCCATCTTAATAAAACCGTATGCATGCAAACAATTTAGGAAGATAAAGTATAAGGTAGTAGAATGAATAAAGGAGGAGTGCTTTTTTCTTTAAAAGCTACCCTACATTGGTCACTTTTGAGCCTTTTCAGATAAACAGTCACTGTCAGTGAAGCACTGGAAAACACCAATGTGTGAAAGAAATACAGTGGGTAATTTGTTTAAGCACAGAAAGCTAGAACTGTACTTAAAGATGGGTTATGTTTTTCCTCCAGATGCAAATTCTGAATATGGCTGCTTGCAACAATCCCAGAAGTGTCAAGTTACAAGTGTCACTTTATTCTGCCAGTTAAAACTCTGACTGATCTCCAGGCAACACTGGATGACGAAAAGCTTGAGACTCTCAGAACATTTTACATGGCTATCAAGAAGACCCCACCTATGAAACCCAAAGGAAAAGGGAATCCAGAAATGATGAACTATTAAGAAAAACCAAACCAGCTTGTTTATGGGGGTACAAAATCACAGCAGTATAAAGTGAAGGCCTTACACTTTTCAAGGAAGAGAAGCTCATCTGGCATTATTAAGGCCTTACGGAAAGATTACAGAAGGGATACCAGGCAGGCAAAGATAGATAGATGATGGATGGATGGATGGATGGATGAATATAGCTGCTGCTCTAATCTCTTGAAATGATGCTATTTATTACAGGTTTCCATTTGCTGGAATTAATTAAGTGCACATATCTGTATGTTGTAGAAGCCATTAGCTATAAGACTGAAAGAACCCTGCAAGGGATGTCCATATAAATCCCAGATTCAACAGTTCAAGTGTCAGATGGCAGGACAGGTCCCCTTACTGAAAGCACATCCCTGCTCTTTCACTGAAAAACACAGTTCCTCTCAAATGCCAAAATGTCAAGTGTAGGTAATTGAGCATATATTCTATTAGTTAACACCTCCATTTATATAAGCACTATTTTTGTACCTCCATCAGGCAAGGTGATTTCTGATCCCTGTCCCCTGCCCATTCTTTCCAAAGGCTTGGAAATTGTGTTTGAGATAATCTGAAACTCCCCTACCATGGAAACAGAGCTGTGGTAGGTCACTCAGACCTGCCCTTGGCTAATGGAAGCTCTGCTCCAAACCTCAAACGCAAAGCCTAATAAAGGGACAAGGATCATGCAATAGTCTCCCCTAAAGGAACTGATTTTCATTTCCTGTTTTTCAGAAATTTTTTTGCAGTGTTTGGGATTTTAGTAAGAAATATATTCCAAAATCCTGGTAAAAGCATCTTTTCTTTGACAACTAAAATGATCAT
The DNA here is from genome assembly GCF_035149785.1 of Candoia aspera. Lineage (NCBI taxonomy): Eukaryota > Metazoa > Chordata > Lepidosauria > Squamata > Candoiidae > Candoia > Candoia aspera. Next base: position 55,752,463 of record NC_086155.1, on the reverse strand, counting down.
TAAATGAAATCTGAAAGCTATTTTCAGTTGCATAGTCAAGAGATGACAGAAGGGAAAAAACAGAAGTCACATAAAAGAGAAACATGAAGAAGCAGACAGAGAAAGTATAGAACAATGATTCTGAATCACTTCTAAAAGTACTATAATGGCATTAGGGTCACCCTTACAGAAGCAATCAGAAGAAATTCAGTATTTTTTCTCCACAATTTTCAATAAATAAATAAATAAATGGAATATTAATTGATCAAATTAACATCTGTGCATTAAAAAGACAAACACCAGCCCAGACTTCACTTCTATTTTTACCAGCACTAGCAAGCCTCATGTCATCTTAACAGAAATGTTTGATTTTTATGGCTTGTCCTAATGCTTTTTACAGCAGGGTAATCCGCAAACTCCCTCCATTCACATATTGAAATGTAACTACTTTCAAGACTACTGTATAAACCTAACTGGAGGAAAATCTGTATTTTCCCATATTTAGTACCAACTCCTAAATGGCATTTTAACAATATATAAGGCCTCACTATAGGCCCAGCAAACTACTTATCCAGAAGCTAGGGTAGCAGCAGCAGCAGCAGCAAAATTGCTACAGCAACAACAGATTTAGAGAGCGAGAAACCCAAGGCTCTGTGCTTTCAGAGACATACAGCACATCCATACATATCCTGCTGCATTATCAATTATGCTCCATTTCTACATATAATTCTCTTACAAAGCCCAGGGACTTAGGTTAATTATTGCCTTAGAACACAGGAATACAAAACGTTTAGCAGATCTTAATTGGGTCTGATATTCCTATGGTACTTTTCTGTGACTTCAGAGCAGTTGGGGGAATGGCTGTGTATAAACTGAGGAGACGGGTTATGTTCATAATTATACCTTCTCAACTACAAGGAAATTACCTGAATGTAAATTAAAAATATAAATGAAAGAAGTCATCAATAAGTCTCCTGACTTTTTGACTAACCATTTCAATGCTATTCACCAGCATTCAATTTCTGTACAAAATCAATAGGCACAACTACATGGTGTTCAAGGGATTTGTCTTTTCTGTAACATACACGTGTCCATATAGTATCAACACTTAACTTGTACATTTGATTGCTGTGATTCCTACCTGTTGTACTGACTGCAGGGAAAAATGAAATCGCCAACATTCAGAAGTGCTATCAATTGTAGCTGATCTATTGTACTTTGATTTTATACCCCCAATGTAGTGATTCAGGCCAATTTGCTCTGAACAGTATCACCTTGTTATCATGAGTACCAGTAAGGAGGTATAAGGGAAAACTTGGAATTTAGAGTCACTTTTCAAGTCCAAATCCATCCATCTCATTAATTTGTATACTCTTAGAAGCAAGTATGCAAGATATTCTGGGTTCCACCACATAAAAGATCTGTGCATTTTTATGTCCTCTATACATCTCAGAACCACTTAACAAGCAGTAGATTTTTCCTACATGAAAATAATCTCTGAAAGAAAAGCAGTCAGTCAGTCAGTCCTTTATTACAGTCAATGACCAATATTCCATTTAGAAAAACATAAAAGTTAAAACACAAGATTTTAAAAACCCAAAATATTATAGAATAAAATTTGATAAAAATAAAATAATAAAATAAACAACCATGTCTAAATAACAAGGTAATTAATGGCAACAAATTAAACAGATAATAAAATAAAATTTGGCCACATTCAAAGAAACTCAATCATACTGGTCAGCTAACAACAATTGTACATAAAATAAATCTGTACGACCTGAAAATTTAGTTAATACAGGGATTATAAAATGTGACCATGCATCTTTATACAATGAACAATGAAGTAATAGATGTGTTTCTATCACCCCCTTTACCACAAGGACAAAGGTCTGGAAGAGTAGGTGACGTTCCTAAACTTTTCATCAAGTACAGCTGTTGGGAGTTCATCAAAATGAGCTAACTATTCCCATTAGATTGGGGATTAGTTATCTGATTTAGAAAACTTGCTAGTCTAAAATAAAGAGATTGGCTACTAAAGAACATATCTCTGGGAATGGCCAAGAAATCTAACCGCCTTTCTATATCCAACACATTCTTTTTTAATTTCCACCATATTTTTGTAACCCATTATCAGTAATTCATCCTATGAGAGAACATAACTCTGTAATTTTTGTGAACTGATCTTCTCCAAGCTGATTCAAAATTATCCACAAGCATTAGGGGTCCCAGGCCCACAGGGAAGAACATTAACCAATTTAAAAATATACACAGCCAAATGCTGGTCTCTACTCTAATCACACTTGCCTCACAGTGAAGGACTACACTAGGCACACTTTGCACTACTTTAAAAATAGACCTTAAAAATTTAGCTTGTACTAAATTTAGTACAAGCTAAATTTAGCTTGTACTCAAGGGGGCAGAAGAGTTATATGGTCCTAGATGTGCCCCAATTAAAACCTGTACATGAACGTTTGCTGAGAAATAGCAACTGGTCTAAACAGTGGCCCTCTGGAATGATCGTAGGGCTGTAACCAATTTGGGGGCATTCTGAACAATATAATCCTGAGGATTGAAATACTATTCCCAAATATTTAAATATTTTAACTTGCTCAATCTGATATCCATTCAGCTGCTAACCATGCAGTCTAGGGCATTTAGCAAACACCAGGAACTTAATTTTAGAATAATTTATCTCTAGTGCTTCATCTTGACAGTATTCAGCTAAAGTTCACAGAGCTCATTTTTAACCAATTGGTGTATAAGGTAGCAGTGCTGCATCATCTGCATACAAAAGGATCACAATGTGTTTATCAGCTAGTTTTAGAGAGTGGTTTTCAAGGCTATTTAGCCTAATCACTACAGAATTAATATACAAATTATGTAACAAAGGTGACAGGATGCAGCTTTTCTTAACTCTTCTGTAAATAGTGATTTCTCTGATGTAATCTCCCTGGATATGGCAACGAACTTTGAATCTAGAATTTCATACAATTTACTCAGCAGCAGGAGCAAGCATCTATCTACAATGGCATTTTTAAATTTGCACCACATCCTTGTTCTAGAGACACAATCAAACACAAACCTAAAATCAATGAAGGCAGCATATAGTGTGAATCCAGCTTTAGCGGTATATTTTTTCACTAAATGCTGTAAAATTAGTGTGTTATCTATAAGTGAAGGCTGGCCCTAAAATCTTCCTGCTCATTGGCAGTTAGATATTCTGGCTCGACCCTATCTGCAAGTTTATTATAAAGATGCTTAGCATAAACGTTTGCTAATTATGTTTAAAAAGCTTCTGGGTCAATATTTGGCAGGTTAATCATGACTGCTTTTTTTTTAATGTATAGACACTACCATAGCTGAGCCCCACATCCTTGGAATCTGTAGTCTATAAAAGTGAATAGGAATGCTAACACTGGGATTGAAAGGAAAGCACCAACACCAGCATATACATAAGAGCAGGAAAGTATATCAGATCACTGATGTATTTCCACATAAAAATCTTGGATAAAACAATAAGGGAAAAAAGGACATGTCCAGCTATTTAATATGAGAAAATTAACTAATTCACTTTAAAAACTCAAATATTGCCATATATAACTGACAGAATGGAGAACTTACTTTTTTCTGTTTTGTCTTTTCCTTGGGTTTGGGGGAAGTTCTGAGCTTTTTTAAAAAATATATATTACATGTACTATAATATATATGCTACATTATTCATGTGTCTCATCTCAAAATAGAGAGAACTAATGCCGCCAATTAAGGAGTTAAGGCCAATGGCTCCAGGGAGTGAAAAGGGGGTTCAGCTGCCACATGTGGCCCTGATTGTTTGGTCCAGGCTTAACTGAATGATATAACTGGAATAATGTAAATGTGACTCCTGAAACTAAATTATGGGGGAAAGGATGGTAAAAGGTGAAAGATCCCCTGTGCAAGCACCAAGTCATGTCTGACCCTTTGGGGGGATACCGCTTTTGCGATGTTTTCTTGGCAGACTATAGCAGGGTGGTTTGCCATTGCCCTCCCCAGTCGTCACCTTCCCCAGCAAGCTGGGTACCCATTTCACTGACCTCGGAAGGATGGAAGGCTGCGTCGACCTGAGCCGGCTACCCGAGAGAGAATCCAGCTTCTGCTGGGATCGAACTCAGGTTGTGGGGGGAGTTTTGGTTGCAATACTGCCACCTACCACTCTGCGATATGAATTGCTGAAAGACTGAACCACGCAAGAATCAGCAACTGTAAACGACTGCCCCTTGAGGTAGGGGAAGAGGAGCAATTTCATCCTCCCTCTGCATCTCTTTTTCCCTAAGCTCCCTTTTAGGCAGCAAGCATATATTCTCTAGCTACTGTAGATTGAGCAAAATCCCAAGTAATTTTACTTCTATTTGTGGTAGGAGAAAGAGGACATATGCATAATTAATATAGTGGAAAAGAGGAAATGTCCAAGGACGTAACTAAGATCAAGTCAGTAGGTTGAGAAACTGGGTTTGCTGGGAGCAGCCTGTGCACAGAACTCTGCATGTAGGCCAAATAATTATGATAAATCCAATCAAGGCAGCAAAAGAGTTGGTGAGAGACCTACCTTTGTTTAAACTGCCTATGTTGCTATTTTAATTCATTCCCAGATTGTACTGGAATTACAATTCCGGGAATTTCCTGAGAATTCTGGAAGCAGCTGTCTTAATACATCTAAAGGAGACTAGAACGCTATAGCTCATTTTCTAATAGCATCTGCAACAAATTTTGGAGTAATTATACTGGCTCCTGGATCTAGTTCCTTTAAAGCCACTCACAAACTGTTATCTTGATATCTTTCATAATGTATCTCCCTTTGTACTTTAAGAACATATGAGAGAATATGTTCCTTTCAGTTAGAAAGTCGATGAAGTGGAGTGTTTCCAATGGCGGCCTTGAAGCTTTGGAGTGAGCTTCCTGGTTCCCACTAGGGACATCTCTCTATCTTTCAAGGTTTATTGGATGTGTGTGTGTAAATATTAGTTTGTGAATGTCATAGAATCACAGTATCACAGCATGTATGAGTTTAGTGACCTTACAGTTCATCTAATCCATCTCTCCTTTCTAATCGTCATTTCTAAAAGAGTAACAAATAGTCATCAAGCTCCCCACACCCCAGCAAGAGGGGGACCACTACTGTTCTAGGCAGAATGTTCCATTACTAAACAATTCTCATCCTGAGGATATTCTTCCTTATACTGAGCCTAAATCTCAGTTCTTTTCATTACATCCTGTTGGTCCTCATCCTGCTCTTAGCTTCAACAGAGGCGGCCTGCCTCCTCTTGTATCTGACAGCTTTATATATATATTTATAGACGGCAGAGTTCTCTTTGGCAAACTGAATATACCCAGTTCCATCAACTGTTCTTCATAAGATTTGGTTTCCAAATCCTTTATTATCTTGGTAAGTCTCTTCTGAGACTACTCCAGCTTCTTTATGTCCATTTAAACTGCAATGCCCAGAACTGGAGACAGAACTCCAAGTACAATGTCTCTAACATAGAGTACAAAATAACTACTACTTCTCATAATCTGGATGCAATTATTCTGTTATACAGGTGAAGAGCTTTCTAGCTGCTGCATGCTGCTGCCTATTCATGTTCATCTGGTCATCAGCTAGTCCTCCTAGATCCATGTCACATGCAGTGCCACCCAGCAGAAACTCTCCAATCCTGTACCTTTTGATTTTTCCTAATCAGATGCAGGTCTTTAGATTTGTTGCAGGTGAACATCACAGAATGTGCAGAATCTGATCATCCGATTCACATGAGTGGAATTAGGAGGACTTTGGTTAGGTATCCAGTATAGTATTGAGTGGCTTTGGGTTTTGAGGCCCTCCGGTTCTAGGATTATGCCATCTTTGGTACTGGATGGGGTTGCACTGCTCCAAATAGACTCAGTGTGCAATCTGGGGATCCTCCTGGATTCACGACTTCTGCTTGATGAGCAGGTGGCAGTTATGGCTAGGAGGGCCTTTGCACAACTTTGTACTGTGCGCCAGTTGCGCCTGTCCCTAGATCAAAGGTCCCTACTTGTGGTCACTCATGCCCTGGTCACCTCCCCGTTGGACTATTGTAATGCGCTGTACATGGGGCTGCCCTTGAAGAGTATCTGGAAACTTCAGCTGATGTAAAATGCAGTGGTGTGAACAGTTATGTGTGTTTCTGGTAGAATGCAAGTTATACCTCTGCTTTGCAAACTGCATACCAGTTTGTTTCCAGGTCCAAGTCAAGGTGCTGGTGTTGACCTTTAAAGCCCTACATGGCACGGGACCAGGTTATCTGAGGGACTGCCTCTCCTTGATTACATCTGCCCATCCCACCAGATCCAGCAGAGGGGCTATGTCACGGGTTCCATCTTCTAGGCAGCTACATCTGGTGGATCCTAGGCAGCAGGCCTTTTCTGCTCTGGTGCCCATGTTGTGGAATATTCTCCCCTCTGAAGTGAGGCCGTCCATCACTTCTGAGCTTCCGAAGGTCCCTCAAGACCTGGTTATGCCAGCAGGCCTGGGGACCTCAGGGGACTGGTGAACTAGTGAGGTGGCTCCATTATTATTAACATCCCTTCGTCTACTATTTCTTTGTCTTGGCTTTGTTTTTTATAGTTGTTAATGTTTTAATAATGATGATAATTGTTTTAGTAATCTATCTATCTATCTATCTATCTATCTATCTATCTATCTTAGATTTACATCATGCCTTTTGTTCAGGCGCTTCAATTCGTGTACATAAGAGTCTCCCTCTCATTCCTCTCCACAACAACTCTGTGAGATGAGAGAAAATGAATGGCCCAAGCCACCCAGGGAGCTTCTATCACTGAGGGTAGACCCAAACCTAGATCTCCCTGGAGCAATACCTTAACCACAACATGGTGGCTCTCAGAATAAAAATAGCAGAAAACAAAACAAGATATGAAAATGCTATTCAAATCCATGGTATAAAGATTTCTATATTGTAGCTGACTTCAAAAAAAAACAACATTTTTTTTCTTTCCCTTCCATCAAACTCAATGAATCCTGAGTGGGAGTGTACAGGTGCATACAAATAACTATATAAAAGTTATTAGTGGGTCTGACTCAATACCACAGGATAGCTCTTACTAGAGCAAGATTTGAGCAACTAGATTCTATGGTCAAATACGGACAATTCCACCAAGTGCCTTACCTTGAGAGGACATGTGTTTGTGGAGCACCCGAAGTAGAAGACATTGCACATGTCCTATTTAACTGCCAATTATACGCCCCAGCAAGGGCTCAGTACCTTCAGACATTAACTGACAGAACCACATACTGAGATCTTAACAAAAGACTTTGTTACTTCCTCCAGGGCACAAATAGATATGTGGTCAATAGAACTGTTAAGTTTATAGTTAGGGCTGTCCAACTGAGAACACAATTTATAGAACGCATTGGGGTGGCATGTAAAGGTGATGAATTCATCTAAACTCACATTGTTTCTGTATTTTATCGCTTGTTTTATCACATCTTGCATTTTTATCTTACAATTGTATCTCTACTTTATCCTACTGTATTTTATCATATTTTATCTCACCATAGTATATTTTAGTTAATTTTACTGTATTTTAGCTGTTTTATGGTATCATATTTTATATTTTATATCTTATAGTGGCTGATACCCAACTTTCTGATATGGTCATCTGACTAATCAATAAAGTTATTCATTCATGCTATATAAAAGACAAGAACACTCAACATGTTGAAACGGTAGAGCTATAAGTAGGGCTCTTTAGCTTGAGGACATGTGAGAAATTTGTAACATTAAAAGAAAGGAAACAACATTAACGGATGGGGGATAATAAGGCAACAGCTTTGTCCATTCAAAGAAAAACAGGATATTGATCGAAATATGGAATCAAGAATTGTCCTGGTGTCCATGCACACCAAGCCGAAATTTAGTAATGGAAGACAATGAAGGAGTTCAATACACCTACAGTAATTTTATTATTTGTTTGCCACTACCATACATCCTTAAAAAAACTAAAAATTGATGATTTTACAACCTTTTCATTCTGCCATTTTGAAAGTTAAACTTTTTATGATAAAATCTCTGATAATGATCCTAATCATAAAATACTCCCATCAGAAAATTACTTACTATCTGCCTCTGTTGGTGACATCAAGCAGCACACAATTGCTGCTACCACAACAAACGTTGAGATGCTGAAGTTAGGCTTCATATTCCAAAGTAGAGAAAGTGGTTAATACATCCAACTTCACAGATGCAAATTTATTCCTGCAACCAAAGAAAAAGCAAATGAATCAGACTTCAAAGAACTCCAACCCACATTTGAAAGCAGGCTGCATTTCCCATTCCAATGAGCTGATGCCTTATTCCATCGCACTCATGCTAAGTGAAAATCTTGACTGCTTACTAGACTCTGTAGCTTTGTGTTACACTACTTTATTTCATAGCAAGTACTGCAGTTCACAACCAAGTATGAACAAATAATTCTTACAGACCTTTTCAGATGATATGTTTTCTTATGTACAGTAGATAGCAGGAATGAATGTATCCATGCTACTTCTCAAAGTGAATGGAGATAAAGTATTTACAAGTAGTTCCGGAGGAGGGTCAGCCAGGTAGTTTTTTAATTAATAGGAACAATGATATGAAAAGAAATTACAGAGAATTAGACAGGAACCAAAGCAAATGATGGACACAAGTTACTCTTTTTCAGTGTACTGCTCCCTACTGTCATTTGCTCCATAGTGAAAAGTATACAACTATCCAGTTTCCTCCTACAAGACAAATGGTTTTGAGAGGATTGAGAATCAATCAAATAATATGATGAAAAGTACAAACTCCTTACCCATGAGGCTGAGCTCTGGAAAGTCACCTTATTTCCCCTATTAATTATTTTAAAGATGAAAGAGGGTCTAATCACAGACCACTAGATCATATATACCTTTGTTAAATATGGTTCTCTCATGTATGCTCAATTAGCTAAAGTAATGTCTTTCTCCAGATAATAACAACCAAATATTGTACAATCTGATCTTCAGTGATAACTATTCAGTACATCTAAAATATCAAATACTTCCCATATTTTATGACAACCTCAGAAAATAAATTCAATTCTGATCTTAAGCCAAACAGATTTATGATTTTCCTTCAGCATCAAGATGGCTATAAAGTCTACTAAAAAACAACCAATGAACTGCATGTTATCTGAATGTCATTTCATAGTTCTGCTCTCTCAAACGCCATTTATTGCTTTCTATGTGAACTCTAGGAGTATGAGTTTTATTCAATTTAATTTGGAGACCCATCAACTAAAGCTTTAATAGCAGATTAAAATTTACCCTCCACCAAATTAGTCAGTGGAGCTAAGACTGAAGACTATCATGCACGCCTCACAAATGTTTTGGCACTTTGTTTCTGCACATAAGAGAAACTATACTTTGCCTCCACTATTGGTAAAAACTCTCATTTTGGTTAAGAGAAAGAAATTCTGTTAAAACTGATCTAAGAAATCTTAAGGCTGCATTCCCATTTATGTAATCTTTTGGGAGCCACGCACCAATGGTAGGATGGATCCCTTGCCATTCAGCATCAACATTTCTAAAAGCACAGTATGATAGTTTCCAAAAGTGAAATGTCCCAGGAACATTTAAAATGTCAATCTCAAATGGAATCATATGTTCTATCTCAGTGTCGGGTTTTCATTCTGCTTCCAATTCTTCAGGATTACTGAATATGCAAAATTGTACAAATTAAAAATATAGCATCAGTCAGAACTGACTCTCCTAAATGTATTAAGGGCACTATCATAGCTAACAAGGTATTAAATCACAAATAAAAAAATTGTTTGAAATACTGGCACCTCTTTGCTAAAAATAACCAACTGGACAGATTGGAAAGTTGCTCCTTTCCCAACCTCAGAATCATTTTAAAAAAAAACAACCTCACAAAACTGAAAGTGGAAGAAATATGCAGAAAGAATTTGGTTATTCAAACAAAGCATGAGAAATAGAATTTACTATTTACAGCTAGAATTACACAAATGATTGTGACAGCATATAAATGAATGAATGAATGAAATAAAAAATAAACGTGTTTGCCTTATGAGTAATCAACCTTATGAGAATCTCTAAAAGCAGCTTCCATAGCTTTCCACAGCCATTCAGCTTTTCTACAAAATAATCACCCAGCCAATCTGGGGATGATGGAAGTCATATTTCAAAACCTATGAGAAGCAGCAAATTGAGAAGACTATTTAATATGAAGACTTGAAATATCTCAAGTGGTTCAGCAAGTAGGTTACTCAACTGAGCAGCAGATAGAAAAGATAAACCCAATATCAAAAAGAAAATGGGACGAACATGGTACTTGCACAAAGGTAAAGTTACCTTGTTTTAATTTGAAAAACAGAATGTGGACTAGATAAATAAAGTTGCCTTCAGTAAGTTGCCTTGGCATGATAATGCACATGATTTGTCATTGCCTTTATTCCCTTAAGAATAAGCTAACTCACTAGGTTAATTAAATTCTGACTATGTGAAGGGGCATAATTTGTGCTATGTGACTGTGAAACAGGTAAATATTCACAACACTAAGAAGTGTTATTCAAATGCCTCTGACCAGTGGATGACAATCACCCTTTGTTACAGCACCAAGGAAGAAAATGTGTGCATAGTTTATGACAATGTATACACATTGATGGATGGGAGAAGCACCCTAACAGAATATTCTATAGTTCAGTATGGCAGTATCAGAGGAAAGAAAGCAAAATGATTGCTTTAGAAAGCGTAATTAGCGGAAGACAGTAAGAGAATTACTGTGGTAATAGTGACATGTATGCATGTCATTCTGTATATCAACCTCATTAGTCTTTTTAGCACTTGCACAGTTTATTATCTATATTAAAGCTATATTTGATACGCAAATCAGGCCTGGCTATCTTTTATTCTAAGAATACTACCTAGAGTAGATATTATAACCATTCAGTTATTACCAGAAAATTCCTTCACTAAATCTCAAACACACATTATTAATCTTTTCTTCCTTGTTCTTCATTTGGAAAGATGTAGCATAAGAAATAACAGAATAATTAATTTCTAATAAAATAATAGAAACAAAATTGCAAAATCTCAGGAACTAATCCAGCACTTTATAGAGACATTCTCAAGCAACCTATCAAATGTTTCCAAGCCACAGTAGCTAGAAAACTAATAGTACAATACCTTAAGTAGGAACAAAGCAGTCCTGGCATGATGTTACTAGAGCCAGAAACACTGAAATGAACATTAAATATATCAGAACCCTCTTTAAGAGATGTCTCAAATAAGCAAGTATTCTACTCTCCAAATTGTACCTGTTGATATTCTACTTGACAACTTAGGATAGAGGGCAAAATCACTATATTTGTGAGGTTCATAAAATACACCACAAATAATTTAGAAATGTTACTGTAAGAAAGACATGGCATCTGTGATGCTGAGGGTCTCTTCAGGACTATTTATTCCTGACGAAAGAGTCTTACTACAACCGTTATTGTTCAGCAGGTATACTTGTTCACTAGCAAAAGAGTTGGAAAGGTCTTTTAAACAACTGAAATGTTGGGCTAAAAAGTATGCATCTCTTTGTGCATCTTGAATCTTCTCATCATCAGCACTGCACAATGGACACACACAGACAAAACACAGGGTTCTCTTTGTCACCCAATAGTGCTCTGCGTATCACGCCCCCTTAACTGAAATGCATGAAATGTTTATAGGTGTAGTCTGAAATCCCATAAGGGCGTGTTGATTGATTGGTACAAAATCACAGTTCTAGCAGAGGGAAGAAGCTTTGCTATGGAGCAATCCTTTAAAATGTCATAGAACCGCCTCTCTCACTTTGATCCTGACATGAGCTATAATCAGTTCACATGTAAGCAATGAATGATGCTTCTTATTACAGCTTTATTAGGTTTAATTCCCATTTTTCCCTCTCATTCCACGGCATAACATTTCCTTCACCCTGATGTTGATGCACTCAGAATTGTTACAGTGATACATTATTAGGCAGAGAGTACAATCTTATGCTCTCTGCATATTTATACTCTAACTCAGGAACATTTGTGAAACAATTCCTTTGTTATTGCTTTTTAATGTGTTTGATGGGGAAAGAACCTTTCTGTACCTTGGAAAAAGAGCCATGCACTGTGTTCCATGTCAGACTACAGTAAAAAAATAAATCATTATGACTATTACTTTATCTCTGAAGGCCACTGCAGTTAGGAGCACTTAACAGTAGGCTAATGAATGAGGTTGTGACCCACTGATGGGAGTTTAGAACCTTGTTCAAGTTCCAAACCATGGTATGAACAACTGTTAAGAGTGTAAACTGGCTCTCTATAAAAATGGAGCTAGTCAAATATTCTATATAATAAGACGTAGAAGGCCAAGGGAATATAAAATTTAATCAAAGAAGTCAGAACATTATGAAATAAACACTGTGACCCCTTAATTCTTCTTTTTAATGTATATACTTGATACACTTTACAGTATGTTTCCTGGTTTCTTAAAATACAAGCAAGAGTTTGAAAAAGGAAAAATATTCTGCAGATATTGCAAAATAGCTACACTGAAAAATACCAAATTCTCCTACATCAGTCAGAGCATATAATAAATAACGTTGATTATAACAATGCAAGACCAATTTTGGGGAGCAATAAACCAGGCTTTAGAAATAAAACAGATTTTATTGTCTAGGGTCTTGTTCACAAGACTCTATTCACACAAGGAAAACCAAACTGCTGAAGATTCAAGATTGTTGTTTTTGGCTTTGCCTGCTGGACAATATTATAAGAAAGAAACTACGGTTTACTAATCACAGTGGACAAATTACCACCTCATGAAAAATAAGAAGTAAATAAGCCATATTATGGCTTTATTAGTTGGTGCTCTCTTCCCTTCTTTCTTGCTAGACACAAACATGCACGAGTAAAATCATTTAGTAAGTAAGTGGTATAAGTATGACAATGCAATTTTCAGTACAACTGCTAATACTTATCCCATCCTCCTGGAGAGATGCAAAATCATTTAAGAAATGGTTCAAGAAATAATTCTAACTGAGAATTAAGGTCTTGACTCATGCATCTGGTCTTCATGGTTTTTTGAATATTACAGACTGGCAGACAAAAGTTGGCTAGCAGTACCAACATATTGTTTGGGTCAAATGAGATTCTATACAAAGCCAAATTTTCACTTAATTATTTATATTTAAAGTTTACTGAGCATAAAGGCTCCTGTACAGTTTTCTGGTCTATATGCTTAATAAAAGGTCTATTTGAGTATAATTTTTAAAACATTCACAACTCGGGGGTGGGGTGGGGTGGAGGACATGAGAGATCCTCTTTCATATCTATGTATGTTGCAGTTTTCCAGCATGTCCTCAGTTCAGTCTAACAATACAAAAGATTTATCCAAACAGGTAATATAATCAAATAACAGTGACAAGCATAAATCACAACGCATTCATTTTCATTGACCTACATTTATTCAATCCATTATTACTCTTGGTTATCGGCTATAAATAACTGTATGTTGCAGTTTTTCAGCATGTCCTCAGTTCAGTCTAACAATACAAAAGATTTATCCAAATAGGTAATATAATCAAATAACAGTGACAAGCATAAATCACAGCTCATTCATTTTCACTGACTTACATATATTCAATCTATTATTATTATTGGTTATTGGTTATAAATCTGGTTGAATACAAGAACCTAAATCCTTGGGAGGGAAAGAACTGGGCTAACTGATGGTCAGTGATATTCCAGTTTCATTTGACCTATATCACAGTTGTTGTGTTTTTTAAATTATTATTTCCTCTGTATCTTTCCTCTGTATTGTCATTTGAGCAAACAAAGAACAACATATGCCCCACCTGAATACTGAATGTTTACTGAATCTTTTAAGAGAGAAAGTCAAGACAGAAGCATAGTTACTTTGAACAATAACAGAGAACTTGTGAGAGATAATTCGTTCTCTGTTTTGGGAAGCTGGGAAATGAAATCAACAGAATTTTTTTAAAAAAAATCTCCACAGACATTGAGAAATAAGCCAGATGTGAAATTTTAGAATGAATACCCAAGACTCCTAAAGGACAATACAGATTCATCATTTCATCTTTCCTCATCATTCTTGTGTTTAAATAATTTAAGAGTTCATTTCTATAGAAGACCTGTAACAAATGCTTCTGTTTCATCTGTGGCATAATGAGATCCAGGACCCATGTACTTTGACTCAACTCAGAAGCCAAGCTATTACGTGTGACCATCAGTCTGGTGGCCTGAGCAGAGAGTGAAGGGAAGAGAGGGCTGTTTGTCCTTGTAGTGGACTTTTGCAGCAGACCCATGAAAAGGCAAAAGAACTATCCTTCATTTCATGAAGTTTAGTTCCTTTCTTTCTGTTTTCTCTGGCTTTTCTGAGGAACAAAAGCAGCACAAAACTAATACTGGCAATTTCTGCAAAATGCTTGCTTGAAGGAGAAAAAAAGGGCATTTTTTTCTCCTGTACTTTTGGATTCTGCCAGAAATAAAGTGAGAAAAATCAGTTCTCCTCACCCTTCCTATCTTATTCATGGAAGTGCTTCAGTCACTTGCCACCAATGTCCACTGCATGGGTGAGATACTCTCTCTTATCTTATGGAAAACTCTCTCTCTCTCTCTCTGTGTGTGTGTGTGTGTGTGTGTGTGTGTGTGTGTGTGAAAACAGCTTCCCTCTTTCCCATGGGGCTTTGCAGAAGGCAGCAACAAAAGGGCTTTGCAGAGTAAGAGTTTTTCTCCCATAAGGCAGTTTTATGGGATTTTAATTACCCCGTGAGAACAGAATCGCAAAAGTCATAAAATCAGCAACGAAGCAACAAGAATATAGGAAGGATACAACAAAAAGTACATTTTGAAAGACCCTGTATGTAGGTAGATATTATTTGTCCTATAATTTATATCCTGCCCTATTCAGCAGACACTAGGTGTCTCATGTTCTTATGGGAGTATATGTACTATAAGTGAAATAAGATGTACTTTTTAAAAAAAACTGCTCGTTTTTTCCAAGTCACCTGTGCTAAGATGGAGAAACTATCTACAAAACACAAAACCTGAACATAGCCTTAAAAAACATACTATTGAAGATCCTTCTGCCACAGATTACAAGTGTGTTTCCCTTATATGTCAATTATACTCACAATTTTTATATATCTTGTTCAGCAAGGGAATTGTTCTCCACTAACAGACTGATTCCAGATAAACCTAGATTATGAGAGAAGATCAACCTCAATGAGACCTCACAAAAGAAAGTGGCCTTTTATAATGAAGATTTTTGCTGACAGTAAATGGAAAGACCTTTCAAAAGGGTCACTTTCCATCTGCTCTCCAGGAATGTCAGTGCTTTGCTACTGATGTTATTCACTTTCTTTCCAGACTACAGTCTTTAACTGACCTTGCAAGATATCTAAAGGGAATGCAGAATGTTCAGAAATTACTGAATTTGCTGATTTTTCAATCCATTCCAGCATTAATGTGCTAAAATGTACACATCAAGTCATTATGATCAGATTCAACACTCACAGACACCCATTATACACTACTTAACAGAAAAGTAATAATTCTGTTGGTTGCCAAAGCTTACATTTCTGAAGGCAAAAGCTTTATGGAAGGGGGGGAAAGTCCAACAAAGTGAATGTAATACTGTGAGAGACACCTAGCAAATGTTACACTTTCAGCCCATTTTTAATTCAAAGTAATCTTAAAAATAATGAGCACCGCAAATACATCTCTTCCAAAAGCAGAAAATAATGAATTCCCTAACATATGTATACACACCCTGTCTGATTTGTGCATATAGTACTACCTTTACATATGTGTTACTTTACAGTTCTCACATATCTACATATGTGTTACTTTACAGTTTAAGGTGAATTAAACATGAAACAATTTTCTGCCATTTCAACCATTTCCTCACAGTTTGGAACCTGGCTGCTATCTAGAAATGTGGATTTAGCAACACCGTCACTGACAATGCTTTCAGTTCAACCTTCAAATGACACTTTTGTTCATATAGTGGGTGCGAAAGGCAATGCTATGCCTAGGCTTAATATGCTATACAGTGTAGAATAAAATTTAATTTTTCCAAATTGCCTTTTATAGATACATGTGTGTCTGTGTCTGTGTGTATGAGAGAGAAAGAGAGAGAGAGAGAGAAGAAGAAATGGAAAAAGATTTCCAAGAAGCTAAGGGTACTAAGATTCTAATCTTAGTGTTTCCTTAAACTCCCCCATTCACAATTAAAGTCACCAAATGCAACTATGCATATCTGAAGAGAAAGAAAAAAGAAGTGGAGGCTTATGCTGGTGTTTATTTAGAGTAATATGCATAATCTAGAAGAGAAATTAAGGTTCCATAAGGCAAAAGGTAATAATTATCATGAAGCTTCTTCTATTGTCAAGCTCTTCATTAGATCTCTTTCATTTCAGTCCCTGTGGCTTTTAATAGTGCACATTAATCAGAAGCTACTATACGCATATTTTAACAATCATGTGAATTAACATTTCAAACCACGAAGCTTTTTTTTAACATTTTAATTAATACTCATTAGCTGCAACCAATCAACTTATTACGCCTTTGTAATAATTCAGCATAACCCCTGCAAATAGTCTTTGTCTTAGTCTGGCTCAACTATTACTTCATTTAAAAAATATGGGTGAGAATTACAAAGTAATAAATCCAAAATACATACTGGGTTTTACTAGACTACCTCAGAAGTTTAGAAACTAGTCTGTAAGCTTTCAATTTCCAACATGGAAAATTGAAACCAGGTAACTTTAATTAATGTCTATGTATGTGCACGTGCGGGATGCGGTGGCGCTGCGGGTTAAACCGCTGAGCTGCCGATCGGAAGGTCGGCGGTTCGAAACCGCGCGGCGGGGTGAGCTCCCGTTGCTCGTCCCAGCTCCTGCTCACCTAGCAGTTCGAAAACATGCAAATGTGAGTAGATCAATAGGTACTGCTTCGGCGGGAAGGTAACGGCGTTCCGAGTCGTCATGCTGGCCACATGACCCGGAAGTGTCTATGACAACGCCGGCTCCAAGGCTTAGAAACGGAGATGAGCACCGCCCCCTAGAGTCGGACACGACTGGACTTTACGTCAAGGGAAACCTTTACCTTTACCTATGTGCACGTGCACATGCGTGGGTTTTTTGGTGTTTCGACCATGTCCCCACAGGTTACAATTTTGAAAAGCATGGTAAGTATAATAATAGCACACTGACATTCAACTGGAAATTATTGAAGAAAAAAAAATCCTAGGAGAAGGCAATGGCAAGCCTCTTCTGCAACACTGTCAAAAAAAATTGCATGGATGCAGACACCAAGAGTCAAGATTGAACTTCACTTGAGGGGGTCTTAACTTTCCATAAGTGCAGAACTGCTTTCCCATCAAGCTATGAGAGAGTACCACACTCTCTCTCAAAGCTTGATGGGAAAGAGAAAGCAAGTAACTGCTCATTCTTCTTGGCAGGCATTCCAAAATGAGAAGGCTAAGATGTGCTCCTTCAGGTAATTGTGTCCTAAGCTATTAAAGTCTCTATAGATAACCACCAACATTTTGAATTGGGTTTAATAGCAATAGGCAGCCAATATAGGTCTTTCTGAACATGGTTCTATTTAGATAAGAATGTGGGGAACTATTGCCAGATTCAGTTATAACAACTAAACTTCTATTTGACCAATATCTAAGTGCTGTATCCCAGATTCCTTTTCTTCTATACTCCTTCACTCAATATCTAGGTGAACCAATCTTTTTTTTTTCAGCTAACAACGTTTGTACTTTCTACAGTGTTGCTCACAACTAGCAACAATCCCAACGCTTTGGGATTTTGTGCAAGAGATTCATTAAAATTTTAGCTTACTGATTACCAATATATTATGTTCACAACAAAAGTGAAGAGTAGCCAAATACCTTCCCATTAAAAAAAAATAGCTGAGCAAAAATACCTTATTTTTAAAATCCCATGAATCCAAATTAGTCATTGTACAATCTTCTTAAATAATAATTTTTTGCCTTGGATGAACCATGATATGTTTTAAAAAGCTTGCTGGATAACCAGTAGTGATATGTTGCATTCTACCCAAATTTCTGACAACTAAAAATTTCAAGGTTTGTGACTTTCATTATCTGGCATGCAGATTCAAAGGAGCTGAAGAAAGGGTTAATTTTTCAAACATTCTAATTGTATGTTGTTCTTCCTTTTAAAATACCAGGCTTCAGGGGAAAAAATGGTCAAACTTCAACTAAAATATTGAAATATTTATTAAATGATTATCTTCAATATTGAAATATTTATTAAATGATTATCTTCAAACATTTCCAGTTAACACTAATGCAACAGGATTCTAACCTCTAGGGATGAACATTTTTGGCATGAATCTACAATTTATAAAGTGCTTTTTAGCAGAGTTTAAGCTGCTGATTGCCAAGAGAGCACATCTGAATATGTGATGGTGTTTTTTTTAATAGGAAATGTTTAAAAAAATCCTCTGCCATCAATAACTTACTTTGATACAGACTGTCATCTTTCTGGTCAGATGAAAGCTTTAGGAAACTACAGAAAATACAGCAAATCAGTTAAGTTTTTGTTTAGTAGAAACCTAGATTTATTCATGTAGCTTTGAGAATCTTGAACTATGGGGAAAAATGCTTTTTACCAATAATGCTAAGACACTTGGACTGAAAGGATGAAAACAGAGTCTTAAATCTTTATATGTTAAAAAAAAATCCACTGACATACATACATATACGCACACAATCATCACAACTCATTTATATCAAAACTCTTGAGAATCTGTACTTATCACAAAGACAAGTCTTATACACAATTATTATTGTCAGTCCATCTTCAATAAAAAAAAACCACAATAAATTTTAAACATACTTTTTGCTAAATACTGTTAAGGTCTCTGCAAGACATAGCTATAAATAGCAGTCTATAGAAAGCTGGGACAGATAAAATGTTGAGTGGCTAACTTTAATTCAGGCTGCTTAGGGAAGTTAGTGATGTCTACATACCAAACTATGCAGGCCATTTAAAAAAACTCAGGAATTTAAGGCAACTAATTGGTCTCACAATTCACTTAATGCTGAAGGAAACAGAGTTTTCCTTGCAACTAATTCCACTCAGCATGAAACAAGTAGCTCAGGTAATTGATTTCATGGAATCTTCTCTTCATTGAATATAGCAGCACAACACAGAGGAAGGAGTGGCAACGAATTACTGGATGAATCTGTGGTATTTCATTACTAAATGACTGCTGACAGCTGGGCAGCCCCATTCGTTGCTCATGACATTCTGCCAGAAGGCCCAACAGCATTTTATAGCAGGGACAACTGGGACATTTTTTACTGCATTACTTTATTGCTTTTCCCCCCAGGAACTCTTAATAGATGAAATAGGTACTGAATACCATTACAGCACTCCATATCTGAATACCTCTACAGACAGATACAAGACACAGATTTGATGCTAATATCTGCTTTAGTGATAATTAAACTAGAAAATATACTGCAATCTTTCTTAAATTACCTGCAGGATTGAACAGGTTCTTCATTTACAGGGTGTTGATGTAAGAGTCACTGGTATCATGATATATTTTTCATGGAATACATGCATTTTCAGTCAAATGAGTACAGCATGGTATATAATATATAGATCGGTATAAGATCCAGGATTAGACAATTGTTCTGCATGATATACCTCATCTTGAATATCGTAGGAAAGCTCTTGCTGCTCATGTAACAGACAGCAAAGCATGATAAGCAAACTCTTCCTATAACTGAGATCATGTTTAATTACACCTGTGTCTCTAGCCAACACACTAATGCTATATATCAACTTGCTATTTTATAGATCTATAAAGATCTATAAAATCTTACATGCTAAAACATGTAAGATTTTACAGATGTATTTTGCTTTAAAAAAAAGCAGTGGGTAAACCACCAGGCCTCAGTTTTAAAGCAGTGTTACAATAATTGTTTTTTTTTAAAAGCCACAATGAATACTTTTCTTGTATGTTTATTACTGTTTCGTTACCATATTTTTCTATTCTTCCATTCCATATAAGAATACAAGATGTTACAAGTATGGAGTAGGAAAGAAAGGGAGATTTTAAGTAGGATGGAAGAATCTCTTCTGAGGAAAGCATACTATCATTTGGGAGAAAGTCTTCGTAACACAGGAACAGCACTGCAACAGTATGGCTGAGCCCACTGAGCAGAAGGCTGGAGTTTTCAAACTGCCTCTCACAGAAGCCCTCTGAGTTTTCATATCTTGGTGTCATCTCCTGCTTTGGGCCAGAGGTTTGATAGTTCCTGCTGCTACTGTATATCTTCCAGGGGCTCATTTGGCATCTTCCTCCTATCTTTGGTGTGTGTCTGAGAGAAAGCTCTCACAACCTAGGCTGTCTTTCTAGAAATTAAAAGTAAAAAAAAAAAAAAAAAAAGGAATATGATTTACATAATCTTATTTCTTGACCATGTAGGACATGAATGTGTCACTAAAGGTTTCAGTGCTTCTTTTCTTCCATGGAAGGTAAATCAATATCAATGTACATACACAAAATCCATGTTTAATTAAAATGAAAAGATTCAATATAGCACTCCTTAAAACTACAAAATAAAATGTAATGTTCCAAGCAGACCACACAATAGAACTGGTCTGCTCTAAATCACCACCTTCTCGCTGTGACATGGGAGATGATGCAATTCACTTTGCAGACTATCAAAAATTTATATATAGAATTAATACCTTCCAGCCCAGCCAGTAGAATGGAATGCAAGGCTGAGGGACACACTCAATTTTCCTAATTTGTAGAGAAATAAGAATATTAGACTTAACTCTATGTAGAACAAAAAGAATCTAATTAAAATTCCTGTTAGATGTTCTTCACTGGGTCACTTACCATTTCCTGGAGACTCCAATGAGTTAATTCTGAGGCTGCTGGGGAGATGGTAAACCCAATCTTCCACCTTCAGTCCAGCCACTTCTGTTCCTTCCCCTGTTCCTGCCTTAATGTTTGAAACAACTGAAAGTTTCTCTCCGTCTTGCAGAACAAGGGGCTAGGGTGTCTGTCTATGTGACAGAAAGAGCTTTTCTCCCTTGTGAATACATGGGTTCTATGTCAAGTAGGCAGACTTGAGTCTTGTAGTTAACAGTTGGTATACAAACCAATAAGGATTCAGGAGACAGTTTTGTAAACAGCCGCCTGTAATTTCTTACCAGTGAAAAAAACTGCCTTCTCACCAGTTCACAAGAAAGTTGTAAGAAAGAAACTATGAAAGTCTCTGCCTAAGGTGCTGGGGGGTAAATTGGTTCTAAATTGGAAATAATTCAGTTGCTGAAATTTTTATAACCCTATCACTTTCATCTCAATACATTTTGTTAAATGCTCTTTAAGAGGTCTGTGGAGAAAAAATGTCTGGCAGGAGGAGCTACATTCACAACAGGCATATATTCAACCATATGTTGCAACTCTAAACAATTTTCAATGCACAGCATTACCATAGGTCTGTCTCAGCTTTTTACTTGTCCAACACATGCAGTAGGACAAACTCTGGTTCTGTACCTTTTTCCTACTGGGTAGAAGGACGGAGATCTGAAGCTATTATTTTTGTCATGGTTTAACTTTCTTTTGAGACGTACCCTTGCATCAACTATTCCTCTCTAACAGGATGGGGGAGGTTAACCCCAGAGGTTAATGGATTCCAAATTACATTCCAACTAGTACGGTAGGAGTTTCTGTTGAAGTTTTAGCCACCTATGGAAAACCGTAATGACTCAAGCAACTGCCACAATCGCTTCTAAATCACAGGCAAAGAAGCAAATTTTGTTCTCCATTATTGGGTCCATTCAGTGTCACCCAACAACTCTTTCCTGAGTAGCTCAGGACTTTTGGATTTGGCCCAGCACAGGACCACATTCAACCCCTGGGAACTTGCTATGGCACATTGATTAGTTTGAGGACAATATTGTTCATATTTGCTATGACTCAGACTCTGCAGTTTTGGCAGTTTAATCTGGTATTAGCATCTGGATAGATAGTCTGAAGTCTTAATGTGGATGAAGTGGCTATCTAGCAGTAGGTTTTCTCAGTGGTAGTCTTCTAAACTAATCCTAATCTCTTAAATTTTGATTTCATCCTTATTCATTAAAAATCAAAGGACGATCAGAATCTAGATTTTGTCTATTTGACCAAATCTGTCATGGTTCCTGTTCCAGTGTTCCTGTGAACATCGTAACCAGTTCCCATGCCATGCTGGTGCTGACACGTGTTACTGTTCAGGAGGGGGCTGCTCTTGTTCTTTGTACACTGACGTAGAGACTTTGGAATGTCTATTTGGGTTATCTCGCCTGTTCAAGGACACTTTCCCGAAGACCAGCAGGAACCGTTAGGAACACCTGCAGGCTGCAGGGAGTGGACTCTTACTGACTCTGGGGGGAGGGATTGGAACTGTCTAAGCTTTAATTGTTTGAAAGACCCACGCTTTTGCCATTCTCAGCTTTGCTTTTGAACTTGCATACTATCCAGTAATAAATCAGATATCCGTAAGCTTCTTGTGTGAGTCTGGTTGGAAACTTGGGTAGGTGTTCATTACAAAACCTTATCTCAGCCAGGTTGTTAGAATTCAACATGTAGAAGTGTGTTTCTGAAAGCAGTGAGTGTGTGAAATATAAGTGTTAAAATGTAGTGGCAAGAATGTAGGTACTTAATTTCCAGTGGAAGAATGAGTGCCAAATTCATACACAAGAAACTATTTGTCCAGTTCAAGAATGTACATAATGTAAGAAGAGCAGGGGACAGTAGTTCATCAAAACAGACAGCTGCTTCTATTACCTGAACATTAATGTACATACCATTGTACTCAATAATAAATAAACTTGAACTATAGCCAACTGCTTCTAAACTGATCCATTATTAGCTGGTCAATGAAAAGTATAATGTTTCTTCATAGACTCTTCTATTACAACTTTGCAAGAAAGAGTAATTAATCAAAGCCCCATTGTAACATATAAAATGAAAATGCCTTTAAGATGTGCCTGTACACATCAATTAATTATTTAAAAGACATTAGCTAAAGCTTTACACCCATCATTTACAAAATTAGAAGTTGGATGACATAACATTCATTCAGCTAATGCACTAATATTCATCAATCCAAACCATCCTTTTTGACTCTCACAGCTGTATATCTGTGGTGAAGCCAGTTCCAACTGCAAACTGCTCTCCAAACCCACTCACAGGAATAAATCCAAATAATTAATGCTCAGAGGAAATGTGACAGGTGAACAGCTAGAGTGAGAGGAGAAAAACCCTAGACATAACTCAGTGAACCTTTCAGTGTTTTAATAAATGATAGGATGTCATGAGATTCTAACCTGGAGCAATTTTAAAGTAGACTCTGATCTAGACCCAGAGTTAGATTAAATCTCTCATAAGAAATGAAAATTATGCATGACAACATCCGTGGGACCTAAGCTTTACTCTAATTGCTTAAACTAAAGATTTTAAAAGTTCAAAATACAGAATATTTCCCCATGTGACACTGGCCATAGCAAAGTAAATTTAGCTGAAGGTTTTAATATTACAATACTGAGGAATATTAAACTTGAAGCATTTCACTTGTAATATCATAAAATTATAAATGTTTGTATCTCATCATCTATTACAACCCCCTAAAATCCATTTTTCTGAATACAAAATATTTCACCTATGTAAACACAAGTTTCGATATACAAATCTGTACCCCATTTCTTGAAACATTCCTACTTTTACTGAAAGTACCCAAGAGGAATGCTGCAACAGTGAGAATCTGCTGAGAGTCATTTCTAATGAGCCTAAGAAAGTCAATGCCATTTTTAACCACGATCTTATAAAACCAGACATTACTGTATGGGGAACAGATAGGAGAATTAATCTTAATTCTAAGAGTCCTGATGTTTTAAGCTTCTTAACACTTAGTGGATAAAGGATGCAATAGTTTGTTTAGCACATTTAAGACTGAGAATGTTCCTAAAGTGTGAATTGCTCCTCTCTAAAATGGATGCCAAGCAAAATTCTGGGTGAACAGGGAAGAAGATAATGAATTATAAGTACTTGCTTTATATTTATTGTGTGACTTCTACTTTATGCTAACAGTTAGAAACAATGAAGCATGAATACTTTGCAAATATCACGCATGAGGATAGAGGCACAAGAAGAAAAGGGCATGCAACTTTACTTCGCAAATATTTGTTCTGTTACTACTCTTGGCTTATCGCAGCAATTTCATGATACTGATTACCATGCAATTTGGGGTACTTTTGGTAATATGTGTCGGTAGCTTGCTCTCATATATGATTCTCATTAGTATGAACTGTTACTAGCAGGATTAAAGCAAATTACACAGAATACCTGAGGGCATTTTAAGATAACATGCCCACCATGGTTTATGGTTTGTTATAAAAGTGATTACCATTCTCCACTGTTCTGTGCAGCTTGCCAGCAATCACTACTGGTTTGTCTGTGTCCTCATGTCTTATCAGCCAGCAACTTCTATTGATGGCTTAGTAGAGAAACAACCCTAAGGTACATTGTGGATTATTTTAGGTTTATTTTTGGTTAACGAGAAAAAGTTGTTGTCAGTTGACACATGAACTGTCAAACAAGCCAACAGTGTTCACTGATAAGCTCCCTCAGATACAAGTACATTAGTAAAAATATAGTAACTGTGTAAGTACAAATTCTGCATAATGTAGAAAAGGGACACTATTGTCTTCACACAAGAATTGTATCTTAGGATCTCTAAGTCAAAATGGTACTTGACTAGTTTTTTTTCTGCTCTAGGTTCTTTTCAAAATATTTACAGTGCTAGGAACTTGTCCTAACAATATTTCATGCTAGACTAAGCAGCACTGTGATTTGACATGCATTACGAGATTTTTTACCTGATTTTTTATTTTTCAACTGATCCAATTTAGCCCTTCAACTGGATAAAACATTCATCCTCTTGGGTAAAAATGTGAAGTCTGTATCACAATCTGGAGCAGAAAGTGCTTAACAAAGATATTAAATGGTTGCTTAAGGTATTAAAGATGTCATGGAAAAATATTTTAACTATTAAAATAATATCACAAAAACTATTTCATAATGTCATGATAATCTATATAAACTGTGTGTGTGTGCGTATTTATGTATGTATGCAAGTATTGGGGTGGTGCCTTCCAGTCACCTTTTGACTCCTGGAGACTGTCTGGACTAGTCCTTTCTTGGCAAGATTTTTCAGGAGTGGTTTGCCATCACCTCCTTCCTAGGGCTAAAAGTGACAGGCCCAAGGTCACCCAGCTGACTTTGTGCCGAAAGCAGGACTAGAGCTCACGGTCTCCTGGCTTGTAGCCTAATACCTTGACCACTACACCAAACTGGCTCAAGTATGTGTGTGTTTGTGTGTTTGTCTGTCTGTCTGTCAAATCTTTACCACTTAGTCTGGGCAGGACAAGCATTCACTCTCCCAACAGAATGGACTCAATTACCATCCTAGCTCCATGCAAGGCAGAAAAGCCAGGTCTTCACAACTCTATCAAAACCTAATAGGATTCGAGCCAGCTGAACTTTAGTTCCAAAGTTTATTCCAAAGGGCAGGTGCAGCGACAGAAAGAGCACTGCTCTCATTAGTTGACACTGCCTAAGAGAGGGACTGGTGCCTGACACCTAAGGCAATCAGAGATGGGCAGTCCCACAAATAACTTGGCCTGTGACATGTAGGGCTTTATAGGTGATAACCAGAACCTTCAATTGTACACAGAAGCCTACTGGGAGCCACTGCAGTTTGCAGAATAGTGATGTCATAAGGGTGTACCAAGGTGTGCCCATTACTATCTGTACTGCTGCATTCTGGACCAGTTGCAACTTCTGGATAGTCTTCAATGGATGCCCCACATAGAGCACTACAGAAATGCAACCAGAGAGTAATCAAGACATGACTGACAACAAGCAGGGCCTCCCAATCCAGAAATGAATGCAACTGGTGCACAAAATGGAGTTGGGCAAAGACTGTTATGGATGTGGTTGCCGTCTGCTCCTCAAACAGGAGTTCCAAAAAGACCCCCAAATTGCAGGGGAGTGCAACCCCACCCAGAACAAAGATGGAAATTCTCCAGATCCAAATCCTATTGGAGCCAAAATGAACAGCTACTCGGTTTGCTAGGATTAAGTTGAAACCTGTTCTTTCCCATCTAGACCCTAAAAGCATCCAGCACCGAGACAGCATCGTTTGATGGACAGGGGCAGAAATGGACAACTGAGTATCATCAGCATAGAACCCCACACTCCCTCTGAAACCCAACTGAGTCTATCAGGCACCTGGGAGGGCCAATCAAGCCGGTTCTTTCCCCTTGGGGGCAGCCACAGTATACTCCTAGGTTAACAGGAAGTGATCTATCCACAGCAAGGGACTGATAGTAACATCCTTCAATTCTAAATGACACCACCACTGCCACAAGATAAAAATCAGATCTAGTGTGCAACACCCTTGCTCCTCTTCCCCATACTGGGTCTTCAATAACCTAGGTCAGGTCCATGTTGGCCATGAACTTCTAAGGAGCTTCTGACTCCATGCCCAAAGGTGGCATGTTGAAGTACCCCAAGATCATAAGCCTGGGGAACTTCAACAACAAGAAGCAGCTCAGTTGGAGAGAACTACACAGCATGGAGGCTGGCACAGTAGCAGTAATCCCATCTGATCCCTAGACCCCAACTTCATGAACAGGGTCCCAGATCCAGTTATCTGCAGAGCAGCACCCCTGAAAGCCACAAGAGTCTCCCAGGAGATCAAAGCCACACGTCCACCCTGCCCTGATGCCACACCTAAACCCAGCTAGGCACATTTCTGAGAGGGGCATCCTCCCCGATGCCGAGACAGGTCCCAGTAATATGTTATAGTTAGCTATTACTATAGTTAGCTATAAAAGAGAGTTCTTAATTTTTCCACTATTTCCAACTAACTCCCAAAGACTGAAAAATCACATACTTCATTCCTTTGAATTATATATCTTTCTTACATTCACCCTGGGATTTAGAATTCAAAACAGAGCAGCATAATTTGGGATTTAAACCACAGCATTATAACAGAAATGCAACTGAATGATCTGCAATATGAGTAATAGATTAATAGTTCTAAATATTCTTTATTACAATCAACTCATCACTAGGCTGCACAAGTGTTGTCTGGACAGCATTCATCCTCAATTGTGTACAGACACATGAGCTAAATTCTCTGTGGGCTGAGTAGTTCACCTGTTAATGGAAACACATTGGAAAAAAACTAAAATGAGACATGGCAGATGGAGCCATATATTCTGCCCATCTCCTGAGACCAGATTTGTAATGCAAAATACTAGATTCAAGATGCGACCCATGGATACTAGGAAGCAATCAAGAACCAAACTGATTAAACAAGGCCCAGTTCTCAGTATGGCACACAGAATGCTAAATAGAAAGAAAGATGCCCTGGAGAGGAATAAATCACATGCTAATCTACAGGCCAGAAAAGGTTTCATTTTCAAGATTATGGTCCTCTTCTAAAGATCACAACACTTCAAATAACTCACTGAATCCAAACAGATCCATATCTAAAAACATATTTTTAGATCAAATAAAATATTGCAATCTTTACTCATTTCAAACAGAACAATTTATACAGGGGCAGTTAATGGATGAGCAAGCTGGACTTGTACTCAGGACCCCCAGCTGAACACTGTGCTTTACTGATTTGTTGAATAAATTACCTGTAGTAAGCTAAGAAACCAAAAAATAAACAAAACTACAGTCCTAATGATTCCTATATATATCTGCATAAGACCCCACTCAAAATGTCTTTAAATTTCCCAAACCCAAAAAGAACATTAAGCTAAACTTTGAAGCTTCTTTGTTTTTTTAATCTCTTTCCCCCCCTCCAACCCCAAGTTCTACAGGTTCTTTCGGTACAAACTGAATTTTTAAATTAGCCTTAACACGTGCTTCTTTTCCCATTTCCAGTTTGATACAATTTACTCCGGATCATAAAACTCACTAGAAATGGCCTTACTTTGAAGCAAAAGTCCTACAGCTATTGCCAATATTATAAATGTCAATCTAGATGAAGATTTGCAGAACTTTTAAAATTTTAAAAGAGAAAAGTGCATTGTTTGCAAGCAGCAATGACCCAAGAGGAAGCTAGCAAGTCTCCATTACCTCCCTTTCTCGTCTTCCTCACCCACTGTCTCCCTCCGAGATATCCTCAGAACAAGGTATTCTGAATGCAGAGGCTATAGAGCAGTGTTTCTCAACCTTGGGAACTTTAAGATGTGTGGACTTCAACTCCCAGAATTCCCCAGCCTTCTGGGAGTTGAAGTCCACACACCTTAAAGTTCCCAAGGTCTCAACACTGTTATAGAGACTCCCTATGCCATAACGACATTGCTACCCACCAACAGTGCCCTCCCAGAAGACCATTCACAGCAAAATATTTGGGCCTGCTATGTGTTTTAGACAGCATAATTGATGCCACTGTTTCAATTTGGGGATTCCTTACAGTAAGACTGAATTAAAACAGCTGTGCTACAGTTCTATAGTGATCTATAGAAAGGGGTTTATCAAGGAAGCATGGTCCCAATCCACTGTCTGTACCAAAATGTTCACTCTGCTTTTTGAGTGAACTGGTCTTGCTCACCAGATTATTATTAACTAAAGATGCAAACGGTTGAGTTTCCTCTATATGAGTATCTATGTATAGCCATATGTTTAAAGATACACTGGTACAGTTGGAAGAGCAATATAAAATCTAAATAAAAACTAATTTTGGAAAATAATTGGTCTGTGCTTTAATTTCTTAGCATTCACACATCCACACTATTACTGCATGAAACTGGCTGAATAAGCTTCATATCTAGTTGCATCTTTCTGCAACCTAATATTACTGTGCTTTGTTTTTCTACTTTCAGCCCCAAACAACTTTTTGGAACTAATTTCCACAAATACATCACTATGGTATGTAGTACTGTGGTGTCAGTCTTATTTTTACAACAAAACTTCCTGACATGTAAATTGGTTCTTATATTGGGGTCATTTGGTTATTCATCTCCAATTTTCTACATTCTAGCACAATAGGAATTTTCAAAGTTAAATACAAACAATGCCAGATTTAATATGTGTTTGATGAACTCTCTTAATAGCTAAGTAAAATGACGAGACTAGAATTTTGGTGTAAAGAGACCTGGAAAAGATTGGACAAAGAGTATTGGGTCTATTTTTCTCATTCTGTTTCCTTACAAGGGAAGAATTAAAGTGACAGAGGGGAAAGACCTGAGAAACTTCAGACCTTGAGTGATACTTCAGTGCGATTTCAACATCAACTTACAGTTCTGGACTTTTTCAGAAGCAGCAGGGTCTGTTACATGGATAGATTTCACAATTCTGCATCAGGATTGCATATAATAAGGCTGCACTGCAGAACTGACTTACCAGAAAAGGCCACTGTAGGTTATTCATAGACCAGGGCATTATTTGTTCTAAGTCAGGTCCTGAACCTAAATGATGCTACAAGGATACTCCAAGGAACTCTATGATCTCTGAGCTTCTGAGTCAGGAACCCAGCTCTTACAATACTAAGCTCTCAATCTTAAGGTTTTCAACTTTAGTGACACAGTGACTTTGATTTTGGATTCTGAATTCTGGACTTATTTTATGACCAATTATTTATTTCAGCCTTTTTCTTAAAAGAGCACTGACCAAACTCATAATACTATAATGCAATATTCCTTCTGCCCACATCCCTTTGCCATATGTCTAGCCACTTGCCAGACTTCATCTATTTCTAACCTTTCAGGCTAAGACCTTCCCCTATTTACACCAAGAAAGCTGATCTATGACAGATACTCTCCTTTTCCATATCAAAACTGATCAGATCCCACCCCTAGTGATTCATCAACTAATAGAAGCCTCTATCATAGCCATTTTAGTTCTGACTACTTTTCCAGTAATAGCCCCCAATGTAGCTCTTTTTTGTTCAATAGCCACCAGAAAAATGAATTTAGATTTCCAACACCACCTTGGAAAAACATAAAAAGACATCACAAAGCTGAGTTATTCTCCTCCCACTCAGCAGAAAACCAGAACTCAGACTGCAGGAATTAGCTCACTATTTATCTGAAAGTCTCACAATCATCTGCAGAACAGATAAAATCACAATGCATGCCTACAACAGAAGCATCTTATGCAACAACTAATTAATCAAGCTCTGCTAAACCCTAAACAGAGCAGGTTTTTTATTACTCCCATGATACTCTGGTAGGTATTCTTCAGGCTATACATGAATCATTTCTCCAATTCAGCATTTGCAATTCAGCCTGATAAAATAACTATCCTTTTCAAACAAAAAATGTGCCTACTGAATCTATCCCCCTGTATGACTAGCAGTCTTTCAAAATATAGGTAAGAGACATTTACGCATTTAATTTGCTTAATTAACTTATTAAAAATGGTACAGATCAATGCTTTCTCCAAGAAAATTTTATTCTTTGGGTTTGGCAAATACCATTGTGTTCCAAACAGTTCTTGTGTCTTTGGCTTTAAATAAATATTTAAAATATCTTATTATATTAAGCAGTCTACAAGCTGAATAGCATCAAGCTAAGCTGGAAAGAATATCAGATTCTTTCTAAATGCTCCAGAACCTCTTGCTCCTTGTGTATCTCTACACTCCCAACTTCAATGGAGGGGTGAGGTAGAATTTGAGGTGAAATATAATTTGCACTCCCAGTGCAAGAGAGCCAGACAGGACAATTTAATTCAGTTTCCTTTGACAGTTCTGTTTGTTATATCCTCAGTTCTGACTCTGAGGGACAGTGAGATTGGTCAGAGGAATTGGTTGGGATAGGAAGACATCTGTATGACTAAAAAGAGAGACTGACACTTCCGAAGCAAACGGGGAGGGTTCTGTGAATTCTGCACCATCTCTCACATATGGAAGGATTTGAGTTTTGTGGTTCCTGAAAACTTGTTGAATACACAGAAGAGCTATCCCAGAGCTGGTGGAGAATGAAATGGGGAAATGAAATAAGCCATCTTAGAAACAAGATCAGTTGCCACAAAAATGTTACCTAGGCCCTTCAGCTACGATAGGTCAAGAATAAAGTCCAAGGAAACTGCCCCTGCAGGGAGGGAAGGAGAAACAACAATCCAGTTTTGTTGGTAAGACACTTCAAACAGTGACAAATGTGGAATAAGTCTTGTCATGTGCATTAACACAAGATCACCAAAAGTCATGAAGGAGGGGATGGGTCTTTTTTAAATTATCCAAGATGACCAGATGGATGGCTGTCATGGCAGAAATACAAGACTTCTACTCTCAAGGAAGAAACATATAGTATATCCATTCATTGTAACACACTTCTCCCAGTTCTCAAGAAAAGAAGGGGGTGGGGTTTACCTGAAGATAATCTATCCAAGCTTGCAGATATGGGTTTGCTCTTGATGAGTACAGATTTGATCAGGCAGAGGAGGAGTTTCCTTTCTAATCCCAAGATTCTCATGAGCAGGGCAGGTGTCAAGGACAGCAATGCTTTCTGGCTGCAAGATGGAGATGGGGAAGGTCACAGGTTAAGAGAGATTCTGGCTTGTTTTGAAAGTAAATACAAAAGTAAACAGGGAAAGAATTGTGAACACCTGACTTAGTGTTGTGTGAGATTATGAAAAATTTGTAACCGTTCCAAATTCCTGTGCTCGGTTTGGGTCTGAACAGGGGGCTTTACCCCTTCAAAGAGATGGCACCAATACTGAAAGCCTTGTTTGATGGCCAAGAGTAGCTTCTTCAAAACAGCATAGTTTCTTTCAGCCAGACCAAATTGCCTGAAAATGAATGCAAAGGAGATGACGCTGCCCTAAAACTTTGGAGCAAATTGTGAAAGTACACTGCCCAAGGTGAAATTGGAAGCAGTGGCTTCCATCCCCAACCAGATGGCACATTTTAGAGCTCATATTTTCCACAATGTCCTGAATGTCTTATATAAAAACTTGATAGGAGTCAGAAAAGATCTGTTTAAAATCTTGATGGAAGTCAGAAAAAATCTGTTTAAAATCCTCCACGTCTCATGCAGTAGATTATGGTGCCCCCTAGGAATTTAACCAGTGAAAGCAGAAGATACAGAAAAGTTCTGAAGTATGTTTACACAAAGTGAAAGTGAGATAAGCAGACAGTTTCCAAGGGAAAGTAGAAACAGAAAGCTGAAGGTTTAAATCAGCCAATTCAATGTGTAGGAAAATGCTAGTATCTTCAAATGTAATTCCAAAATAATAACAGGAAGACAATGTTTACTCTCAATCCTCCTTTATATTTGGAAGGAAAACGAATCCCAAAACTTAAAAAAGTATTTTTTGAAAAGTAATCCCAAAAATAGCAATAAGCACCAAGACATCCCCCTGTATATCCCCCATCTCCTTGCTGTAGAAAACCTCTCTCAGGGTACACATACTTTAAAAAAAAAATTGGTGATTTAGAAATGGGGTGGCTGGTCTTAGTGTCTCTTTAAGGCTACAGCACAGCTTGGAAAATGATTGACATCCCAGCCTCCCAGCTAGCTCTTACCAGTCGAACGTGCAATGCTGTTTGCGATTTGGCTGCAAGCAGCTGTCCGGAGGGCAGATGGGATGATTCCAGGTGTTTTCCTTTGTCTGGAGAACACTCCTGGGCTTCAGAAAAAGCTGCCTGAGCCCAAAAAATACTGCCGCAGTCAGTTCTGCCTGCTAAGCCCACAGGCATAGCTGCTCAATCTGCCATGTCCCCCCAGAAGTCCATCTTTCTGCAAGTTCTCATTGTATAAAGTCTGTCCTAACAGCCAGGAACCACGCTGAGACAAGGAATAGGTCTCTAGTGTTTTATTACTGCTACATAACAGAAAATCCTAACAAACTGAAGAAGCGTGGGAAAAACCCAGATGTATAAACCCCAAAGACTAAGGCGGGCCTGATCTGTGTCTCTTAGAATGGCCACCTAATTCCTCAGTACTACGCATGCGCTTTACAGCCTGGATGGGAGCCCCCTGCTCGCCATCCTCACTCATGACAAGTCTTTTAGGCAAGCCAACTCTACTTTTGGCACTGAACACTGGCATTTTGCAGGAATCAGAGCATAGGAATGAAGTAATAAGTATAGTCACAATATCAACGTGGGACAAAGTCTGCACTTTTCTTTTTCAAACCCATCAGCATAGTCCATATATTTGGCAGGCAAAAAAGGAGAGTTTCTGTTTAGGGGTGGGTAAACAGGTCCTGAAGATGAATGTTGGCTTGAGACCCAGGAGGTTATGAGTTTTACATATCAAGGAATCAAAAAGTATGTTATCTGACTGAATGAAACTGGAGCCAGTTCACTCTCAATATTACTGGAAATGTAGTGGGAAGAGTAAATAAAAACTGCAGGAACTCCTAATGATGAATAGGACAGGTTTAGTGTGTTTTCTGATGAGTCCTGAGCATAAGAACTGGCCGCGAACAGTCTCAGCCCACAACCTATTTCAAGGATAGTGGTCACTTCTGTAACTGGATCATCAAAGTTAGCTCAGGAACATTACAAAATTATGGATCCTTTTTCAGTCAGGGTTCAGACCTGAGTTTGGGATGGAAATGGCACTGGTCACGCTTTTGAATGATGTCTTGCATGGGCTGAATGGTGGTTGTGCATCCATCCTTGCCTTACTTGACCTCTCAGTGGCTTTCGATACCATCGACCATGGAATCGGTCCTGTCCCAGCCCAATCACATGCAATACACCAGGGAATCAGTTGTAAAACTTTACTGAGAAACTGGTGAGGTAAACTTGTGAGGTAACCAACAGGCTCCCTTTTTATAGAGGCAGAC
This sequence comes from Candoia aspera, assembly GCF_035149785.1. Lineage (NCBI taxonomy): Eukaryota > Metazoa > Chordata > Lepidosauria > Squamata > Candoiidae > Candoia > Candoia aspera. The sequence goes on along the minus strand of NC_086155.1, from coordinate 55,718,542 downwards.
CTGGGTGGAGCTTATTTAGGAGAGCGGGGCTACTTTCTCACACACAGCCTCGCTGTTCCTCTCTCCTTTCCACTCTCCTTTCTCAAGCACTGGGAGGGGGCGGCAACTCTGAGTCTTTGTCCTCACTAATCAGCGGCACCTGCCCCTGCTGCTTGCCGACCAGCCCTGCCTCCTCTGACTGCTCAGGCGGCCGTTTATTTAGAGCTGTCTGCTCACCCTCCAACTCTACGTCAGAGGCTGGCCACCTGTCCTCGTCTGACTCTGACTCCGAACCCCCCATGGAGTCCAAGCCCAAGCCCCCCATGACAGTATCCTTCTGGACCAACTCAGAGGATTGGATGTGGGCGGCACTGTGTTGTGCTGGTTTACCTCCTTTCTACAGGGTCAGTTCCAGTTGGTGGTGACTAGGAAGACGAGATCTCACCCTCAGCCCTGCTATGTGGGGTGCTGCAAGGATTGGTGCTCTCTCCTCTCTTAACATCTACATGAGACCGCTGAGTGAGCTCATCCATTGCCATGGGGTGAGGTATCTACTCAATTGTACATCTCTACCACTGGCAAATTAACTGATCCTATCCCGGTGTCTGAAGGCTGTGAGGGTCTGGATGAGGAACAACTGGCTTCAACTGAACCCTGGTAAGACTGAGTGGCTTTGAGTTTTGAACCCTTCTGGTTCTAGAACTTTACCATCTTTGGTACTGGATGGGGTTGCACTGCCTCAAACACACCCTGTGAACAATGGGGTTCCTCCTGGACTCACAACTCCTGCTTGATGAGCAGTGGAAGTCGTGGCTAGGAGGACCTTTGCACAACTTCATATTGTGCCCAGTTGCACCCATTCCTGGATCAGGGGAACCTACTCGCGGTCACTCAAGCCCTGGTCACCTCCCAGTTAGACTATGGCAATGCACTGTACATGGGGCTGTCCTTGAAAAATATCTGGAAACTTCAGCTGGTCCAAAATGCAGCAGCACAAGCAGTTATGTGTGCTCCTGGTAAAACACACGTTACACCTCTGCTTCGCGAGCTGCACTGGGCACCAGTCTGTTTCTGGGTCCAATTCAAGGTGCTGGTGTTGACCTTTAAAGCCCTTCATGCTATGGGACTGGGTTACTTCAGGGACCACTTCCCCCCAATTTCATCTGCCCATCCTACCAGATCTGGCAAAGAGGGCATGTTACGAGTTCCGTCTTCTAGCGAGCTACATTTGGTGGGCCCTAGAAGGTGGGGCTCTTCTGCTGTGGTGCCTGCACTGTGGAATCTTCTTTACCCTGAGGTGAGATTGGCCTCATCACTATTGAGCTTCTGGAGGTCCCTCAAGACCTGATTGTGTCAGCAGGTCTGGGGACACCAGGGGATGGGTGATCTAGTGAGGTGGCTCCATGTCATGAGCATTGATGGTGAGCAGGAGGGGGCCCCTATCCAGCGGGGCAAACGCATGCATAGTAGAGAGAATTTGAGCTGTCATTCAAAGAGACACAGAACAGACCAACCTTGACTTTTGGGGTTTAGCTGTATGGGTTTTCTCACGCTTCTTCAGTTTGTTAGGATTTTCTGTCTAATGTAGCAGTAATAAAACACTAGAGACCTATTCCTCGTCTCGGCGTGGTTCCTGCTTGTTAAGACACTCCATTATTTTTAACATCCCTTCACCTATTATTCTGTATTAGTTGGGTTTTATATATTTGTTATACTTTTAAATTTTTTTTAACCCTGCTGTACACCACCTAGAGTTGCTTGGAAAAATGAAATGGGCGGTGAATAAATGGAGTGAGTGAGTGAGTGAGTGAGTGAGTGAATATATATATATATATATATATATATATATATATATTCACTCACTCACTCACTCACTCACTCACTCACTCACTCCATTTATTCACCGCCCATTTCATTTTTCCAAGCATCTCTCTCTCTCTCCCCCAAATCCAGGATGTTCTGCATTGGATGGAAGGTTGCCCACACTGCAGCTCCCTCTGTTATTAGATCAATGTTAAAGCCTATGCAAGATTGGTTTGTTGGAAAACCTCAAGTCTTACAGAGACACACAATTCACACTGAGTGAAAAAGGTTGTAAATCTACCCAGATTCAAATCATATTTCTCAGACAGGGGCCTAAGTTCAACTGTGGAAGGCTCTCTTATAGTAACAATGGTTGCTGTATCTTGCACCAAGGCAGCTGTAAGAGCTGCTGATTGTGGTAAATTCTGCTCCACTTGCTGGACTAGCTGGTTCATTGTTTGGGTTAAGTTGTCCATTTGGGTTACAGCTTGGTTTTAATATGCAGCGAGGCACTGGCCATGTGGTCCATGGTCAGCTGAGTTACAAACCTTTCTATAGTCATCTTGGGGTCAGAGCTTGGGTTTTCCTCCTACTGTGTTGAGAGAAGGCATTGGCAGATCTTGTTATCAGGTCTCAGGCCAGACACAGCTATAATTCTCTACTTCTTCCAGAAATTCAGGCATGTATTCAGGAACTAGGTAACAGCAGACACCTCAAGGATTTGTTACTCCTAGATAAGGTGCTTTATTGTAGACAAGAAAGAAGTTGTATATATGCAGAAAATTTACTGCAGAAACAATAAAGCAAGCCCTATAATATATGTCAGACCCAGGCTTTAAATTTTAAGCATTTTTCCCCACCCTTTTGAGTCATCAGACATTTGCTGTTCTTTCCCTGCCTTGAGATCAGAATATACCTGCTCCTCAATTACACAATCCTGTTTGGCCTCAGCAACACTAGCTTCTACCTTGCCAACTTCGCCTCTCATATCATTGCTATAGCAGATACAGCCCATTCAGAATTCCATTTATTCAGCCCAGAGTCACTTGCTGAAATGGGTGGCTATAGAAATCGAATACATACATACATACATACATACATACATACATACATACATACATACATACATACAGTTTATTATAGATTTTAATTGATCACACGGAAGCTAAATTAACAGTGTGAACTAAGCCATTACAATGTTTAAGATTTTTGAGGGTTCATGGAAATTCCATGTATGAAAATTCACAAGTCACTTCAAGAAAGAACCATCTAGTAATTTAAAATATATTTTAAGTAGTAGTGTATTCCTTCCTTCCTTCCTTCCTTCCTTCCTTCCTTCCTTCCTTCCTTCCTTCCTTCCTTCCTTCCTTCCTCTATCTATCTATCTATCTATCTATCTATCTATCTATCTATCTATCTATCTATCTATCTATCTATCTATCTATCACATTTCTTCATCACCCATCACAGCAAGCGACTCTTCATATTTAAAAAATGAGAACTATTTTGGTTCAAACATAGAGTTGTTATATTGGATTTATTACAATGTAAGTTTTGTGGAAATACAGCAGAATTTTAAAATGCAGGGCAAGTAATATAAATGTATTATATCCAGTAGAAAGTATCACAGCTCTATATAACATTCAGTCATTTAAATCCTGCTTTTCTAAGCAAGTAGTTTCACAAAACATCCTACAGTATGATCAGACTATAATACATTTTAAACCAACATTATACATTACAATATAAAGCACATCAGCATTAAAGAATCTCAGTGTAAACTATCAAAGTTAAAACACAAACCAGTTACAATTTTAGAGCTCCTGACTCCAACCAGCAATTTGAAGCTGATCTGAATAATAGAGTCCTGCTGAAAAGCAAAGTGAGAGAGCTAAAACCATATTTTATAGGAGGCAGAGCTCATGACTGAATCACAGGTGAGAAAGTCCTATTTCTTGTGCTCTTAAGAAACACTACCACAGCAACATATAGAAGATGACTGAAATTAAAATTTAATAGTATATGCATCTGCAGGCCTCTGAATATTTTATATTTTTAAAAACAATAATAATTTATTCAAGTCCAGACTCACTGAAAAATCTACTTCTCAAAGGTCACCCTGAGCATGATTATTGCATATATTTGCCAATTGAAACTTGTATTCAGCTGCATATTGTGACCTATATGGATGAATGTACAAAATCCAACTCAACTTAAAAATGCAAAGAGGTTATCTGCAGTATGTCAGGTAGAGTACTGAACAAATACACTCTTTCTTGTGACACCTTCAGTTTTATCAACACTAGACCAATAAACATCTGTTTCTAGCTATGTTGACCAAAATGACAAGATGTCACAAGGCAAGTTCCACTTTTTTTTTTAGATTTTTTTTATCCTGCCTTCATTACTTTTATAAATAACTCAAGGGCGGAAACATACTTTAATACTCCTTCCTCCTCCTATTTTCCCCACAACAACAACCCTGTGAGGTGAGTTGGGCTGAGAGAGAGGAACTGGCCCAAAGTCACCCAGCTGGCTTTCATGCCTTTTTTATTCAAATAACAACAACATACACACACACACACTACATATCACATAACATTAATATATATCACAAATATACAAAGACTGAAAACAAAGAAATAATGATTTGCTATTACAAATCAAGTCCAGTGAGAAGTGGCTATCTGAAAAGAATGTACCAGTTCGGGACAGAACGATGTCCAGAATCAGAAATAACAGAGCAGAATGTATAAACTTATAGTGCATGTATAGTGTTTGGAAAGTTTTATATATGTATGTATGTATGTATGTATATTCATTCCCCGCCTTTATTATTTTTATAAATAACTCAAGGCAGCAAACATATCTAATACTCCTTCCTCCTCCTATTTTCCCCACAACAACCATCCTGTGAGGTGAGTTGGGCTGAGAGAGAGGGACTGGCCCAAGGTCACCCAGCCGGCTTTCATGCCTCAGGCAGGACTAGAACCCAGAGACTCCTGGTTTCTAGTCCAGCACCTTAACCACTAGACCAAACTGGCTCTCTTTCCTGTTCATCTTTCCTGTTATTAATTTCTTTTGACTTTTTCTTATTTAATTTATTTGGCACTGTTTTGTTTAATACCTAAACAACTATGCTTAAATTTGCAGTCTTAGATTGAAAGGCAATACAAAATGACAAGCAAATGCAGATTTACTAGTTTAAAAGTAGTTTAAAAATATGTAATTATTCAAATGATTATTACTAGTTAGCATTGCAGAAAGAGGTCATTACACTGTTTCCAGCACAGTACAGTATGCTACTAAACTTTAATTAAATCCCCTCTGTGAACATACCAGGTAGTGTGATGACTGCATACAGTAATCAATGTTTAATTAATGTCAAGTTTCTCATGAATTCCTAGAAATAATTCTTCCTACGTATCTGTGAATTGTCAGGGCTTGATTGGGGAAGGTCCAAAATAAAAGGCCTGAGACCAGACTGATCTATTACAAACTTCCCACCAAAAAACTTGTTAGGATTCATGGGTGGGAAAACCAGACATGGTTTTAACAGGTAGGTAACAGATGCTGGTTTTCTTCATACTAGCAGCTTCTACCACCTGGAATAAACTACTTTATGAAGAGCTGTGTACTTGAATTCCTGTCTATGAGTTTTCTAGTTCAAGTACTATTATTGGAAAAGTCTGACAGAAGCTGGTTGTGTTCACCAACAGACAAGGAAAAGCAGTTTACATGTAGCAAAATGTATTTGCATGTCTCAAAAATAAGGCTTGGAAAACCAATTTCAGATTTATTTAGCCCTATGTGAATTAAATTTAAAAAACTCTAAGAAAGAAACCTGTACCTCTTACTGAAGGTAAAATTATTTTAAACCCAATATCAATTACACAACACTTCATAAGCTACCTATTTTTGCTACTAAATACTGTATATACTCATACCCTTAAGTTTGAAGGATGGTATGTCATATACATTTCGAATTCAAATTCAGTCAGGGTGTTCTTTGTGAAAGGAGGAAGATTCTTATCTTCTTCTGGCTATTCCCACATTTTCTAAACTACTTTAAGAGCAACTATAGGGAAGATACACTGATGCTATGCTGATAAACAAGCAAGTTAGTATGCTTCCTCCCCATTTATTCTATTTCAGTTTTGAATCATCTTTCAAAACCCAAACAAAACTTTTCTGAGCAATCTGATCTTTATATTCAAAGTACTACACTGATGTAAGTGAAAATTTAAAAGATTAGGCCATGTGTCAGCAAGTCCCTAGTTGAAATACCTGCACTGCCATAAGTAATCTACTCTTACACCAAGCAGCCTCAATGAAGGCCAAACCAAAAATGACTCTTGTAAACATATAAATGCTTGTTTTTTTTTAAATCCAAGCCCATCACATAACAATTTTCTTTGGAATTACAATGTAAGAGTGAGTTTAACTTTCCCTTCCTAGCCTTCATCCCAATTAAAATTGTACCGTGCTACCAATATCTTTAGGAAAAGAAATCTGAAGAGCTGTAAAGTTGGGAACAGTTGTTCAGAGCACAGCTTGACAGAGAAGGTTTAAACATATCTGTTCATGCTTTATTTATTTTTCAAATTGTATGCCACTCTTCAAACCAGTCTTCAGGCTGGACATCGTATCGCTCCACCTTATGCCTATATTTTTCAAAAAGTGAAATCCTTCCAGATGACATAATTAGTTTCACATGTTCTACTTAAAAGTACTCTCTCCACTCATCAAATAAGAGATGTATATTTTTTTGTAATTCTGTAATATGCAACAAATGACTAGTCAGTATTTAATACATGCCTTCAAACTATATATGCAGTGCAACACATTCTAGTTAGCAATGGAGATAACTTTACTATGCATTTGCTAATTAACTTTTAACTAAGAATGAAGGTCAGCCATACACAGTTATCGAAGAAAAGCCATAGGGTATGATCTGTAAATGAATCTAATAACCTAGCTGATAACAATAGACCTTTAGACTTAAATATCTTATTGACACTTACACGCAGAGAGATGTCATTAAACCTGATTAAAACTGCTATTTAGTCAAATTGCTTACCTAATGGCTGAGAAAAACAAGAACTGTACAATTCCTTCTTCAAAATAAACAATGAATTGGACTTCTGCCACCCTAACCTTCAACTGAAAAAGAATGCAGGTTGCTAATCAGAGTCTTCAAAATCAAAGCTTTTTTAAAAAAAAACAATGCAATTGGATGATCACAGAGCTAAATCTAAGGGAACATCATATAAAGAATGAACAAAAAGCAGTTTCATGCACATAGAATTAGAGCAAATTCTCTGGTGTGCATATTTCTTTTACTGTGTTTAAATCCCACCTTACTGACAAAAACTGCATCATAAGTAGGAAGAAAGAATCGTGGATTAAAGTTAGCACCTGTTCTCTGTATTTCTAAATCAATACAAAATACTGCTAACCTAATAACAGGACCACAACCGGTTCTGCTTAAGGCAGACAACCCCCAAACCCCTTCCCTTCCCGTCCCCTCCCAGATCATTGCAAAAGTAACTTAAAGCAGCCGAGACAATGGCCCCTCCCTTGTTCCCTGAAAAGGACTTTATCCTGGCATTGGCCTTGCCCACAAATTAATCTGTAGAGAGTTATCAGACACTTTGCACTTCAATCTTTGAAAGATCAAAAATCTGATTATTTCAGAGAGAAAAATGGGGACTGGTAAATGTTTCCCAGAAAAGAAAAGCTTACTTAGAAGCGTATGTTCCCAGTCCCACCGATTTTGTTTCTACACATGGCAAACCAGCAAGATTGTAAGTTGGGCATGTTTAGGCTTTTCAGATATTTTGAATTGCCTAATTCTCTCAGTACAGAAGCTAATGCAAAAACTAGACTATGATATCAGAGCTTCCGTGCCAGTGCTGACCATTCTAGTATCTAGCCATCAAGAAGTACTGCATACTATTTTTCTTGCAAACATGAACTGCAAGATTGCAGGCTGGATATTCTGCTTGTACCTATTAAATAATTGGTTATTAGAAGAGAAAGCAACGTTGGCCTGTCTACTCCGTTCTTTCACCAGACTTTTCACTCAGTGGCTATAGCTAGATTTACCACACTGCATTTACAGGAATAATTTGAGACGGAGGGACTGATGGGAGGCACAGATGGGAAGGATCAGGAGCTGCACCCTTTCCACAGCCTCAAACATTTGATGGATACAGACAGAATCACATTATGTGATAAATCTATATACAGTAAACTTTTATCATTATATAGTCAGTGCTTTATTGAATCTTTCAACAGATGAATCTTACAGAAGTTTAAAGTCTGCATTTCAGAGCAAATGACTTGCATATAGAAAACCGCAGGTATGATTCCTGACATCTCCTGCCAATGTATTTAAAAAGCTTACCACAGTTAACACTAACCCAGTTTAACTGTTAAGTCTTGGCAAGAGAAAAGAACACAGCAAGGGACAAAGATCACACGCTGCTCTTGTGATAGAGCACGGATCTGTCCTGTAGGCATGCTCTCCTCCTTTTGCAACAACTGAACTCAGCCCATAGGATGGAAAGTGGGAGGTCTCAACAGCCACCTACAGAAGTCCTCTATTTTTTTCATACCTTGGCTCACCTTCTTGCCTTGGTGTTTTATGCTTAGTAGTTATGGCTGCCATCACCTATTTTCTCAGGGGATTACTTTATCAGGCATCTTCTCCCTTAACAGTAGCCCATGAGAAAGATAGGAACCCCATACCCTATGGCCTTGGGAGGGAGGGGGAATGCAATATCACCTCTTGGCCATTGTAGTTTTGAGGTGTGTGGCTAGAGAAAACAGTGCCTCTCCTGTGAGAGTTGGATCAAAAAGCATAATCTATGGTTTAAAAATAGGGGAAAGTGAAATATTTTCATTTAGAGTACCGTATTTCACAAAGCTTATGCCCTTCAATAAAACGTATTAGCTAGAAAAAGTGCTATCACACTCCTTCTAATATAAGTCAGTATTAACGTCCTTGGAAGAAGTGCATTCAGCTCAGATACCATCTGGCTTCTGGATGATTCAGTAAATGTGGGAGGTTTGCCAATTCACTTCACTTTCTTTAAAAGCAATCAACCGCCCAGACCACTTTATTTATTTATTTATTTATTTAATTTTTATCCTGCCTTTATTTTTTATTTTTGTATAAATAACTCAAGGAGGCGAACATACCTAATACTTCTTCCTCCTCTTATTTTCCCCACAACAACAACATCTACAGTAGACAGGTATCTAGCCAACCTTGGCTGATCTGGAAAAAACTGCAGAATTTGATTAGGTTATTAGTTGGATGGGAGACCAACAGGAAAGTCCAAGATTGTAGGCTTAAATGGGAAAAACTTCCCAGAAGACAGCAACTGCAAACCATTTAGGTATTATTACCAAAGGAAACAACATGAATTTGTCCATATGACTGCTAAGACTTGAGCCCAATACATGGAAGTCCTTACTATATCAGTATGACTCAACTTCATTCAGTCCAACTAAAATATTAGCATATTATATATTAGCAGCAAATTGCCCTGAACATAACAACAAAGTAGACTGTGATAGACCAACACATAGGGGGCTATTCCTGCACAGACTAGATGCGCCTAGATGACAGCAACTGACAGCAACTAGCACAGAGGACACTATCTTATAGAAGGAAGGAGACAACAAAGAATAAATTCTTATTCCGAAAAGAGTATCACAGGGAGTCTCACTGGAAGAGTTCTACCACAAAGCTCTGCTAGTACTTAATGGTATTTGGCTTCTCTAAAGTAAACTGTCTATACTCCAGAATTTAAGATATTAACAACTGAGTTGAATAAATAGTTGAAGGAAAAAGAGGAAGACTGCCAGCAGCAAGATGGATCTGATTACAACAGCAATGAATGTTGCTCTGTGAAACCTAAGAGTTGACACCAACTTGATGGATCTTAATCAATCAATCACACTTCATCATTTTCCATCTCCTATCTATATAAGAACAAAATACTTTTGTAGCAGTCTTATCTACGCCTGACTGGCTTAAGGGCTGTATTTTAAGGAAAATATTAGCTTATACTTCTCTGGCCCACAACCCCCTCCTCACGGTCTGCCTTCCACATTCAAGGAGTATCAGTATACCTTGCCCAAAATTTGCAACAGATATTCCTCATTATGGGATCCATATTCAGTAGAAATTTTATTATGTTCTTACAAGAACATAATGGGTACTGTTTTTATGAGCTCAGAATTTAAAGCAGTGTAGGTTGGTATCCTATTTACAGGTTTCCCTGAAATCTGAAATGCTTTTTTCTCAACAGGGATCTAGTTTTATTGTAAATTTAATCTGGTTCTGATAAACAGCAAAAGGTTTTGGTTCTAAAGAGGTTACAAAAACAAATGTTAAACTTATGATTTATATAAAATTTACATTATTTTTATATTTTATATAAAATTATATGAAAGTTATATAAAACATACATTAATTCTACTCTAACTGAAAAACCTATCTTATTTCTATGAAACTTGGCATACTTCCTCTACTTACAATGTTCTAATTTTTCTGTAATGTCAACCCATTCCAGTAACATACAAGTCAGAACTAAGAAATATGGTATTATCCTTGACATTTAAATAGGGAGTGGGTGGGGATTCAGCTGATCACTACCATATACTTCACTAACATTATACACACAGACACACACACACATGCAAAAGAAAGCAAAATAAGTCACTCATTAGCATATTTCATATGCTGATTCAGGATAGATATGGCACCCAGGATTAAACGGTTCTTGGACTAGAAGACTATCAAAGTGAGAACTGAATTCTGAAAAATTATCATATAAAGGACAACTTCAAACAGGCAACTGATTCTCTTGCAACTTACTTTCTTCCACCAGTATGTATACCAAAGCACAGCCAATTTCTCTCATCCACATGTATTACATCAATCCTAAATTTAGATTAAAAGCTTTTTAGCACAGAGTACCTTTATACCTTCCACGGTTTGCTAGGACACTTTTGGGTGCTATTAAATAAAAACCAGAAAACAGGCTTTGATACTAAATCATAGATGTATAAAGACACAAACCTGAAGATGCGGAGATGTTCTACGTTTTAAAATGTGTGATTAAGTACTGATGCTCTGGAATCATGTGCCATGCACACTATCATTTAGTAAGTATCAACACAGCCTTCCAACATACTGTAATGCCATGCCACCCAACCTCACAACCAGTCGCTAAGCTCCCAAAGACAGAAAATAAAATCCCAGTCTCAACGTATAATTCCTTTCATTTGTTAAAGTAAAACAGATTGTGTTCTCTTCCTCAATCCCCTCTCTCTTCCTTGGCATTCATATCCCAGTTTAATCCATGGGCAGCCACTGTACCCAAAACAGAAAATAGAAGTTTAAATATTACCCATTTAAGTGACTGCATCCTTCCCCAGCAACACATGCCTGCCCTCTGCTTGGTTTAAAGAGTGGCCAAGAGGTAATGTGTCTGTGCCTAGGCATACTCTAAGACACCTTTATCCCATCAAATTCAAAGTGCTACACAGCCTTAACAACTAGAGAGTTACAAGAAAGGATAAGAAGAGAATATACAGTTCTGCTGTGCTTGTTCCTGGCTGTTCAAATATGATTTAACAAGTCTGGTATGGGGCCTCTGAATTAGATCAAACATGTCAGACTTAGCAAGTCTTCTATTATGGTGACAATGTAGAACTGCAGAGGTAGATTACAAGTGACCGGGAAACACAAAATGAGGGGTCAGTTCAAATACAAGATCTCTTGGAAATGGAATAGAATTAATTATAGGTAAGGAATGACATAGCTAGGAAGAATGAAAAATACCTTAGAAGGACTAGTTGAAAAGTTTGGGCAGCAATCTGAATACCTAAAGCCTGGGGAGATAGAGAAGGCTGTTGATAGGCAGCACGTCAAACTAAGAAGGAATTCGGGTGCTAAGTTTCCATCAACTATGGATTGCATTTACTGCCTGAATTGTCCACCATGATATAATGGTGCTACTAACAATACAGCAGTGGAATGTTAGAAATCCTAGCATCTCTTAGCTTCCACACTTTATGTATCAGTGTGTGAACTACCTGCCTTTTACAGAAACAGAGTTCAACATCTTTCCCTGAGAATCTTCCCATCTTTCAAACTAGGAGGACTGAACATACTACAACAGTCAAATGCAGTATTCCCCCTCTCCTTTTCCCTATGACTATATCACAGTGCACAACTTTTGTTGGACTGAAGACTAACTAGTCTTTGAATAGCAAGTCCAAAGCTACACTGTAAAAGGAAGCAGGGCCATAGTAAAATATTTAATAGCAGAGAGGAAGAAATGAAAACTGAACATAGTATTATTATAAACATTTAAACTTCAGTGCTCCCATACACAACTCCATCCCACATGCCAGGTATCAAATGAATGGAGATCTATGTGAGCAAAAAGACCAAAGAAAATATACAGACATTTTCTCACAATTGTAGGCACAATTGTAATTGTATGTACATACATACATACATACATACATACATACATACATATAATTGTAATTGTACATTTGTAATGGAGGTGACAGGATAAGGGAAGAAAAGGCAGCAGTGGCACCTTTGTGATGAGGGTAACAGAGTATGTCCATAGATATGGTCTGTGCATCAATGGACTACAGAGATGCTTCCTTTAATCAATATGCTTAATCTACCCCTGAGCTTCTCTGAACCCAGATGTTGCTGACAATGTTTGTGTCCTTTCATGAAACAATGCTGCCACACAGGTATGTACCCAGAGGCACTAAATTTTCCTAAAAGGGCTTACAACATCATGATGTCATAAGTGAAGATGGCTTTTTTAAAAGGGAGGGGACAAAGTGGGCAAAATAAATAGTTTGGAGGGCAAGATGGGATAGAAGTTTAAACATAAGCCATGCCTGCTGAGTTCAGTTTAGGCTTAGAAGAGTGCCAGCCTGTACAACATAAAGCTTGGAAACAAACTTTCTATTTGATTTTTCTTTTTGTTTTTTTGCCATTCAATTGTGATCCTCGGCAACTGCCTGGACTAGTCACTGCAGTTTTCTTGACAAGGTTTCAGAAGTGGCTTTTCCATTGTCTCCTTCCTAGGACTGAGAGAGAATGACTGGCCCAAAGTCACCCCAGCTGGCTTCACGCCTAAGGCAGGACTAGAACTCATAGTCTCCTGGTTTCTAGCCTGGTGCCTTGACCACTAGACCAAACTGGCTCTCTATGTGTAACCCCCAGGTAATTCCACATCTATCATTTTCAGCCTTTTCTTCTCTTGAAGGAAATATCTGTAACTCATTCAGATGAAGTACAAGGTGAGAATTTAAAAATGCCTATATTATGTTTTCTGTGGTTCCATTCCTTGAAGAAGTCAGAGGTGTATGGTGGATCTGGTATCAGATGTTGTTTTGAACAGTCTATTGCCAACTTTTTCAAAGTCTGATTATGTATTGTATTAAGAAGTGTTACCTTCTGTTAATCCTAAATCTTTCTACATTTGGTTTCAACGGATAAACCCACATCCTAACGTGAGAGGGAAAAAACCCTCTCTGATCATATTTTCTACACCACCATTTAAATATAATGTTATACTCTTCTCATACTCTTTCTCCCCCTTCCTTTGCTAAGCTTCCCTCTCCTGAAAATACTGCACCCTCTCCTTATGCAGGAATTGCTCTACCCCCCATAATTATTTTGTTTGCCCTTTTCTTCATTTTTGCCAACTCTACAAGCTCCACAAACAACATAATAACATGGTTCTCCCCATTAAAAAAAAACAAAAGAGAAGTAACCCTCAGATTACACATTAGTGATCTATTCTGGGGATTATTAATTCTTCAATATATCCAACATGTGTCTCTATTGATTGTTTCCTGTGATCTCTTCTTGAATTAGGCAACATAATCAGGGGTTCACACAAATGTTAGGAAACATCAAGAATGGCATCATAAATATAGACAAAGAGTTATCACTGTAACATATTTCAGCATCGTCTTTCCACAGGGAAACATTGCTTCAAAGATCTCAAAACAAAACATAATAATCACTACTCATATTTTTCCATTAAATACCTACACATGTCAACATTTCCATATGAAACAATCATTTTTAAACATACAAAAGACTTATTTGTTCTTTGTGAGGTTACAAATATTTAGATTTCTATCCTGAGGTTCATGAAACAAATTTCTAAGGAGAATGACTGCTGTTGCAAACACACTGAGAATTACGCTAATTCTGTTTGTTTGCTAAGTATTTTTTTTTCCATAACTGTCCAGTATCATTTGTTGGATCTCATTAAATATATACACATGGACTATGGGAATAGGAGTTAGGAATGCTATCTTATTTCTCTTACCGACTCTCAAATGGCAATATACTGCTCTGGGTGGTTACAGAGTCACTCCTTAAGAAAGGAACTTGAATCTTAGTTCCCTGGTTTGATTTCTAGAACTATTATTTAATTTAAACCACTGTTTTTCAAACTTGGCAACTTTAAGATGTGTGGACTTCAACTCCCAGAATTCCCCTGTCACAAAATGGCAGTAATAGTAGCTGTAGACACATTCTGACCCATATCTCCTACCCAGAACCAGCCTTGCAATATAGAATCTACCTCAGATAGTATCAGGAAAATGAAAGGCAGGATAAAGAGCCTGATTGGTAAAGTAAAACGGTAACTGCTGGCATTAAAGGGGCAGCCATTCACACCTGGTTTTACCACAGTCCCATTTTCTTAATGCAGCATGTGAATGGTGCATCATCATACTAGGTTATCTCCTTCAATCTCATTTTTCCCTTTTTCCTTTAGCATGCTTGCTTGTTTTTAGGCCCTCAAACTATTATGTAGCAGAACAGTAATTTTCACAAGATACCTGCCCATTTGTTGCAAGCTGAACTGAAAATACTGCTTGTAAACAATTGTTAGAGCTGAGATAGAAACATCCGGAAGCTTTCAACATACGTTAGAACCCTAATGCATATTCCTACTCAGTTAGCTACATTGTCAAGCTTCACAGACTGACTGCTGACTTCCATCCTTATAACTCACCTTAACCATTCCACAAGTGCAAACGCGTGCATGCATTTCAAAATCTCTGCAATCTTCCCTAGACAACTAGATGAAGCTTATTTCCAGACACACAACTTTCCATGCATGCTTGTAAGGTAGGTAATTTTAATCAACTCCCTCTTGCTTCTGTAATGTGCCCTGGTTTGCAAGGGAAGATGTTCTCCTCTCTGCCATATCTGCTGGACTGAAAGGTTTTCATGAATAGAAAGACTTTATTCTTTTAGAAGGCTCACTCAAAATCAATGCCACAATCTGGAGGTGACAAACCTGGGAAGCGATGCCTCATGGAGGCTATGTATTCAATAAAAACAGTTACCACTGTGCCCCCATTTCTGGCCATTTATCTCTATTCACATGTTGTTAGGGTGCCTCTCAGAGAATGTAAGTTATTAATAGCCACTATCCAGCTGTAATTCTGACAATAATAATGCTGTACATTTGCTTTTCAAACAGCCCTGAATTTTGTCCAGCTTTATGCATTTAAAGTATTGTGCTCTGGATTCTTCAGTAGGATTTGAGAGTTTAGGGCATCTCTTCCCTGATATTTGCACCAAGCTTCCATGACTCTAAATTCATAAATAAGGATTTACCGCCCTAGACAGAGAAAAATGGACAAAAAATACCAGAGGTGTTGGGTCCCCCAGTTAGTGGACAGTGTAACAGATGTTTATTACTGTGCCTAGCAGGTTCACATTAATTGATCAATTTACACCTGCTGGGGGAAGCCAGCAATGTAATTTGCAGAGTAGCAAGAACCCCCCTCCTGCATCATTTATGGATAGTATATTTTACCCTTGGGCCTGAATTGAAAATGAGTGCTAATATAATGGGGCTCTCTGTCTCAGGCAGTCAGTTTCACCCATCCGTGGCAAAAATCAGTTCTGTTGCCATTACCAGATTATTTAATTACTATTGTTGCCACATTGTGTAATCAATCCCAGCACTTTAAACAGTACATTAAATGTGTAAATATGTACACATTTTCTTAAAGACAAAAACCGTTTCATATAATTAGTAAATGTCTCACAGCTTATGTTTGTATCCTCTCTTATGCCCAAGAGAAAAAAACTGAAAAGGTAAAGTAACAAAAAAAAATCAAGACTACAGTATTCCTCTAATTATCACTAAAATTAAAAGCCTTATTTGTTTCTATTAATGAGCTGTGTTAATCACCAAGGGGCGTAAAAGTTGATAAATAACAGATGGCCACTCTCTCTTGCATGGGCCATGTGGATATATTTCTGTTTGGGGCTACGGGCCAGATGATTTCAGGTGGCAGGCCAGATCCAGCCCATCAGGTATTGGACTCATACGTGGAGGATCTTTATAGGAGTACTATCAACTCTAGTACAGAATAGTATAGTACACAAATGTGTGCTTTTGAGCCAGTGAATTATTTATATTTGAACCATTACATAATAATCTTAAAAATACGAAGTGAACAAGAGGTTTCCAGTCCAGAGCTAATGATTTTAATAATTTTCCATTTTTATCAGCTGGTAATAATGGTTGCTTTGGTAGACAAATCATCATCATCATCTCCCCCCCCCCCCCGAGTGTTTATTTATTATTTATTTATTAATCAAATTTATCACCGCCCATCTCCCAAAAGGGACTCTGGGCAGTTTACAATAAAACATAAATAAGAAAAATATAAAACTGTAAAATACTGTAATACATAATAAAATAAATATGATAAAAACTCCAATGGCTGAAAGTTCTCTGCGGTTCGCAAGCAGAGCAGGGTCCTTTTAAAAGACTAACCATCCCCAGGAATGACTACTCTCTCTCCCGCCCCAGGCTTGATGACAGAACCAGGTCTTTAGTTGTTTCCTGAAGTCCAGGAAAGAGTGTTCCAAATTAGATCAAAAATGTTAAGTCTTTATTATATTCATATTAGTTGTCCCTAAGGGTGAGAGAAGACATTTTGCTGCTTGAAGCAAAGGACACAATGACATTCCCCACTTATGCTACAAGGAGAATCCTAAAAGTTAGACAGTTGACCCTTAATTCAACACAGAATCTGAGGGGAAAGTTTATATACCACACCTGAAAGCTGCAGGCTTGCTTAAAATGGTCTGAAAAGATTGCGGGGAAATAGACATCTACCTAAGCACACTTCCTCACTTTGTCTAGTGGTATGTCTAGTCCTTGAATTCCATTATGATGAGCTTGTCATCAGTGTGGGTTTTATGTACTGGTATTTTAAAGATGACAGTAGGGACTTAGAAAAAAGAAGTGGCATAAAAATATTTTTAAAAGGGAAATTATGCACATTTATATAGGACGCTGATCCATTTTGAAAGAACACGGGAAATGGACACATTATATTTATGCTGCCACTCTTTCTGGATAGGCTGTATTGCCTTTAGAATACATAGTATTACATTTAGTTACTGTATTTTCAGAATAGCTCCCAGTGTACAAACTATCACAGATTATCTTTAATTTCACGTATTAGCAAAATAATCCTTAGGATCATCCATCACACACAAGAGCCCCACATGGAAAGGCAGATGCCAGGTGTTCAAGCTGGCTTTAGAAAAGGCCAAGGAACAAAGGACATTATTGCAGATGCACAGTGGACAACAAAGCATTGATTGTGGAAAGGCTTTTGATTATGTTCACTATGTCAAACTATGGAATGACTTTAAGAAAATGAAAACCCCAGAACATTTCATTGACCTCATAAAAAACATACACAACACAGAAAGGCACAATCCTGACGGAACATGGCTCCAGGTCAGTTAAGTATTTAGACAAGGCTGTATACTTTCTCCTGATTTATTCAACCAATATACAGAATATATATTGAGGGAGGCTGGATTGGAAGAAGATAAGCAGGGTTTTAAAAACTGGAGGAAGAAACACTGATAACCTACACTATTCTGATAGCTGAAAATGCAAATGATCTGGAAGCTCTAGTAATGAAAGTCAAGGAACTCAGTGAAAAATGGGACTAAGATTAAATGACAACACATATAGCAGCCAGGCTTAGAACTGACAGAGATATTGATACAGATTCTGCCTTTTAGGATTGACCAGCAATAGTAAAGGAACAAGCAGTCAAGAAATACCTGTAAACTAGCACGTGGTAGAGTAGCAAATAAGGCCTTGGAAGAGATATTCAGATGCTGTGACATGTCAATACCTATAAAGATCAGAATAGGGCAGGCAATGGTTTTCCCTGTAGCACTCTAGGGAAGTGGAAGTGGACTCCAAAGAAGCAGGATGAAAAGAATATTTACACTGTTGAATGTTGGTGTTGGAGAAGGCTCCTGAGAATACCATGGACAGCCAAGAAAACAAATAAAAGGATCACAGAACAGAACAGATCAATTCAGAGTTTTTATTCAAGGTATAATATAACCAAAATTATTATATTTTGGTCATATTATGTGAAAACCCAGCTCTCTCGAGAAGTTTATAATGTTGGGAAAGGTGGAAGGAAAGAGAAGGATGATCATCAGCAAGTTGGTTAGACTTCATTACAGCAGTGATGGGCACACTATTGGAAGACCTGAAAGAACAGGTTGGGGACAGAGCAGCCTGGAGAAGATTAATCTGTGTCTTTGCTAAGATTCAACAGCAACTTGATGGCACAAAATCAAGAACTAATTTTTAAACTTCATATATATTTTGGGCAAGGAAATTTACATACTATAGTTAAGTCAGGCTATATAGATAGTTTTAAGTCTTTTAAGTCACTATATCTGCATCACTTTTTAATCATTAGTTCTAGAAACTGGTTCCTACAATGTTTGTAACTATAAAGGTAGTCTATCTTAAAAGTAGGCACTCTTCTCAGTCAGACATCCTCATTAGTTTAATGGAATTGGCTGAAAAAAATGGGCAACTATGCGATTTAACTTACACACCAGACAGATGAGTGAAGCACAGAATTGCTCTTTCACAGTGGCCAAATTGGTCCCCTGTTAAGTTGCAGAGTCAACATTTTTAGGAAATTAAGAAAACTCCAAGAAGACCCTTTACACTAAATTCTTCAATATTGGGGCGGGGGGGGGACCTTTCAAGAAACACATTTTCATTTAATTGTTTATACAGTTCATGAAAGAGTGACTGCCTTTGAAAATAAGAGCTACTGCATCAAGAATCCTCATTATGAAACTTTCCAAAGTGCTTTGAAATTTCATCATCTGTAAGATTCATTCTTGAGCTTTAAACATTCCCTATGCATATTAATATTTAATACACACATAATGTATTGTGTTTCACTGATCCATTACAAGCCATTACTTTGGCTAGATTCTCTCTCTTGCAACTGATACGTTCAACTGAAAGATTTATTGAGCTCCATTTAAACAGAACCTTATGTTTACTGCATGGTCCATTGTAGACTATTCACAAAAACAAATTGCAGAAGATTCTAGCTTTTCAGTACATAGAGCATATGCAGATCAAAGGAGAGTATAAAAAGTCCTAATAGGGTATGTCCAAAGATTCCAAATTATTAAAAGTGGGGCATATTCAATTTTTCCATACCTCTAAGTTAGAAAGTATGGGGTAGTGTATAGTGTAATGCACTAAAGGACTTTGTGGTAATGATTATTGCTTTTTCAGTTATTGCCATTGATTGCATACTAAAATAGTTCTAAAAAGGAATTCCATACTCCTAACAAATTATTCAGATCAATATTTATTTCAAATTACAAATGTTTCTCCATTAGTAATCATCATTTAGTTTCATCCTAGAAAGAGGACAAAATAAGTTCTTGAAAAAGCACTGGAAAACTGATGCCCAATAAGTAGTTTCTAAAAATTGCTTAATTTTTAAGAAAGAATATTTGAGACCAGCTTTGTTCGACTTTTTGACCCTGGAGGAGCCCTTGAAATAGTTTTCAGGCCTCAGGGAACCTCTGCACATTCAGGCTCAAATAGTGGCCAGAAGTTACAACATTATCTTTGTTTCATGTGTAGGCCTGTATCTATGCATTAACAGTGTTCTTAAACTAAAGAATGAAACTTACCTATTTAATGTGAAGTTGCCCAAATTTGAAATAAATTTTTAAATAAATAATTTTTAAATAAATTGTGATCTCCCAGGGAACCCCTAGTGACCTCTCGCAGAACCCTAGGGTTCCAGAGAACCCTGGCTGAGAAATCCTGCTTGAGACATTTGTTAACCAGTCTTGCATGAAATTTATCAGTTTTAATTCTTGAAAAAAAAAGTTGCCTGTGTTAAAGAGAAGTGTGCCTCTACCCTTCCAGATTAACTTGAATTAAGTCATTGTCCTCTATCTTGCCAAATATATTTTGATCAATGTTTCTCACTTTGTCAGATTTATTTTAATCAATTGATTTTCCTAAATGCTATCATGCCTACCTTGGAAGAATCCTTGGATGAGGAGAAGAGACAGCTTCCACTGGAACAGGACCCAGAAGAAGCAGTTTAGGAATAATTCCTTGATTAAGGTGTAGTAGGGCTCCTGGATGTGTCTCCTGCCCTCTAAACTATGGTGTTACCTAGGACCAGTGAGTGGGAAGGGAGAAGGAAGCTGATTATCTTACACTCTCTAGGAGTACCAATGTCAACTTCATCTTGGAACAGTTCCTTGGCTGGTTTTGCTGCACCCTTTTCCAGCAGTTATTCTTCCTCCTCCTCATCTGAAGATTTATCTGGCTAAAGACTTTATATTATAAGCTCGAGCAGCAAAGGAGAACAGAATTGTTCATAAGACTGTTCAGGAATTAAATAAACATACAGGCATAAAGATAGACTTTAGTATAAGCATAGAATAATGTGGCATGGACTTAGTGATTAAGTGTTAAGGTAGAGGTTAGGAAAATAACCCTAGAAACACAGGGTAATTAACAAAAGTCCCTTTGTTGGTGGCCTGTACACTTCTCAAAAGAACCCCATCACAGACATAAACATGACAAATGCTTAATTTTACTGTCCAGCAATCAGACAGCCAATGATGTCTTGAAAGCTCCATCAGCAAAAGTCTCAACCATATACAGTAGATATACATGAAATAAAGGCAGGGTAAAAATCTAATCATAATGATTTTTTTTTCCTGGTTTCTAGGCCAGCACCTTAACCACTACACCACAACTCTTTGTCTTTAAAAAACCAGAACTCAAGACCAGTACCTTGGCAGATGTAACAAATCTGAAAGATATAGCATCTTAAGATTTGTTATAGTAAGTTTGTTCCTCTCTCTTTGAATAGTTACACTTGAATTTGTGAAAAATATTAATTTTCAAAACAAAACTAAGAATACATTTAATTCTTCAGTATGTCCTAATATATAATACAACCCAAAAGTTTACATTTAAACATCTTAATCCAAACCATTCATTGACTTTTGAATTGTAGAACAGTCTACTCTGACCAACTGCACCTTTGCTGTTGGTGCTCTTTTCAATTTCAGACAGAATCTTTACTGCCATCTGTGATTTTACAACTTGAGATTACAGGGTTTGAAATGGGAACCCGACACGTGGGAAATCATAGTAGTATACCCCTTTCTATTTTGCTGTTCCAGTTTGAAATGTTAAAATATGGCCACACAAAATTAACCAGACAAATTCTTAGACATGCCAATTTCTACATTTCAAATATTTAAATATTTGCTTTTCTCTTAGAAATGTTCTTTACTTTCATTCTTTATGTTATTCCTTGGTAACTGCAGAATTGTTCAAGTGTAGCACAACAAATTAAGTTGAATGCATGTGCTTTGTTTCCATCCTGAAAGCTGCCATAAAGAGTCCCAACAATTCTTAGAACATAACTAGAAGTGAAATTTATAGGCTTTGCCTTACTATCATCTCTCCATACATTTCCAGTTCAGTATAGTTTTAAATATCTTGTTTTTTTTTAATTCACTGAATCCCACACCTGACATAAATACAACATGGATGAGAAATTTAAATCCATGGCCACTGAATAGCTGGCAAAATTTTATATGGTATCAAAGTTAATTTGCAGATATAATGATTCTAAAGTTAATTTTATTATATAAGCTTCACAAACATGAATTAGTTTAGGATTTGACAATGAGAAAACAAAAACTGCCAAAACATATACTGATAGAAGGAAGAAATCAAAATAAAGCAGATGATTTTTTAGCTGATATTTCAGTTCAAGAAATAAGGCTAAATCTGTACAAACTGTAGAAAAGCTACAAAACATATTGAGGCCCAAGCTAAACTGCATCACCTGATACCACATCTTCTATGTGCAAAGAATATATAAAGATTAAGTTGAACTCAACTCTTGCAACTAAATAGATTATTTATTTGGCATCAGTGAAGAAATTATTTGCCTTAATTTCTTCAGTTCTAAATGTTTTAACAGTTGTCAGGCATTTCTGGCAATTAAGCTGGATCTTCTATTCTTTCAAAGCCCATCTCCCCAGACACCTGCAAATATATAAAACATCTCAGCATCTTAATAGGTTTCTCTAAAATAACTGCATCTAACTTAATACATCTCCCAGTTTCTAGCCTGATGCCTTAACAACTACACAAAACTGGCTCTCATTCCATCTGTACTGGAACATAAATTGGGTATAAATGATACCAAATTATACATCTCCATCCCAGGTGAAATAAGTGATGTAGTGACCACCCTCTCTAGGTGCCTGGGGGCTGTGGGGGTCTGGATGGGGAACAACAGGCTTCAGCTGAACCCTGGTAAGACAGAGTGACTGTGGGTTAATGGCTCCTCTGTATCCAGGAATTTACCATCTTTAGCTCTGGAAGGGGTTGCACTGTCCCAAACAGACCCAGTGTGGAATCTGAGAGTCCTCCTGGACTCACAACTCCTGCTCAAAGAGCAGGTGGCAGTCGTGGCCAGGAGGTCCTTTGCTCAACTCCATGTTGTGCACCAGTTATGCCCTTTCCTGGATCGGGAAGCCCTCCAAACAGTCGCTCATGCCCTAATCATCTCCCATATAGACTACTGCAATGTGCTCTACATGGAGCTATCCTTGAAGAGTATCCGGAAGCCGCAGCTGGTCCAGAATGCGGCCACATGGGCAATTTTAGGTACCCCAAGATTGGCACGTGTAACACTGCTGCTGGGTAGCAGTTTGCTTCTGGGTCCAATTCAAGGTGTTGGTTATTACCTTTAAAGCCCTACATGGCAAGGGTCCAGGTTACTTGAGGGACCGTCTCATTCCGAGAACATCAACCCGTCCCACCCGGTCATGCAGAGGGCATGTTACAGACCCCGTCTACAAGAGAATGCCTTCTGGCAGGGCCCAGGAAGCGGGCCTTCTCTACAGTGGCTCCCGCCCTTTGGAACATTTTTCCCCCAGAGGTGAGGCAAGCCCTCTCTCTCCTGACCTTCCAGAAAAAGTTGAAAACCTGGCTCTGCCATCTCGCTTGGGGCGGGAAGGGTAGTAGTCATTCTTGGGGATGGCTGGCACCTTAAAGTGGTCCTTGTATAAACATGAATTGAATTAGAACTTTTACTGCCATCTAGATTTTATTTTATTTTATTTTATATTTATATTTTGTATTTATATTTTATGCGTTAATTGTGGTTTTATCGTATTTTAATTTTTTAGCTTTATTGTAAACTGCCCAGAGTCCCTCTTTCAGGGGGAGATGGGCGGTGGCAAATTTTGATAAATAAATAAAAATAAAATAACTGGAGGAAAATTGATTCACAGACTAAGGCACAGAATGTGTCAATAATTGATGTGTATGACTTTTCAAATTCTTTCATGTTGCAACTTATAAACAATTTCTTTAAAAAAACAAATTTTACTACAGAATGCTTACAAACCTCTTGATAAAAAGTATTTTGAATGAACTACAGGAATCTGTATAGCATCGCCTTGCCTTGGGGGAGGGGGAGCTTAGCACTTCTATTTAATCTATTCACAAAGAATGAACCTTTTTAAAAAAAACAAATGTCATTGATAGCCTTTACTATACAGTAATAATTACAGAAATCTGGATGCTTTTCAATGATTTTTCAGCAGTAAAATTCCAATTATCACCAAACATAATTTTTCTACACTAATAGTGGTTGTTCTGTCACAAATAAAGCCATACATAAAGAGATGAACACATGACATGAACCAATCCATACTTACTCTATCACTTTCTAGTACAATTCATCATCAGTGACTATGGGGGAGAAGGTGGTCCCCAATGGCATAATAAATCTCTGTGGGTAGGGAGTGTTAATTCAAATGGAGGTAGGAAGTTGTGTGATCACATTTCTATGTATAAAAAAGTAATGTATCTACATGCATGATGCAAACCTACCAATTTTTCATCATTCCTCTACTGAGTGCAACTGTCTCTATCTCTCCCCCACAAAAGGGGGGGGGGAGTACCCACTCAACATGAGGCAATAGGCATGAACCAGCCTCTATTGAGTTTTACGAAGTCCATGTTGAGTAACCCCTTAAGATTAGCTAGATGGACATTTCTGAAAGGTGTGAACTTTTTAGTGATCTTTCCAATGAGTGTTATAGCTCGTCTCCTTTTAATTAAATAAAAGTAAGAAATTACTCAGTAATTTATTGTTTCTACCATACAAATCTGTTTGTATGGTAGAAACAATAAAGACTAGAGCTTCATTCCTTGCTCAGCATAGTTTCTTTGCCTTATTCCTGACAGAACCATAGTGGATTCTCTTCTTTAAGTTCTCCAAAATATAAACCACAGAAGGTTCAACTAAAAATATTATGCAGATTCTATTAAACAAGACAGATCTATTGCAATACACTAAAAAAATGTTCAGGAAGAACAATCAATTCCCATTTTTACTTCAAACAGAGTATTATCTGTGGGCATGGTTTGGCACTTACTGCGAAGACATCACACACCAAATTATATGGCTCTCTATAATGGCAAACAACATTTAAAATGTTTTGGATTCAGTGTCCCAAATTATGTTCAAGTATCTTACTCCCTGAATTGTGAATGCATGATGTCAAGGGAAGTTCAGCGTTATGCAGGTTATTATAACCGAGCTGAAAATGGGAGCTGAAAAAATATACAATTCCAGATGCTCTGAAAAGTCAGCATCATGTTCACCGTTCCAATGTTGCTGGTACATCGTAATGTTTCACATGTCATTTGGCTGATGTGGGTTTCGTCTGGGAAGGGAGGAGGATTCCATCTCGTGGGATTGTTATATGTTAGCAGCTGGATTGGAATGTGTTTGGGTTATCTCGTGTGTTCAAGGTTCCTTTCCCAGGACATCAGCAGAAACGGTTACCAGCACCTGGGGGGGGGGGGAGTTTGCAACGGCAGGGCGGGGGGAGGGATTACGTTTGAGCCGAGGGTTTTTAGTTTGTATTTGGCGCACTTTTGTTCATTCTCAGCTTTCTCTGTATTTGCATACTATTCTTTAATAAATCAGATATCATTAAGTTCCTGTTTGTGAGTCTGAGTCTATTAGAGTAGGCAATCATTACAGTAAGTTTTTATATAGAGATGTATTTGCTTTCTTATTAGTAGTACATTTTATTCAAAAATATTAATTTTTAAATGTCAACTGTTACCGATTGCTCCTACACCAAACATATTAAAATGCTACAGAATCTTTCCCTTCCAAGCCTTATAGCTGCCACGCTACTAGGAAATTTAATTTAGTGCCCAAACACAACACTTCCACTACGCATTTCAAAAGAAGCAGCAAATAATTACTGCTTTATGCCATTCATTCACTGAATGACTGATGCATTCCAAAGGGCAACTTGCTTTTCCCCAAGAAGCCAAGTGTATTATTGATGCTGGAGAAAACAGATTTGATGTCAAAAACTAGAAAAGTCCTA
The DNA here is from genome assembly GCF_035149785.1 of Candoia aspera. NCBI lineage: Eukaryota > Metazoa > Chordata > Lepidosauria > Squamata > Candoiidae > Candoia > Candoia aspera. The sequence continues at coordinate 55,692,882 of NC_086155.1, read as the reverse complement.
GAACATTGAAGACTCTACTACAGCTTTGATATTAGGTCTACCCATGAAACAACCAACAGAGAGAGTTAACAGGCAAAGAGAGCAGCCAATTTTTGGGACACTATGTTGTAAACAGGGATGGCAAATGTGACAATTTCAATTTTGCTCAATTTATTTTCTAAACCTAAGTTAATTCTATCTTGTTTCTGCAAAGTTTTGCACAAACAAGCAAAGGATTTTTCATATGAAAAGGTTTTGTATGTATCTACCCAACTATAGTTAATACAAAGTGTTCTTTATTTTCCCCAATATAACACCATTATGTGTGCATTATTCTAAGTAAAAACTAGAAATTTATAAATATTGACTGTGAGTGGATTTATAAGTTAGAGGTAAGTTTGGATAAAAATTATAGGGAAGCACATTCTTCTCCCCTCCAATCATATGTTTATGGCAGGAATGGGCAACCTCACCAACATAAGGACTGATCTCAATTCAGACTTTAACTAAGATACTCAAGAAGCCTTTAAAAACAATTGCATGGGGAGTGTGACTAACGGCCTTAAGCAATTCTCTGACCCAATACACTGAAACTATATTTACACTGGCAGAGCTGTACACCATATTTGTAAACAATGCTGTCATTTATTTAGGGGTTGTACTTCCTTCTTGAAGAAAAACCTACAATTCAAACTTGATCAATAGTGACCCAACCCTAATAACCACCTGCTATTACTGCTTATATCTAAAATTACATGAGTGGACACATTGCCACTTATATATCAACCTATGCCCAGTTTTTCCTAACCACTGTTTCTTAATTTTAAACACATTTTTGGGTTTTATTTTGGGTATTCAGGATATCTGACATTCATAAATGTAGTCAAGTACTCTGAGATGCTAGTACTTGGTGGCTGATAGTTGTTCCTCAGAAGTTACTCCCAAGTTTGGCCCCAACAGTAGTTCTTTAGCAATTTCCAGAAAACCAAGATGAAGCTTCTGGTGAGACCTGGCTGGACTGCAACAAGGATGTAGCCCAATCAGAAATCTACACAGGTTTCAGACAGCATTCATTCACTTGATTTGTATACTTTTTCTTTAAGCCAGGCACAAGAACAAATCATGAGGTCTTCTTAGCAGCAATTAGATTGGTCTGGACAAACCTGGGCCATGGGGCAACTTAGAGGGAACATGGTCTGGTGTAGCTTTATTGTGGTTATTTCTTTCCAGTCTGCAAACTGTAAGAGCCACAGGAAAGGAAGATTACTAGATTCTTCCTCCAGGCCTCGGACTGTTGAACTTGGAATTAATCCCAAGCAAATCAAATAGAAAAACGTCAAAAGCCCTGGTTGCATATGAGGTGGTGTGCTTTCAGATTCCAGTTCTAACAGAAAATGGAGAGGCATCCTGATGCATATGACCATCACTAGCCTTTGACAGTATGGAGGTCACCAGTTCCCATCAGTATCCCTTTTCTAACTGACCCACTACCATTCCCCTCTCTGCCGACTTGCTGTGTCCACTTTGTCAAGCGATTGAGTGTCATGCATGGGAGTGTGATGGCCACTGCACAGCCACACATAAGTATAGCTTAGAGAGAATGTTGGTTTCAGGTCCTGCAGCAACCGAAGCACCAAGGCTGAGGAGGAGAGGCTGTCATGATTATCTGGGAGACTCTTGCAGTGATAAGGAGTATTGCCCTGAAGGTGATGGGGTACTAGTGCCTGTACATGAAATTGAGTCACACTGATAAGGAAGGACTGATGCTCATCTATTGAGTAGCCCTCCATAGACTTCTAGATCTGGTCTCAATGCTGGTGTTGGAGCTCACAAGCTTTTTATCTTAGATGACTTCAGTCTTCAGGCTCTGGGGGAGGGGTGAATTCATGCCAACCTATGAACTTATCACAAGTAACTGCAGCCCAGCACACTTTGAAAGGCACACGTGTCAGCCCTCCCAGGGTTTGGTGTTTGGCTGACACGTGTGCCTTTCAAAGTGTGCTGGGCTGCAGTTACTTGTGATAAGTTCATAGGTTGGCATGAATTCACCCCTCCCCCAGAGCCTGAAGACTGAAGTCATCTAAGATAAAAAGCTTGTGAGCTCCTTGGGCCAATACAAGGGTGGTGAACCATTCAGATGGTTTGCCCAAGGTGCTTAATGGATCTAGAGAATTTCCAGAGAATCCTGACAATTTGGCAGGCAGTTCTGTCTTGCATCTCATCAATCTGTGGAATACAGAGATGGCCAGACCAGTGAATGAGACTGCTTCAGCGTGGCTCTTCTGAGTCACTGATCCTGAGACGCTCCTCAGTTTACTGAGGGCTGAGGGAAATGAAGTGACTGGAAAGGTACCTAGAGCAACAACCACATAAAACCGAAAATGCAAGTATGCAACTGACCATTAGTAGAAGCTCAGGTTCAAGCCTACACAGTGATGACAGGAATGGTGAAGCATTTATATTTCTCTATGCTTACTGCTTCTAAAGATTGCTTTGTGACCCAACTGAGAATAAACCGGAGCTTTTTAGAAAAGGATGGGTGGGATAAAGTTCCTGCAAACACACTAGATGAATCTGCAAGTTTCTTAGTGGGTAAAGTCAAATCATATCCACTCTGGTCTGGCAGCCAACTGGATTTTTTAGAAATGTCAGACAGGGTATAAGCCATTGAATCTGGGAGTCTGTAAATGCTAGTGCCACCTGCTTTCGAAGGGGCAGTGATATGCCTTCTTCCAAAGAAGCCCTTCCCCGATCCAGCTATGCTTGATCATTAATGCTCAGATTCCAACCTGAGCAGTCAGTGGTCATTGAAGGGTGGATGGGGGGAAGTTTGAACCTCTGGGAGTTTCAGTGTAGAGTTCTCCAAGGCTTTGTCCTATCTCCCACATTATTTAATATTTACGTGGAACTGATGGGTTGATTTGGAATGAGATGTCATCAAAATGCTGATAACACACTTATGCATTGCCGCAGCCAAGCCAGAGATGCCACGGAAGTTTCAACCCAGTGGCTGGAGGCTTTAAGGAGCTGGATTGGGAAAACTCACTCAGATTAGATCCTTCATAGATGGAATTGCTGTTTTCCAGTAAATAGCTGAACAATTCAGAAACATCGATTCCAACAGTCACTCCTGTTTCATAACTTGGGGATCCTCCTGAAGTTTCACCTCCCGCTGAAAGAACAGGTGGAAACCATGGCCAGGTTTGCTAAGCTTCAGCTGATGCCCTTACAGCAATCAGGATGCTTTGCTGTGGTAAAAAGTTGAAAGAGCATGTGCTATGTTTGCTACCTGGAGCTCCTGGATGAAATGTAGGATGTTAATCTAACAATTAAATGAAATAAAATTTAAACTGCTTTCAACTTCTCAAGGAAACCCAATAAGTAATTAATAAATCAAATCCCAAACAAGCTTAATCAAAATAGTTAGCTTTCCCATTGCTTTTTATGCAAAGTTTAATGTGTTTTGAATTTATTTCTAACGTAATCAGATTAATACAATTTGCTACACTTCTCTGAATTATTTTTTTTTACAAAATACTTATCAAGGAGGTAGAATACAGTAGATTGAAATAGCATTTAAATTAGATGTATGCCTTGCCTTTCTGCTCAAATGAACACTAAAGGTGGCAACAGAGACCGCACTATACCTATATATATAATCTTACACATTATCCACGTTTGTATTTGCATCAAAAGAGAATTCCCTTTATGTGTGTTTTACTGTGATCCTGGGCACTGAAGCCTACTTATTTACTTTCTTGCTTATTTACCAACACCTAAGAATAAAAAGGTACTTAAGGCTATGTAGCAGAAGCAGAATTCCCAAGCTATCCAACAGAACTGCCCTATCATTTACATAAGCATTTAGGAAAGGACACAGTCCAAAAGAAAGAAAAATCTCTTATCTCAGCAACACTATTTTTCTTCTATTATTAGAATTAAAGAATGGAAAATTTATGAAGTTAATGCAGATAAACATATTTTTCATCTTCCTAGTATTTTAATTAAACTCTTTTGTCGTGTCTGCTGAGCCAGTTTGAAGTGTTGCAATGCAGCAACAAAGAAAACACAAAAGCCTCATTATGTTTGAAGAAAGAAATGTTTCCAACTTACCCCAAATCAACTACTATAATTACAATAGAAATAAATCAAATTTATAACAGGGAAACACAGGGTATAATCCTTTTTCTGTAGCAGTAATTGAGTTTATTTTTGTTGAATGCAATAAAAATTTAGTGTTTTCTGCATGTCAGACAGAAATTTCTGGTAATATTCCTTACATTTCTTTATTAATGGGATGAGAAATGTATTATTCAAATATTCAAGTTACCATAATCTGTCTTCTTAATGGATAAGTTTCAAGAAGACCTAAAAATACTTTCCAGAAGTGCTAACATAATACAGCCACAAAACTGCCATAAATGTTATACAATATTCTTTCAAAAATATCAATAGCTGAAATTTAGCAGCATGGTAATTTGTTTAGGTTGCCTTTGTTTCAGAGTTGCTACACTGAAGACAAAGGAAGTTCTAATTTTCATTATTTTCATGTGTTTTTTTTACCCTGCTCATTTTAACAGAATGTGTAGAAAATGTTCTTTTTACAATGCCGCAGACTACAGATGTTTTAAAAAAGCACATTCAGCCTCTGCCCTCCCATCATTTCCTTCCACTAAGCTGTTCCAGAAGATGAACAATTTCTGATTTCCAAGCAATTTATCATTTGCGTGCTCTCTCCACAATAATGAAGTGTGAGGTGGCGAGCTCTGGAAATTATTATATAGCTTGAATAGTTTGCATTCATACAATTGATTATGGCTTTACAGAAACTAAACATAATGTTGTCAAAATGTGATCACTTGTGTATACAATGGTAAAGCTCACTACAGAGCAGCAGTAAAAACATGGATGGTGAAAGCATTCCCTTCAGCAGAGCAGTGTTGTAAGCATAAAAAACATTTGTGCCTGGTTAGGAAATGACTTTTAATTATATGTATATTCATCCATTTGTGCCTGAAACACAGTATGATTTTATACCTAAACAACGTATTTATTCCCAGAAGCCAGCAGACACACATCTAGAAGCTCACTCCAAAGTCATAATCTGCAACTGCTGGTAACTTCTGAACACCTAACCATTGGGGAAGCCTTCCTCAATTTCATGTGTCATTCAGATGGTTAGGAATGATGGGTTGTAGTGAAACACATCTTTCAAGTTTAGTTTATGATAATATAGCTGCTCCTTAAGACACCTCATTTAGTAACACCCATCAGCAGTTTCATAGAGTAAGTAGTTCAACGTGACTCAAACAAAATTTCTAAGACCTTCAGCAAACCAATCTTTCTTAATGCAATTTTTATTCTAGACCCAAGGTACTGCAATTATTAAAACTAAAATTAACAAAAGAACCATCTTCTCTGAGCTGCTTAAAAATAAATATATTGAATCAAGAGTTCTTGAGATCGAACATGGATCAATTATGACATAACATAAGACAATGCTTTTCACCAGAATAATTTTACACATTAAGTTGTAAAAAATTTGATGTTACACATTTGTGAATGGTTCTGAGACTTCCAGGTTGATATTTCAATCATTTCTCAATAAATAAGAGTAAATTTCATTTCATAAGCCACTATACAGGAAATACTTGATCTCTCCTTGGCTCCCATCTGGAAAATCACTACAGGAAAGCAGAGCAGAAAAATGCTTCATGTAGACAGCAACCTTCTGCTAAACAATTACCAACTTAAAAGAAATGTTGATTCTGAAAACATTTCTGGAAGACCTCTGCCTTTAACAGGTAGTGATATAAATCTACTTCCCACAAAGGAACCTTCAGGTATAATGTATCAAGAGAAGATGTAAAAAGCAATTCATCACTGCAAATAGGAAAGGTAATCTGAAAGTAATACCAGATGAGAACACCACATTGATGAATTATGTAAATTGGTCACCTAGCACCTGTGATCAGATACTATCATTGCGGGTTTCATGTTGGTAATCTTTGTGGCTGAATCTCAGCAGAAACATGCTACTCAGCCTACTCATGCTACTTTCAGCCTAAATCAGAAAGGCTAGCATTTGGAAGACAGCAACTTTAAATATCCTACAGTGTCATATAAGACTTCATGGAATAAAGCTCAATAGTTTGTTGGGAAAAAGGATTGGACCTTTGTTTAGAGCATTACAGAGATCACAGACGAAGGATAGACCAAGTTCAAGGAATGTTTGTTATCATTTTACACCCTTAAAAAGTATCAAGTAGAATATTTACCTATAGAAGGCAATGAGCTGGAATATTTCAATTTTTTTCTTCAGCAACGTATCTATCTCCCAAATTCTAGCTTGGACTTTAAATTCTTCTAAGTATTCTAAACATTTAAATTCAAAAGAGGAAAAAAAAGAAAACCAGAGGGCATCTGCAATGTAAAATTTTAGAAATTTTCCCACTAGTCAAAGTAAGTCCATAAGCACTGGATAAAGACTCTGAACATGCTGCTCCACAACATGATCAGAGACTGAGCCCTGAAACGGCAAAGATGCTTCGGCTTGGTGGATTACAGGATTAGGAAGTAGAAAATCTCTGATGCTGGATTGGGTTGCACTTCACCTTAAGGATAGGTGCACAAATGTTATATTACCCTGTATTCATCTCTGTCACCTGAGACCAAAGTTGCCTCAGTGACCTGGAAAACCTTTGACAATTTCCAGCCTGGCCCATCAGCTATTTTGTGTGGCTATCCTTGAATAGGATGGCCTAGAAGTTGATCCAGAATTTAGAAGTAAAGCTAGTATCTGGAACATCTTGAAGAGACCACATAACACTGGTCCTAAAGGAAAAGCAATAGCTACCTCTTTGGTACCACTTGGATTTTAAGGTTTTAGTATTGTTTAAGGTTCTAGGTATTTGGCGACCTTACTATTTGAGAGAGCACATCTCCCATGTTGTACTTCCCAATATTCAGATCTAGAAAGCTGTTTGATATCAGGTGAAGGCCTGATTATTACCCTTGAATTTTGGGCTTAACCACAAAAGCCCGGCCATGCCCTTATGTACCCCCCAAAAAGTTATTTGTCTCTACTATTGTAATATGGTAATTGCTGTTTTAATTGCTATCTTTTGAAAAAAAAAATTCCATTTCACTGTTGTAGTATTCTATGGATTGTAACATACTTCAATTTTTGGAAAGAGTGGATTAGCCAGAAATAATTAATTTTCTTCTTTATATTCTCTAGATGAGCTCTTCCCTATACCCCTAAAACAAAGACTATCTAACACCTCATATAATTCTTCTTATCCATATGTATTATAATTCCATTTTTACACTGTTCAGTGCCTGGATAAAGTAAACATATAATAAAGATGGAATGTACAGTTTTAGGAGCAGCAATGTCCTATGTCTGATGAGCAGCTACTTATGTAACTTGCTGAGGAAGTGGTTCAACTGAAAATATTACTTGAGCTCTTTTATCCGGGGTGGGGGTGAGGCGTGGTTTTTATTTCTAATTTATTTTTAATTACTTTCATTTGTTGCTATCTCAACAGTTTACCCATTTATGAAGAACATTTTTGTGGGTTTTTTAAAATCAGATTTCTCTAAGATGCTTTTACTTCTTTCCAGCTCAATATGATACATTGATTGAATAAATATTTTGCCTAGTCCTTTCCCCAAATAACTGGGGGGGGGGGAGTAACAGTACTATATCCAATATTGATCACCGCTGAGCATCACTCAATAGTCCTCCCCACCAAAACATCAACAGCAATCTATTCAGTATATGGGGGGGAGGGGGGAGCTGGTTCGCTGGCAAGGGACTGAAACAATTTCTCATATATTGTATAGCAGCTTCTTCCATTTCACAGTGCTTAAACTTATTTTTGAATTATAAATTTACAAAACAGTTATCTGATTACAGAATTACCTGCAATTCGATAAACAGAACATTTTGCAATCCGCAATGTTCAGTGAAATGATGCAAAGAATAAATTGTACCTACCACTAACAGAGATCAAAACCAAACGCAATATAACATTAAACGCTTAGGATATGTGGAAGCTACAAGTGATCTGCCAAGCTTCAGCTATTCTACTCCCCTTTGCCTTGTCTACAGCTTTCTTACTCCCACTTTTAAAAAAAAAACTTCACAGACAGTTTCTTAAGCATTTTCTCAGTGATCTGGTAAGCAGTCCCACACTGCATCTAGTTGATCTCTGGAATCCAGAAATCCCAAGAGCTAGGCAAGACTGCCCCCAAAGTGGCCTCTCCTGGGCTGCAGGTCCCAGACGATCAATGGCTTTGTGTGGAACTTCAGGAAATGGAATGGCTTAAGAGTAGCAACAGTGGTGTAAAACTGACTGTGACTGAAAAGCATGGCATACTTATGCTTGCGAGATGCCATGGCAATAAGACTAATGAAATGTTTTATTTCTCCACTTGTACTGTGTCTGCAGACACTCAACCAGCAGCATTGTTTAGAAGTACCAGTATCCTTTCGAGTAACAAAGTAAAAGAAAATCTAACCAGAGGACACTGGAACATTTTTGCAGGCTCTTTGCATATGAAATTGCTCAAATTTGCTAAGAGTTAGATGGCTGAGCAAAGTCTGGCAAGATGACTCAGGCAATGCTGTATCTTGCAAGATTGGCTGGGGTTCTTTTGAGTTTGTACAGACTGAGGAAATGGACACGTCTATCCCTTCTGAACCTCTCAGCAGCATTTGATACATTGACCATGGTATGGACTACCTAGGAGGACTGGGTTATAGGGCACTGTTCTTTGGGGGTTCTCCTTGTACCTAACCAGATAGTAGCAGTCCGTGTGCATGGGAGATGAACAGTCAAGTCCTTGGTTCCTCCAATGTGAGCATCCAAGGGTACATCTCTCTCCCCCATGCTTTTTGAAATGAATGAAACCACTGAGAGAGGTCATTAGTCAGTTTGGGATGAAGCATCATCAGTACACTGATGACTGATTATGATAAGCTAATGATACTCAATTATAATTGCCACCTCAGGACATGTTGTGGAGGTCTTGACTCAGTTTTTGGAGGCTGTAATAGGCTGTGCTGATTACAACAGGTTTCCAGGCCCGTTTCATGTACTAGTTTAATCTTTAAAGCCTTATATCACTTGGCATACATGTAGCTTCAGGAACATCTCTCCCAAACAGAATCTGCCCACCCTATGTATTCATCTCAAGAAGGGCTGCTCCAGGTCCCTACTACATATAAGGTTAAGGAGGTGGGAGCAAGGTGTGCCTTCTCCTTTCTGGCCCCATCTTATGGAACACCCTGTCCCTGAAGTAAGGGGAGCCACCACTTTACTTGCACCCCATACAGCTATAAAAAAACCCCTTATTCTGATAGAATTTGGGGCAGATGGTGGACAGGACATTATTTGCACTTCATTTTGGTTTATTATTATATAAATCATTCACTGTGAAAATTTAAGGTAATATAGAAATGTTATTATAAATAAATACACACAGATACAGTTACTGAATTTTTTAAAAAGTCATATGCTACTCATGGGACAGATTCTTTACACATATAACTTGATAATACTATGAAGGAATTCCCTTCCAATCTATTTGAGCATTATGCAGTTGATTTTAAATAATTAGAATGTGTTATAAAACAAGACTCACTATAGGCATTAGATTTCAGTTCCTAATTCAGCATATGTTAACCTCATCTTTAGCAGATTTGGGTCTGTTGGTTTGTTTTTTAAGACAGCTGCAAACAAAATTCAGTATGCTATTGACTGGCATCTGGGTCTTGTGGCATTGAAGTTTGTGCTGGATGGGTTCCAGGACCTCAGAGAGCAATAGCAAGGCATGGGAGGGACAGGACCAATGATGGAAACAGGAAGGCAGTGACATCCTTCATGAAGGGCAGAGGAACTTATGGCAGAACTCTGGGAGCACACAGCTTCCAGGGAAAACGGTCAGTATCTTAAGCCAATTCTGTCTTCTGGCCCTCAATGTTCATCCCCAGTACCAAGACACCAGATCATCAGTGGTCCTGGCCTCTGTCTTTTGCTGCTAAATGTCAAGTCAGTCTGTTTTAAGAACTTCCTTATTTATGAGCCTATTAAGGGGGCTAACAGGGAGAATTTGGGGTTTTTCCTGGGTATCTGTTGGGCAGTTAGTAAGCTTCTGAGTGTAAATCAAGGTGCTGGTGATCACCTAGGGCTTGGAGATGTGAGGGACCCATGTTTCTCCAATTCTGTCCATTCAATAAGATATGACAGGTTGGTATACTTGAGGTCCCATTTGTTAAGCAGTGCCATCTTTTGGGCCCCCAGAGGCATGCCTTCCTGGCAGGTACCTGCTCTCTGAAACAGCGTTTCCCTTGAGAACTGGACACCTGTCTTTTCCCCCAGGCTCTGGGCTAGGATTGGGATGCATCTGCTATGCAGATATCATTATGTATTTCTATGGTTATTGTTTTTCCCCTGGTATGACCATCTTTTATCTGTGTTTTTAATGTATTGGTTCTTTGTTTTAATCCCTGCATGCTGCCCAGAGTTGCTGATGAAATTTAAATTATAAATAAAAAAATATGAAATAACAGAATCAAATTAGGAATTCAAGCAGAACATTACTTCTCATATGCTTCCAACTGCAACCTGACCAATTCCATTTGAACACTAGAACAAGGACTATATATTAATGAATCCTGGATGGCAGCAGATCTTGCCCAATGGAAAAACAGGGCCAGAAAGGTTGGAAAGATGAAGAACTTCTCTTTTTTAACATAGGAATGAATCATCTGCACCATTCATTAGGATACTACTGTCTGTGCAATCTGTGGTTATTCTGTCTTATTACTTTGTACTTTAAAATATCATCTCTGAAATTAGATTAACTTTGTGCAGTATTGACATGACATTTTGAAATGAACTCTGCATCAAAACCAATCAGCTAACTAATTCTGAACTTGCAAACAAAATCAATTAAATGTATTTCAACTATGATATATTCACAATTATGAATTATTCTAAATTACAGATAAAATTAAAAATATGTTACTTAGTTCCTTGCTTAAAGATAAGCAACAGAAATAAAGAAAATCAAGTTTCATTAGGGCTACAAAAAGTCTACAAATCACAACTGATGCAGAAGTTTGGAGAATATCAAATAATGGTCCCAGTTTCATTTCTTCCCCTACTCTCTACCTATCCATCTATATGGCATAACTATTTTACAGAAGACTCACTTCATACATCAAGGGATCGATGTCACTTACCACCCAGCATGTTAACATGGATACATCACAGTTATGCAAGTATATCTGTGTTTTGTATGCCAAGTTATCTTAATTCTTGTTATAGACTTTCTGGTTGGTTGAAATCAATAAGAGATTTTCTTTTTTTTTGTACATACACACACCCAAGGGTGGGTTTTCTTACAACCTTCATTTTTCTCCCAACATTACAGAGCTCCTCCTCTCCTTATAATCTATAAAGCAAATTTTCCAAGCACTGCTTCTACTCTTACTTTCCTCTTGCTCTCTCCACTAGCTGCAATGATATAGGTTATCCCTTCCTTATCCTCCTACACAAAATGTCACAGTGCCACCTAGGTCAGAGGTTATGATCCTGGTTTATTCTTGCAAAATAGAAAAAAAAGAGAAAGCTGATGAAAGGCCTGCTCTAAAGAAAGAGACTAAACATTTTTCACTAGCTAAAGAACTACTTCAATAGACTGCATTCAACTTTCTAAAAAGTCGCCTCCATATTTCTGCAACAAATTCAAGTTTTTATTTACTGGATACGCTGTGTGGTTTAACACAATACTGCCAAACAGGAACTATAAAACTTGCATTATTTCCATCTTTCTCTAGGACTCCAATCGCTTCTAATATTACATTTCTCATATGGAATTTCCAACAAAATACTGTGCTACATTGACTCCTGTTTAGTGTCCCAGCCAGCAATGATTTTTTTCCCTCTTGTTTTATAGACTTCCCCTTTGTTTATATGTCTTCTCCATCCCCAACAGTATTTCAGGATTTAGTCACCACTAATATGCTTGGTCCTCACTATGGTGAGTGTGAAGGTGGTTAGGAGAGAGAGAGGAGCTCAAGATATTTCCATCTACTAAACATGTTTTGAAAGCAGCATTTAATATACTTTCACTTGATGTAGTAAAGTATAGAAAATGCTATATTTACTGTATAGAAAATGCTACATACACCTTAAGTTCAATCAGTAGCAAGGGGACTGATCGAAAGATCACTGATTCGTACTGATTGCAGGCAAGCTTGTTGAGGGATATCCTATTCCTATGGAATTTAGGGATATAAAAATCAATTGATATGGTTTATTATCAGTTTAATCATCACTATTTTTCCTTGACTGAATCTTGGCAGCTACATTTTCAAGTGATGTTTCCAGATTCCATCTTTAGTTATTTGATTTATATCCTGTTTTTCTGCTCTGGCAAACATGCATCACATTTTTTAAAAAAAACAGAAAATCACCATGGAAAAAAATAGAATTTAACATATATGGTAAAATAAATACTAATATTTGCTACCAATAAAAATCCTAGGTTTTTTTAAATCTATCTTTACAGATCTTTTACACACAGAGAGTGGAGACCAAAAGGTATCCCTGAAGAAGTGCAGCTTGCCATAGTCTGGGAGCAATGCAGGAGAATGGTCCTTCCCACCACCTGTTCCAGCTCCTTCCTTCAACAACTTGGTGGAGATGTCCCAAGTGAAGAAGAATGCCAGCCTGTTCCATGCAGACAAAATGGAGACGGAGAAGTAAATGTTCTTTGCAGTCTCCCCTGAAGCAGACTAGGAGTTCCAACGAGTCTCAGGAGGATGTCACTCCATACATGATCTGATCCAATCCAAGAGTTTCTCCACTTCCCTTCCTGTTGATGTCCCATTTGCTTTGCCTCTCAGCTTCAGAGTACATCTGGAGGCTGATCTGACTCCACAAGAGGGAAAAGGCATTTTCATGTAATTCTGCCAACCACCCAGGCTTGAAAATGACAGGAACATGAGGGTCTGGTCTGGCTCATTTTCACCTTTGGAAACAGTGCAAGTGATTACAAGAACAAAAGATGAGTGAAATTCCTACAGTGCTGGGGGATATCCTACAGCAAGGTCAGATGGGGATATACTTCTACCTGCTGCTTCAAAAGGACTATAGGCATATTCCCAGCAGCCTTCATTACATAGTCCAGGACCACCAGGCTAAAAGTATTTGTCTCTATTAAGCTTCAATCTCATCCAGTCCAGAATTATTTATGTCAGCCATTTATGGGATTATATTCCTACTGTAAACTGCTCAGGCAAAGCCATAATACTCTAAAATGTTTTTTTTAAGTTCTGAATACTTCAGATTATCATAAAAATGTCAACGCCGCCCTTTTAGTTTTTTTTTCCAGTAGCATTGCTTTGTTTTCATAGTTAATAATGTGACACCAAAGTTTATTACTTTATTTCATATTCCCTGACTTTTCTTGTTTTTTTCCCTGTACAGCATTCTGTGGCTACTGAATATCCTCAATCCATTTTTGGCAGTTCCCTCACTACCAAAATCATGGTAATATTTCTGCAAAATCATGATTTGTATTTCTGCAAATCTTTATGGCTCTCTATACCTTCTGAAATCTGCCTCTTTCAGCTACTTATGTATCTGAACTCAGAAAACACAATTAGTGATTAACATTCAAGATAGTGTATTCAGATACCAAATTATGGTAGCTATGCAGCAAAACCAAAAATGCTGTTTCTGAGGAAGATAAGAAAGTTACTGGTATGCAGTAGTTGAAATGGCAGGCATAGAACACAAGGCTATTCCTGTCAGTGTTATGATTTATTGTATCTACATCAGGCCTTTTGTTTTAGACCTCAAGGTGGTTTACATCTCTCCTAATTTTACCCTGGATGGGTTGAGAGAGATAAACTGGCCCAAGCTCAACTGGATAGCTCTGTGGTATTCTAGTTCCTTAATCACATTTTCTATACTGGCTCTCTAATCCAAACAAGCCCATCTCCATTAGGAGGCAACTGCATCTTATAGCTAAACCTTTAAGATTAATGCTTGCTTTCGAAATCCAAAAATAGCTTTATGCTGGATAACTCCCCTTTACAAATCTTGACCTGCTTTTCCATGGGGAACTCTCTTGAGTTCCAATAAGTAACATTTTATTATGTCCAACTTCCACAATTCTCTTTTTTGCCCACTGTCTACCTGAAGTAGTAGTGTCTTTTTCATATGATTTATTATTTTTTCCTAATTATTAATGTACTTCTGTTTATTTAAAAAGGGGGGAAAGGATTGGTAGATTTCTGTCTCTGTCTTCAGTCTATTTTCTCATTTGCTTTGCTTTGTTACCAAATGTTTTTAATGGCTGCCATTTTAAAAAGTATGTTGGTCCACAACAGCTTATTTTTTTTAAACAGCCTATACTAGTTTTTAATTACACTATACGTACTATCAGCTGAGAACTCTGTATAACTGGGAAATTATACATGCAAATCTATTGCTTTATTATATAGTTAATCACAAGTATACTGTAGCTTTTTCTTTTTGAAATGTGACTGTCCCAGACTGAGATGGACATGAGAACATAGCTGCTGTTTCAAAAAACTTTCTATTTTACACAGAATTGAAAACCAATGTGAGGTTCCACATTGTGGAACATCAAAAATACATGCATACAAAAGCTACAGTCAGTGAAAAGTAACATTTCAGGAATTAGTTATTGAGTCACTACACAAAGAACATGTGACCACCAAGTTATTAGCATTGCATACTACTCTCTAAAAAGTTATTTATGTAACAAGTTTTGCATTATCCACAAATTAAAAATGAATTAATTCATCTCAAACCAACTGCATCTGTTAAAAAGATAGATTAGTTTTACAGAAATAAATTGCATTTGTGTTATTTATTTATTTATTTATTTTTATCCCACCTTTATTATTTTTATAAATAACTCAAGGTGGCGAACATACCCAGTACTCCTTCCTCCTCCTATTTTCCCCACAACAACAACCCTGTGAGGTGAGCTGGACTAGCATCCATTTTATACCAAGTATATTCAGAGAACAAAGAATTAATTTTTAACAAACAAAAAATTAATTTTTAACAAACAGAAAATTCAGTTCCTCATTACAAAAATGTCATTTGCATTTAGGCAATTTAAGAAACTGTCATTACTACTGCTATTCTAAGCTGTTAATACTGTCTTTAAAACATATAATGATGAACTTCCACATGTTGCTCCTAGTAATTCTAGCAAGCACCTCTCAGTAATCTTACTCTTCCAATATGAAATCATATCGCATTATAGATAAGTTAATTTATTTATTACATATATAAACTTTAATATTACTAATAACATTATAACAATGAAACAGAAAAGTAATACAAGATTGTTGTATACTGCCCAGAGTCCCCCAATGGGAGGAGATGGGCGGGGACAAACTGGATAAATATAAATAAATAAACAAACAAACATTTAAAAGAAAACAGTTGCAAAAGTGTTGAACAAGTGTTTTGTGTTCATTTAATAGGTATAATGATAAATTCTGGAAACTACACAATTCTGTATATAAATTTTATTGTTTTCTAGAATGTTCAAGTTTTCATAGGTCAAAATTAAAAGCCTGAATTGTACTTGGAAAAATAAACAAATTTTGTGAGATCCTGGAGTAACTGCATAATGTGCTCTCAAAGGCTCATTCAGCTTGTAAGACATCACAGTGTGTACCAGTTGTATTTTTTCACCATGTTTTAAAAACTAATCCATGTAGAATACATCACAGCACTCAAGATCTGATGGTAGTTAAGTCATGCACAAAAAACATTACAATGCAACCATGTAGTCTGCATGAGATTCCGTGGAAATCATTCCTGGTTGCCATTGCAATCTGTATTTAGGTAATTTCTATGAACCATTTCAAGGCCAGAAAAAACCAAATTATTCCAATTAGTTCAAAACAAAGAAATGTCCATTGTCCACACAGTGTCTCACCAACGTTCTTCGACAAACTGATATTAGCAGGGAAGAGAAATGTCTACATTTAGAAAAGAACCCAGCAGAATTTTAATATAGGATAGATTGATATGATATGAGCAGATATTGAGAACAAAGAAGCTATTGATGGTTTCAATACTTTACTGGCATGATCATCATGGGAAAAACATTTTCCAAAGCATTGATAAAATGTATGGTCTAGTTATATGAAACAGTATGCTGCAATATGCTCCATAGCCAATCAGTTCCAATAACTTTTATTTCTTACTATAAAACTACATAGTGCAAATGCTTCAACAATCACACATAGGCTTCCTTCACTGTAGATTTTCAAGGATGAGGCAATCCATTACAAAACTAATTTAAATGCACACACATGCAGGCAGCAATCTCTCTTAACAACAGTTAAGGGAATGATGCAGTTATCTCAAAGCTAAGTTAGCTACAAATTTACACTAGCTATATATGCCTGTGAAATGTTGTATTTACAGCAGTTTATTATCTTAAACAACCACAATGTGTTAGTATGCTTCTTAGAATACTACATAGCTTCAGCTTGAATCACCCATGCATACAAAGAAAGCAAGGAACAAGAACAGACAACACTTAAGACAGTGTAGAGTACTTCATGTTACAATACTGATAAATAATTGGAAATATTAAAAGTATTGCCAGGCCTAGAATAAGAAGTTAAAAATTCTAAGTATCTGCCAAAGCCCAGCAAAAAAAAAAAAAGGTAACCAGTAATCTTTTATATGTCAAAGATATAAATATTCTAAATAAATAAATATTTTATTTCATCCTGAGAAGAGGCCTGGATTGTTGTGAACAAAGATACCTGCAGGGAAGCTCTAGATTTTCTCTCCAGCAATTCTCATTAAGAAATCAGACAGTGATCCAGAGACTTCTGAGGTACTACAGGATTCCTTAAACAATCTTACCAGCATTTCCCAGCAGAAGAATCTAACGATATTTCAGAATTATGTTTTCTCAGGCTCTCATGCGATACAGTGTCATCAACAAAGAGATACTAAGAGGTGATACCTTGTCATAGAGACGTATAAATCTAGCATTATGCTTTTACCCAACCAGTGATTAGTGATGCTAAAAAGAATACATAGCAGTTTATTTTTAGGAAATTTCTAGGCCATAAACTTCCATAGTTTATGGAACCACCCAGAGTCCCATTTTCGGGAGAGATGGGCAGTGATAGAAATTAGAAAGAAAGAAAGAAAGAAAGAAAGAAAGAAAGAAAGAAAGAAAGAAAGAAAGAAAGAAAGAAAGAAAGAAAGAAAGAAAGAAAGAAAGAAAGAAAGAAAGAAAGAAAGAAAGAAAGAAAGAAAGAAAGAAAGAAAGAAAGAAAGAAAGAAAGAAAGAAAGAAAGAAAGAAAGAAAGAAAGAAAGAAAGAAAGAAAGAAAGTTTTCCAAGAAAATTATATAGATGTATTGATGAAGCTACTAGAAGTCAAAGTGACTCAAAAGAAACTTTACATCTATCCACAGCCCCTGTATTTTATATGCATTACACTCCATCATCATGCATTTCAGAAGTGCCTACATGTATAATTTTTCTAAGGCAAATATAGGTAAGGGAGCTATGTGAGTTAACTCAGATCTCCAGATGATTTCTTCCCATGTTTACGTGCAAATGTTCAATAAAATGAGACTGAATATACCCATTTTACAATGCCTAATCTCTTGAAAGGATTACTTAAATGCACATTATATGAAGCATTACCTGATCTGTTCTTGATGACATTATGTATTTCAGTTATTGGCTCTGCTCATGTTTCTACTTCTTGTTTTGAGCTTTTCCCATGCCATTCTAAATGAATTTACTATGTCAAGTTGTAAAGATTTCATACAATATGTAGAAGTCTATCTGGAGCATTTCTGATCAAAAAATTAACACTTCAATTATTTTGCTAGCGTAACATTGCATTGGCATTACTGAAAAGACAGACTGGTGGCTAAACATGGGATCCAAATAAAGTCAGGTACTTCCTGTAACATGTTTTAGTTTGCCCATTTTTGGCACTTCACAGTGCATTATAATGGATGTACTATTAGTATAACTGTCAGTGTAATATGATACAGTGCCTAAATCAGATGCTAAGTAGTATGTCAATATTAAACCATCGTAATTGGGTTTGAATTGAAAGAATTCAATTGAAATGAATTTAAACTGGAGTTTAAAGAAGTCAGAAAAGGAGTGCTGAAGCCAACAGAGATGGGGATAAGAGGAAGGGATAACTGCACAAGGAAAAGAAGGGAAAGGGAGGACAAGCATGAATGGAGATAAGGCAAGGGGATAGAGAAGAAAAGAGAAACCACTTCCTGGGAGTAGCAAGAGGGTTATAAATTATTTCAAAATTGCACAGTCAATTAACAGTTACTAAAATTAATTAAAGTAATTAGCATAATTGCAATCTAAATGAAGATGGTAAGCCTCCATGTTTTACTTCATGGAAGAAAAAAAGTACATGGATATACAGCTCTCCAAAGTACTAGACCTTCATCTGTTTTTCCTGGATCTTAACACAGTGACAGGTTGTTGAAAACACAATAAAGCAGCTCATTAACTTTAAGCATGTATGTATTCCAAGTCCAACTTACTTGCATTTCACAATATAATCCTAAGGGAAGCTATGTTGAGGCAACAGCTTATCACAGCCACTAAAGCAACCACATGAAGAACAAGCACCTAAAAGGTTGGGAACCTGAACAGAGACAAGTAATTCTAGATCAAGAGAATAATATTGGTAACCATTCTACCCTCCTTTTTTTATTTTTGAATTATTTTTCACCCTCTTTTCTCTCTTGCTTTTTGCCAAGTCAACTGGTTTGTTGTTTATGTCAGAAAACAACTTCTATAGCATTTAAAAAAGCACTTTTTCCTAAAAGATAGATTCTCTTAAGTCAAACTTGACTGCTCATGTTCTGCTACCTGATCTGAATATTGAAAAGTGAATGGTGTACACAAGTCAAGACTCTAAAAATAAAGAAGCAAAGCTATTATTTGTATTTAAACAATAAATCTACTGGTGAACAGGAAATCCAAGTTATATTTTGAAGATATTTCATTCAAATAATTTCTCAGCTAAAGATTTCAAATTGGGCAAATCATAGTTGACATATTGCCTTAATGAAGAAATACAGATAATATCCAATGATATGTGATGCAAATGTGGGCAAGGGACAACATTGATTCATGTCAATAAAATACATATGTTAAAATTGCTGTTTATAACTCAATTTTTCTAAAAGCTATGTTTTGTTTTGACTTATTTGCCTTCCATACACAGAAGATATTTTATCTAAAGTCTCATGGTATCATTTGTCATGTGTCATGATATAAGCCTCCCGTAAATACATTTTAAAAGCTTGGTCAAGGCTTATTTTTGGAATTTAAAACCCTTCTGAACAGTGTAGTTAAGGTCATCACCAAACAAAAGTGACTAATGGTGACAGGCAGCCTTGGAACCAAGAACAGAGGTAGGAAATTATTGTTTCTTCTTACTAAGACTGCTTGATATCAGACATCAAATAATAACAATTGTATTTAACCCAACAGTAAAAAATTACATCCTTTACAGGATCATAAATCAAAACATTCACAAGTAATATTTAACTATGTTTGGGGTGTGAGCATACAACTGTTTCTTTTCCAGCAGCATGAGTCTACCTGTTGTTGAATACTTGGAAGAGACATTTTTAATGGAAATATACAAGATCTGGTACATGTTGCTGTAATTGTTTACCCAGGTTAAAAAGATTGATAATATGGGTACTAGAATATTCAAAGTGAGCTTGAAAATAAGTTATGGCCATTCCTAATCTAGATTCTGTTGCAAAATACTTCAGCTACTGAACAACAACAACAGGAAATTATGTTTCCTGGTAGCTTTAAAATTCTAATGTGGAAATCCTATGTTCTTAATACTATAACCAGAGCAAGGCAGAAACAGCTCAAATTTGTTTTACTGTATTTCTCCAAGTTAATATGAACAAGAAAAGCATAAAACAGAAAAGAAATTATTAGTATTTAGGACAACATCTTGCTAAGTATCACTGAAAAGTCACTGTAGAGTACAATAATATGTTAAAGCATAGTAATACAGGGTTCTTGTCAGGGCCAGCCTCGCTTCGCAATAAGACACAGACTCACTTAATGGGAATTAAGGATTTCTGGTTTATTGGAATGATAGCTGACAGAACGAAAAACGGGAACGGGGTAGGTAGGTGGGGGTGCCCCTTTTATACCCTCCTGTATGGCCCCGGGCTTCCCCACCCCTCAATGCCCCGACCCCTCTTGATTGGATCCTTGATGGCTGCGTGGGCGTTTTCCCCGGTGTCCTCTTTGTCTTCCTGCAACGGTTGAGTTCTCTGGGGCACCATGTGCTCCTTATCTTCACTCCTCTGACGTCCCTCTTTTCAGGTGTTGATGGGATCATGGGTGTGGGTGTCCTTGGGTGCTTGTTTAATCCCTGATTGGATTATCTTCTTCCCCCTTTTCCTTAATGATCATGATCCACGTTGTGAGGCTCTTTGTGCCTTGCAACGAGGTCATGACATGCTGCCCCCCCAAAGCTGTTCTATGGTGCTGGTTTCTCTGGGTATGCCTCATGGAACTGTCTTGTCAGTTGTCTAGCCATGACATGTCGTGCCTGGACCCACTCTGGGTGTGAGAAATGTTTCCATCTCACGAGGTATTGGAGTGTTCCTCTTTGCTTTCTTGAGTCCAGTATTTCTTTTACTTCAAAATGTTGTTGGTTGTCTATCATTATGGGTGGGGGTGGAGGTTCTTCCGTATGCCATTTGGATGTGCTCGTTGGTTTCAGTAGTGCACAGTGAAACACTGGGTGGACCCGTCTCAAATTGTAAGGCAGTTCCAATTTGAACGTAACTGGGTTGATTACCTGTATGATTTTAAAAGGTCCGATGAATTTCGGTGCCAATTTCTTCGAGGGTTGCGAGGTCTTTATGAACTTAGTGGAGAGGTAGACCCTATCTCCCACCTTGTAGTTCGGTGCCTCCGCCCTGTGGTTGTCCGCATATTTTTTGTACGTTGTTTGTGCGTCTGCTAGGGCCGTTTGGATGATAGGCCAGGTTGTTGCCAGCTGTGCCGCCCAATCGTCTGGTGAGCAGGGCAGGGTTTCGGGTTGCGGCAATTCTGGTATCGGTACAAAGTCCCTTCCATAGACCACCTTAAAAGGGGTGTGGCCAGTGCTCTGGTGTACCGCGTTATTATAGGCCACCTCTGCAAAAGGTAGTAGGTCTACCCAGTTGTCCTGTTGATAATTTATGAATGCCCTTAGGAACTGTTCAAGTGTTGAGTTAAGGATCTCTGTTGATCCGTCCGTGTTTGGATGCCACGCAGTGGACAGTGCTTGCTTGGTTCCGATTAGTTTTAAAAATTCCCGCCAAAACTTTGACGTGAATTGTGTGCCTCTGTCGGTCACCAACCTGTAGGGGGCGCCGTGAATCCTGTATATGTGTGTTAGGAATAAACGTGCCAGCTGTTGTGCGGAGGGGATAGTCGCGCACGGGATGAAGTGTGCTTGTTTCGAAAAATAGTCTTTTACCACCCATATCACAGTTTTTCTTTGGCTGGGTGGGAGGTCCACAATGAAATCCATGGAAATTTCTTCCCATGGCCGGGAGGGGCTGGCTACCGCCTGTAACAGCCCGTGGGGTTTCCCTCCTTTACGTTTGGTGGTAGCACATATGGGGCAATTGCTTACGTAGTCTTTTACGTCCTTTCTGAGGTTTGGCCACCAAAATTGCCTCCTTGTTAGGTGGAGGGTTTTTACAAACCCAAAATGCCCTGCAGATTTGTCATCGTGCGCTCTGTGTAAAATTTCTCCCCGCAGTGATTCGGGCACGTACAAAGCTTTCTCCTTCCAGGCGATGTTGTCTTTGAAAGATACATGTTGTTGGTTATTCTGCAACCATGTATCTTGCTGTAGTGCTTGTGTGAGTCTTTGTTGCCAGTTCGGTGAAATTGAGCGTCGCCTCCGATCGCTCCCCGCCGTTCGTGCTGGCGTGCGCTGATTCCTTGTCTGGCTCCGCGTGACAGCTGGGCAGCCGAGCTGTTTCTCGGTCCATACTGTTCCTACGATGTCGGAGGCTTGCGTGTCGTCCTGTGGTCGTCGGGAGAGGGCGTCTGCCAAGAAGTTTTTCTTGCCCGGTATGAATTTCAGCGTGAAATTAAACCGGCTGAAAAACTGAGCCCATCGCACCTGCTTCGGGCTGAGCCGTTTTGGCGTGCTGAGTGCCTCCAGGTTCTTGTGGTCCGTCCACACCTCGAAAGGGCAGGAGGCCCCCTCCAGCAGGTGTCGCCACGTTTCCAAGGCTGTTTTTACTGCAAACGCCTCCTTTTCCCATACGTGCCATCTCCGCTCCGTCTCGGAGAATTTGCGGGAAAGGTAGGCGCAGGGCTTTAGGTGGTTGTCGGAGTCCTTTTGGAGCAGGATGGCTCCGATGGCGAAATCGGAGGCATCTGCCTGCACCACAAAAGGCTTGGTGGGGTCGGGGTGCTGTAACACTGGCTCAGCTGTGAAAAGGGTTTTCAGTCTCTCGAAAGCCGTTTGACAGTCAGCTGTCCAATTCAGTAGCGCCCCCGGGTTCCTCGATTTGCGCGTGTCCCCCAAGCCCTTAGTTTTTAGCAGGTTAGTTAGGGGCAATATAGTCTCTGCCAGCCTGGGCGTGAACCCCTTGTAGAAATTCGTGAATCCCAGGAGGCTTTGCAGCTGTCTCCTTGTGCGTGGGCGTTCCCACGCCAGGATGGCTTGGACCTTGCTAGGGTCCATTTTTATCCCTTTAGCAGAAATCCTATACCCTAGGTAGTCAATTTGTTTTTTGTGAAACTCGCACTTGGAGAGCTTTATAAACAGCTCTGCCTTGCGAAGTTTCTTGAGCACGTCCTTTACCAAGCGTTCGTGCTCACGTTCTGTTTCTGTGTAGATCAATACATCATCCAGATAAACCAAAACCCCCTTAAAAAGGTGGTCACGCAGGACCTCATTAATTAACTGCATGAATACCCCCGGTGCCCCTGCCAATCCGAAAGGGAGTACTTTATATTGAAACGCCCCCAATGGGCAATTGAAAGCAGTCTTCCACTCATCCCCCTCCCTTATCCGTATGCGGTAGTAGGCTTCCCTTATGTCCAGTTTGGAGAATACCTTACCCTTTACCAAGTGGGACAAAATGTCCTTTATTAAGGGTAAGGGGTATTTATTTGAAATGCTTGCTGCGTTTAACCCTCGGTAGTCTGTACAGAGCCGCAATGTCCCGTCCTTTTTCTCGCGAAAGAGGACTGGCGCTCCCACTGGAGAGTTCGCTGGCTCAATGAAACCTCTCGCCAGATTTTTGTCTATGAAGTCCCTTAACGTAGCTAGCTCTCCCTGGGTCATAGCATATATTTTTGGTTTGGGTAGGGGTACCCCCGGGACCAGTTCAATGGTACAGTCCGTCTTTCTGTGGGGGGGGAGTTTGTCCGCCTCTTTCTCACCGAAAACATCGGCGAAATCCCCGTATTTGGTTGGCAGTCCCTCTGGCAGTGCTGTCTCTCTGTGTTCTGCAGTCGTCGTCGCTCCCCCCATGGCTGCTCGGGGAACCCTGTTCCCTGACGGTGCTTGGTAGCACCCGTCAGCAAACTTAATCTCTCTGGTTCTCCAATTGATGACTGGGTTTTGCTGCACGAGCCATGGGATCCCCAGTATGAGTCAGGGTTGCCCCACCGGTGCCACGATGAAAGCCAATTTTTCCTCGTGGCTGCCGAGCCGTAGCGCGGTTTTTCCGGTGTATTGGGTGACCGGGCCCCCTCCCGCTGCAGATCCGTCGAGCTGCGAGAACACCAAGTGGTGCTGAAGTGGATAGCAGCGGAGGTCGAGTGCGGCTGCCAGGTCAGGGTGCATGAGGCTTTTGGAGCAACCTGAATCAATGAGTGCCCAGACCTTTTCGGTTTTATTTCGATGGGTGAGGGTGACACGGACGTAGAGGGTGGGGCATTCCTCACTCACCCCTTTGTCGAAGCGCCTGTCAGTGTTCTCCACCTGTCCTTCGGCGCCCCTTAGGCCAGGTGGTTGTCGTTTCCCGCCGCCTCATCTGGGTTGCTGTCCTCCCCCTCCGAACTGTAGGGGTCGTGTCTGCGTCGGTGCTCCCCCTTTGCTGCTGGTCGCTTTCTCGGCGCTGGGGTTGGTGCTGTTTGTGCCCTCCTTGGGCTCTCTCTGGGCGTCGTTTTGGGGCATGCGGCTGCTTTGTGGTCTTCCCTGCCGCACGTGAAACATTGCCCTTTTGCGAAGCGTCTGTCCCGTTCCTCCCTCCAGGGTTGGGGTCTCGCCCTCACCTGCCTTGCGCTGGTGCGTGGGGGTCTCGCTGTCGCCATCTGTTGCGTTTCCCTCCTTGCGTGGAGGAACGTGTCGTGGGCGTTCTCCGCTTCCGCTGCCAGCTGGATCCACCCCGTGAGGGAGCTGGGGTTGTCGCGGCCAAGTGCCCACCGGAGGACGTTTAAGTTGAGTCCATGTTTGAACTTCTCAATCAGTGTCGATTGAGTCCACGTGTCTACTTTTCCGGCTAGGGCTTGGAACTCCATGGCATACTCAGCCACGGAGCGCGGGCTTTGTCTAAGTGTCTCTAGCGCCCTTTTTGCCTTTTCTTGCTCCAGGGGGTCCCTGAAGTGCCTTTCTAGTGCCTGCAGGAATTCAGTGCTGTCCTGCAGCGCCCGGGCGCCGGATTGGCACAATTGGACGTACCAATCGGCGGCCCGCCCTTTTAGTTTTATAGCCAGGGCATTGATTTTGCCCCGCTCAGTTCTGAAGCAGGGACCCCATTCTTCGAGGTAGTACCTCGCGTTAGTTAAAAAGAAGGAAAGTTTCGAGGGGTCCCCATCGAACTTTATGCCAAAGTCTTTGGCGGGTGCCCTGGTCTGGCTCCTGGCCCCCTCTGCGTCGTGCCTCGGGTTTTGCCGGAGCTGCTGCGGGTCGGGGTGTCTCCGGTTCTCTTGCGGCATTGGTGCCTCTCTCTGGGTCTCCTCGCAAGGTACTCGTCCCGTCGCTCGGGGGGGAGGGCGGGGGGTTCTCCCTCGGTCGGGCTCCTGGATCCAGGCTCCGCCGTCGCCGTCGCCGCCCGCTTGGTCGTCCCTCCGCCTCTCAGCCTGGCGCATCTCCCGTCGTGGGGTGGGCTCCTGGGGCCGGACGCCGCCGCCGCCGAGGTTGTCCCGCCGTCTCACGTCCGGGCGCGCCTCCGCTCGTTGGGTGGCCTCCTGGGGTCGGGTCCCGCCGTGGTCGCCGCCGGCCGCTGGGTCTCCACCCCGTCTCGCCTCCCGGTGCGCCTCAGGTCGTCGGTTGGGCTCCTTGGGTCGGGTTCCGCCGTCACCGCCGCCCCACTCGCCCTGCCTCCTTTCGACCGGGGTTGCCTCTGCGCCGCCTCCGTCGCGGAGTCCCTGTGCCACCGTCAGCTGTTGGAGCATCTGCCGCACCGCCTGCATCCCTTCCTCCAACGCGCCGAGCCTCTCCGCCATCCCTGGCGTCCCGCCGGGGTTTTCGCCGCTCCGCTCGCCCTCGCCGTTGGCCGTGGTAGAGGACGGGTCGTCCCTCGATCCCGCCGCGGTGCCAGGTGTGCCCTCGCCTTCGAGCGCCCAGGGTGGCGGTTCGTCTCGCGCCTCCGTCGGGGTTGCCTGTAGGTTTGGAGGGGGTCCCCCCGTCTCGCCCCCGTTGCCTCGCGGGCTCCGGGGCGCCGGGGTGGGTCCCTCCCCCGCTGCTTCCCCCCAGCTGGGTCCCATACCTACCGGGGCGTTGCATCGCCCGGACCTCAGCTGCATCCCGCCCTGCGAGAGCGGGGCTTCGTCGCCCGGCGCCGAAGGGTTGCGCCTCCTCGGTTCCTGGTTCTCCATGCCTGGCTGGGTCCCTCACAAACGAGTTGGATAGGTACCAGGTGGAAAAAAAATGTTTTGGGGTTCCCGTTTTTATGTCCGGGCCAGCCTCGCTTCGCAATAAGACACAGACTCACTTAATGGGAATTAAGGATTTCTGGTTTATTGGAATGATAGCTGACAGAACGAAAAACGGGAACGGGGTAGGTAGGTGGGGGTGCCCCTTTTATACCCTCCTGTATGGCCCCGGGCTTCCCCACCCCTCAATGCCCCGACCCCTCTTGATTGGATCCTTGATGGCTGCGTGGGCGTTTTCCCCGGTGTCCTCTTTGTCTTCCTGCAACGGTTGAGTTCTCTGGGGCACCATGTGCTCCTTATCTTCACTCCTCTGACGTCCCTCTTTTCAGGTGTTGATGGGATCATGGGTGTGGGTGTCCTTGGGTGCTTGTTTAATCCCTGATTGGATTATCTTCTTCCCCCTTTTCCTTAATGATCATGATCCACGTTGTGAGGCTCTTTGTGCCTTGCAACGAGGTCATGACAGTTCTGAAGTTGAACATAAATTTGGGACTAAAGACACCTTTCAACTGATTAACAGAACCAATACTTGGAAAGCAAAATTATACTGTTACATGAAATTCTAAGGTAAGCCCATAGTCACACAAGGGATAGTTAAAATTATTTTCAGGATTCAAATATTTCCAATAAAGAACTGCCTCCAGTATTCATACATCATAAAATAAACTTATTAAATAACATATTGCCAATAAATATTTAAATGAAAGTAGACCCATTGAGCAATGGAATAGCATGCAAACAAATAAGAACAAAAAGATTCACTACTGGTTTGTGTCAGAAAAGATTCAAAAGTTTTTCATCAAGAAGCTGATGTCAAAAGCTTAGTTATTTGCTTCATAATCTCATTTCTTACAATCAAATTCTATGATGACTCATGATAAGATTCTGAATATGAGAAAATATATTTCTACTCTTTAATTGTGACATTAACATTTCTCAGACTGCTTTACAGTCATGGAAATGAAGACAATGAAGCAAAACTCAAAACTAACAAATTTGGTGGAAAGGAATGAGAAATAACAGGAAGACCTGAAACATGTAATTCAACTAGAATTACTAGAAGTTCTTCACTGTTTGATTTATCTACCAGACAGTAAATCAAGCTATCCATAGGGTACGTATAAATAAATTGTTCCACTTTAATGGATTTTCATAATATAAAACAAGTAGCATTATTTTGTAATAGAAATACTAATAATTTAATAACTTTTGCAAGGTAGCTTGCTATTCACAATACTGTGCACCTTCTCTCAGATGAATGTCTGCTCCTAGCTCTAGAGTCTATAAAGGAGAGAATGTATTTGGCCCATTTATCCTCTGCAACGTTCTACTATAACTTATCAACAGTACTCCCTATTCACTCACGAGACAGAAATGGAAATGCACCAATACTGCATTCTTGAAGACCCAGGACCCTCAGGGACCTGAGAAGATCCAATATACCAGCAACTTCTCTCTACAAATAAGACACCAAGCTATTCTCTGACTTGGTGAAGAATTTACAAGCAAAACTGAACCACAACTGCCTCATCAAAACCTGAGACTTGGGAAAGGGGCAATGAGCTATTAAGGGAGAAGGAAAGACAACTCAGTCCTAAGGAAGTAGAAAGCATGAGAAAGAAACACAAAATAACCCCACCTTGATTTTGTTTGGTATAAGATGGATAGACAGAAACTAAGATAGGCTTTTGAGATGCTGTTATTTTACCCTACAACAATAAACATTCCTTGAATCCCTGCTATTTTTATTTATTGATCTTCCCCACACTGAAGGGCTAATAATTGGTAAGTTCCCTTAATAACAGGACCTTGTTTCCAAGGGATAATACCTCTCAGTCTGCCATGAATTCCTGCCCCAAAAAACAGCTCAGTCAGAATTACTTCCAGGTCTGCTGCTATTAGTCTGCAAACTAAATTTCTCAGCCCAAATTTTCACTCTAAATTGATTGATTTGGTTAATGTTTTGCTAGCAAAACTTGTTCATTCCTGACTTAGGAAATCCTATTCTCATACATCAGGTCTCAAACATTTTGGATTGGTGGGACATATGAAACATATGTATATGTTGTGGTATGCTTGCAAGATGGCTGTTTGGAGAACTCGCCTGTGCACAAAACGGCTGCCAAGGGGATATAATTAGTTACAAGCACTAAGTGTACCAGAATACTATCTGCAGCTCTTTTTAGCTACCCTCCCATAGTGTACTCCCTATTGCCGCCGCCACTACTGCTGCTGCTCCTCCTCCTTCATTTCTGCGTATGTAGACACACTTACAAAGCAAGCAAAGACTCTGGCTGCCCATCTTTTTCTTTTTTAAAGACACTTAAAGCCCACTTGAAGCCCAGATTGTTTTTGTTTGTTTGCTTGTTTTTTGGCAGGGGGGAGGAGATATCTGGTAGAGATTGATGCTTTGCTCTGAATCAAGTCAACATCCCAAGGTATTCAAGGTCAGGTGGATCAGGGAATCTGGCTGGCACCAAAGAAAGCACATTACCATCCCCAGGACTCTACCTATACGTCTTCTTCTCTGTGACCACCAATTGGTGAAGTAAGTGATGCTGTGACCACCCTCTCCGAGTGTCTGAGGGCTGTGGGGGCCCGGATGGGGAACAACAAGCTCCAGCTGAACCCTGGTAAGATGGAGTGGCTGTGGATTAATGGCCCCTCGGTTTCTGGGAATTTGTCATCTTTAGATCTGGATGGGGTTGCACTGCCCCAGACAGATCCGGTGAGTAACTTGGGGGTCCTCCTGGACTCTCAACTCCTGCTCAAAGAGCAGGTAGCAGTCGTGGCCAGGAGGGCCTTTGCGCAACTTTGTGTTATGCGCCAGTTACGACCCTTCCTAGAACAAGAGGCCCTTCGAACAGTCACTCATGCCCTGGTTATCTCCCATATAGACTACTGTAATGCTCTCTACATGGGGCTATCCTTGAAGAGTATCCAGAAGTTACAGCTGGTCCAGAATGCAGCTGTGCGGGTAATTTTAGGTGCCCCTAGGGTGGCACTCGTAACACCTCTACTGCGCAAGCTGCACTGGATGCCAGTCTGCTTCCAGGTCCAATTCAAGGGGTTGGTTATCACCTTTAAAGTCCTATATGGCATGGGACCAGGCTACCTGAGGGACCATCTCGTCCCCAGTACATCGACCCGTCCCACCCCGGCATGCAGAGAGGGCATGCTACGGATCCCATCTGTTAAAAGAGTTTCATCTAGTGGGATTGTGGAAGCGTGCCTTCTCTGCAACAGCACCTACCCTTTGGAACGTTCTCCCCCCAGAGTTGAGGCAGGTCCCCTCGCTCTTGGACTTCCCCCAAAAATGAAAAACCTGGCTCTACCAACATGCCTGGGGCAGGAAAGAGAACAGTTCTTCTTGGGGATGGTTAGCTCCATAGAATTGCCCTATTTGCTTGCAGATAGAGAGAATATCTTAGCCATTTGGATTTTATTATATTTTAATATATTTATATTTTTATGTCATTGATATTGTCATATATTATTGTATATTATATTGTAGTTGAATGCTTTTATTGTGAACTGCCCAGAGTCCCTCCTTGTGGGGAAGATGGGCAGTGATAAATTTGATAGATAGATAGATAGATAGATAGATAGATAGATAGATAGATAGATAGATAGATAGATAGATAATTTATGATTTCAAATTGTCCATCTTTATTCTGTCCTTGACACATATTGCTTTCTTACTGTAATGGTATATGAGAAAGATCTTGAGAAATGGGGAGAAGAGATGCCTAGGGAACAGTCAGATAAGAGAGGGCACAGCCTGCAGCTGCATAATTGGAGGAGAAAGAGACTCAGAAGGGACCCTCCCTAAATTCTCTGGCTGTAGAAGAGACAGAGGGAGATTTATACTTTCAGACTTGCAGGATTCTGTTAATGTAGTCTTACAATAAAGTAGAATTTAGCTCATCTGGTCATGTTTCTTGTCTGGTCTACCTGGGAAGGCTAATATCAATCTTGCAAGTCTGAAATCTCACTATGCCCTCTCTTATCTGACCTTTCCCTAGGCAGCATCTCTTCGCCCCATTTCTCAAGGTCTTTCTCATATACCATTACACTTACCACAGTCACTGAGCCTAGCCAGTGGGATTTGGTGAATATCTAGCACAGACTAGAGTATATGCAGACTCCTGTTATGCTAATCTACACTGCTCTTAGAGCAGACTATTCAGTCTGTAGGAACAGGAATCCTATAGAAAACAAAATTCAACTGATTCTGCATCATGACTTAACACATTTTAAGCAGTAATACAATTTAAAGTCTTAGTCTAACCTGAACATCAATGTACAAGCTGATTAAAAGAAGGTAATTTGAGAACTAATAGCTAAAATTACATCTGCTTGTTCAGATTGCTAATGATTCCTAATTAACAACACAGCTGAATATTTTGCTCACTGCATAAAAACCAGAAGGGAATTGTTCTTGACAGATGAGTCAATGTGTCTTTCAGGTTGATAAGCCTGATAATTTGAGTGCTTTTTACTTTGGTGTGAGTTGTGGACTTCTTAGCCAATTGTAGAGATGACTACTTTACTTCTCAGAAAGGTTTAAAAACTATCTATAAAAGGCCAATTTTTCCAAGTGTTAGCCAAAATGTAGCTATAGTTGCACAGAGAGTAATAATTTGATATACATGGCATGTATTGCCTAGATAAATCCTGCATCCCACTACAATAATGGTTATTGCTATTTTTATGTTAAACTGTAGAAAGAGCACCTATAGCAGCTGCAAAGTCTGTGTCTGCTAAAGGAACCCTGTTCATTCAATGCCTGCAGTTTTGACACACTTCTCATGAAACATAGAAGATTCTATACTGCCTGAATCCTTACTAGTGTTCTAGTACTAGTATATTACTAGTACTAGTAATATATAGTCACTCCCAATTCTATACCCAAGAAAAATAACTCAACATTAGATATATATATTCTCCCTTCAAAATGAATCTAAATACAGTCATCTGTTAGAGAGGGGAAGAGTGGCCAGGCATGGCTGCAGCCGAGGATAATGTAAGCGTGGGGGGTGGGGGGGAGAGAATAAGACAAAGGTACAAGTCTTTTAACTAAAATCAAACAATAAGACTGAGTTGAGCAATTTTACTGGAAGAAGACTTCATGAGAAGTTTCTTTGATCATTTGCAGTACTTCCTTTGAACAAACCTGTGAGGGGCACAGAAAAGTAACTCTCCCTGAAATTCTTTGAACTGCCATGGAATGATTTTAGATAAACAATATATTGCTGATTTATACATATCACTTTAAGTCATGACAGCTTGTATTGCACTGATACAGTGCAAATCTAAATACATAAATGGGTTGTACTACTTTTCTTCTTCAACTGAAGTAATATGCAATCCTAACTTATATTTTTCTTTTTTTCTTTTTCTCTTTGGATTTTCCATCCTCACTATGGCAAACATGATAAAGATACTATATATATGATATTTCAGTATGACATCATGTTTCCCCTGAATACATTTAAATCTGTTAAATAAAAAAAAAAATTGTTGAATATAAAAGGATAACATCTGGATACTCATTAACTATAGAGTTTCTTTTAACATTTCTTTCCAGAGTGAGTGTCTGATTCCCAAAATTGCATTGATTTCACTGTTAAGATAATGAAATGAATGTTGTCTTTTTTAAGAAAATCAATAAAAAAATCCACTTTCCAATTATCTGTCCTCGTAAATGAAAATACATCAAGTACATGTTACCAAAGCTTTGCATATCATGTACTTCAGGGGAAAAAACCCTGCATTACTTAGTTGTGTCATTTTGTACTACAGCTCCTAGTTCAAATAAAAATGACAACACCATTTAAACAGAACAATTTGTGTAGCTGCTTTTTTATTATTCCAGTGGTCATTTGGGAAATAGAACTGCTCTATTTCCAAGAAACAGCAAGGAGGCACACAGGAGTCAAGAAATGGGAATGAGAAAGCTTGCATCAGGCGCTCACGGTGAGCATACTTGCATGAATTAATTTCCCCAAAGCCTCCACAAACTGCAGGCAACAGGATAAAAGCTTTTCATTTTGTAAACATGTATTGGTTTTCAAGGATTTATCTATTGTAACAAAAACAAACACATGCCAGTAGAAACATTAAGTGAGAGATCCCAGAAGTTGCTACTGAGTACTGCCACAGCCCTCCAAATTAAGAAAAGGATTGCCTCTCACCACCCCCGCCTCAGAAAAAGGCAGGAAAAGAGCTCAGAAATTTAGCTATATTCAGTCACAACTTTTAGCAAGGCTACTGTAAAAAATCATTGTCATCAGCACATTCATTCTTTTAGCGCTGTAACTGTCTCTGAACAAAGCAGTTTTCCAAGGCAAGGGAGGGAGTTTTAGTTCACACAGTGCTTGAAATACTAAAGTAAGAAAGTAATCCTGAAAACTACCACTAACACTGCTGCAAGAGAGACATATTTGTCTTTTAAAGTAGGTACTTGCCTGGGATGGACAGCCATTCTCTCACCACTTTATGTGACCCAAGCTATGTAAAACTGGAGAGAGTAACACTACCTTTTAAACTAGAGAAGGAAAGCAGTACACTGCTACATCTTTCTCCATGATAATTTCTTAAAGCTTCAGGAATATTTCTTACATTTAATACACATACATATTTTAATAGGTGCACATGATTCTCCAGCAAAACTGGCTTTAAACTTTTGAAGATGTTATCATTAGTTTGCCCTTTTCTTCCATATGGGCAGTTTCAGAAGAAAAAGCCCAACTATTCTGTTGTATATTGCTCTAAATTGCTCTGAACTTTACCCTAAACTTGTTCTAAATTCAGATATTGGAATGGACATGCCCCCCCCCAATTCTATTACAGAAATGTAATTAACACCTCATAGATCATCATGTCAGGGTTTCAGTTTATTGGTAGGGAGATTTAAAAACTTTTTTGCTTTTCAAAGATTTCTATTGTTGAATAGAATATGGTACTGAATGTAGAATGAAAAAGGAAAGCAGAAATTAGGGGAAAGCAGAAATGGGTAACGGTAGACAGAAAAGTAGCTGGTGTGCGTGTGTTTGTGTGTGTGTGTATGGTTAATACCAGTAAAGGCTTAAAAAATCAATTGTTTTAAGTAGCATGCTTCTGTTGCAGAGGTATTATTTTATTTGAATGAGAGCCAGTTTGGTCTCGTGGTTAAGGTTCTGGGCTAGAAACCGGGAGTCTGTGAGTTCTAGTCCCGCCTTAGGCACAAAAGCCGGCTGGGTGACCTTGGGCCAATCACTCTCTCTCAGCCCAACTCAGTGCTACATAGACTACCCTCCTTGTGGTGCACCCCAGGCAACGTGGGTTGTCATGGCTAAATGGTCTACACATCTGGCTGCTGGACCTCACAAGGATTTCTCAGAAAGAAAAAGCAGCATGAACACCGAACTGCTATGCCATATGATTTTTAAAAAAATTGAGTGATATGATTTATATATTTTCCTGAAACCCAAGTTAGCTTAAACAGTTTGATAGAAAGTCTATGGCTGTCCTAAGGAAGAGAGAATCCTTCACGAAGCAACTAGATCTGAAAGGCACTGTTCGGGCAACAAAGTTTGTGCTTTCTTTAATTCAGAGGAAGCCTTTAGCATCACCTGCTATGGCTTCCTGGATTGGGGATGCAGCCTTCCCATCATCCAAGAGCTCAGATTCCTATTCTTTAATAATTTTTATAGTTTTTTTTAACAACACAAGAGTCTTCAGCTTCAGAAAGGTTAAGGGGCTCTATAAGCCCAGATTTCAGAGTCAAGAGGGATGAAGCTAAGGAATCACCTGGTTCTTCAGCCTTCTTACATCCAAAAATGAGCATAAGAAAGTGTTTGAGTAACAGTCCTTACCGGTAGTCCTCACTTAACAATGGTAATTGGGACCGCATTGCCTAACAATGGCAATACCAGCAGTCCCCATTGCTATCGTTAAGCGAGCATCGCAGGCCGTTAAGCGAGTCCCAGGCAGCTCACAAGCAGGCCAACAGGCAGGTAAGTGGCTGCTGCTGGGCAGGGGAGGGTGTGTGGGTGGCCAGCGAGGCACAAGTGTGGCAAGGCTGGGGAAGGTGCATGGGTGGCCCACAAGGCACAGTGCGTGACAGGGGTGGCTGCTGCTGGGTGAGGGAGAGTGCAGGTGACTTACTGGAGCAACTTGCAACCTTCCCTGCCGGCTTCCCCATTGACTTTACTTATGGGAAGCCAGCAGGGAAGGTTGAAAATGGCAATCACAAGACCATGGGATGCTGTAACCATTTAACTGGTTGTTAAACAAGGACTATCCATATACTGAACATTAACCCAATCTGGACTTCTTGAACTGAGCTTTCTACTGCCCTTCATTCTGCTGGAGAGAAGACCTACTTTGTCCATTCATTTTAAGCACCTGGACTCATAGAGTTTGAAGGGCTATTTAGACCTTGAGTCCAACCTTCTGCTCAGTGCAGTAATCAAAAGTAATGCATCCCCAGCTATGTAATCTCTGCTTGAACACATCCAGGGAATGAGAACCATCACTTATTTGCATAATTGGTTCCACTGTCAAATAACTGTTACTGTTAGGAAGCTTCTCTTAATATGAAATCAGAAATTGCTTTCTCACCAAGTGGCCTTAGCTGATCTTGCAAAAAAGGTAAGCAGATTTGGTCATAATTAGCCTTTCAATGGAAAACCACTAGAGAACCCCAGGTCTGTAAACTGGATTGTGAGATTTAAATAAAAAAACATTATGGAAGAAGGCAATAGTAAACCACTTCGATAATGTTGCCAAGGAAACTATTATGGATATGTCCATAGAGTTGCTAGAACTTGAGCTTGGCTTGAGGGAATCGTTATTAATATCTACCTCTGTGTAATCGTCAGGCTCCCATATAATTGTTTTCACATCTTCATGAAGCTTTTTGTAGAGCTATGCTGTTTTCTTCTGCTGTCATAGGTATTTTGTTTTTTGTTTTGTTTTGTTTTGGTCACTGGAATTGTTTATAGTTTTGATTTTGGTCATTCATTCATTCATTGCCATCTGTTCTGAACTCCTATTAGCTCCTGTCATGGAATCTTATTATCACTGCTCTTAGTTAATTAAAAGGAGCTTTTTTGAAGTCTAAGATATGCATTTCTACTACACTCAGTTTTAATTTTCCTTATAATCAAATCCAGCATTTCATGGTCATTTTTTCCAATGCTCTGCTACTTCACTTGCTTGACTATGTCCTATTTGTTGGACATTATCAATGATAGCTGATCCTCTTGTCCCTTTCTCCGACAACGAAAGGAGAAATTTGTTAGCAAGAAAGGTCAGGAATTTCTTGGCATGCTTGACAGTTTGTCTCCCAACAGATTTTGAGACAGTCTAAGTCCCACATCACGATTACTTCATGTTTGTTTGAAAAATCTGTAATTTACTTTGGAAGCCATTACGTATCCATATACGGCCCTTAGCTGGAAGGCAATATTAGATACAAACAATTCCACAAACACAATTTTCTATTAAATAACCACTGCTGTATCCTGCCTAGGAATTTTCTGCTTACTGCCTTTTATGCTCGAATGTCTACTGTTTTTTAAAAGTAATTCCTACTATTTTATTTCATGATTTTTGTATAATTCAAGACCTTTACGCTCACCTACTATGTTACCTAAATATTCCTAAGAAGAAAAAATTGTTACAATGGATTCACTTATTATTAAAAATAAGGGTACCATGGTTTGGATCACTCTCACTCCTGCTTAGGTTAATCAGGTATTCTAGCTACTATGATAGCACACAGGGCTGTTCCTAACATTGCACTCTTCTGGACAGAGAGCTCTGATGTTGTTCCTGGGATCTGTTGGAGCCACTCTCCCAGCTTGGCAGTCACAGCCCCGAGTGTTCCTACCACCACTAGGACCACTTTGGCCTTCACTTTCCACATCCTCTCTACTTCCTCTTTCAGGCCCTGGTACTTCTCCAGCTTCTCATACTTCCGGATATTGCTGTCACTTGGCACCACTACATCTATCACCACTGCTATCTTCTGGTCCTTGTCTACCACCACAATGTTTGGTTGATTGGCCAGTGCCTGCCTGTCTATCTGGATCTGGAAGTCCCACAGGATCTTAGCCATGTCATTCTCCACAACCTTCTCTAACCTTCTGTGGAATCTCCCATTTGGACTTGGGCGGGTCTAGCCCACACATTGTGCAGATGTTCCTGTACACAATGCCAGCTACTTCGTTATGCTGTTCAGTGTATGCTGTTCCTGCCTGCATCTTACACCTTGCTACTATGTGTTGGACTGTCTCTGAGGCTTCTTTGCACAATCTGCACCTGGGGTCCTGTCTAGTGTGGTAGACTCCTGCTTCTACGAATCTAGTGCTTAGTGCCTGTTCTTGTGCTGCTATGATCAGTACCTCAGCACTTTTAGT
Source organism: Candoia aspera (assembly GCF_035149785.1). Classification (NCBI taxonomy): domain Eukaryota; kingdom Metazoa; phylum Chordata; class Lepidosauria; order Squamata; family Candoiidae; genus Candoia; species Candoia aspera. Next base: position 55,656,528 of record NC_086155.1, on the reverse strand, counting down.
CCAACTCTTTCCAGCCAATGGTAGGATTTCCCAATGTCAGCCACCTCAGCTATCTGTCGATGGTACATCCCATGCAGGGTCTTGTCTTGCCATGGCACTTCCTCTGCTTGATCTTCCTCCCATGTCTGCTGCTGCCTCAGGTATTCTCTCAGCAGCTCATCTTTGGGTGCCATCTTACTGATATACTTCTGGATGCTCTGGGTTTTGTCCAGGACAGTGGCTTTGACATTCACCAGACCCATCCTCTTTCCTGCTGGTGTAGTCTCCGAGTGCTGGACTTGGAATGGAAACCTCTGCACATTGTGAGGAGTTTCTGGGTCTTCACATTGGCAGCCTCCATGTCTGCCTTTGGCCAGCTCACTATACCAGCAGGGTATCTGATGACTGGCAGGGCATACAGGTTGATGGCATCGATCTTGTTCTTCCCATTGAGCTGGCTCTTCAGGATCCTTGGTGGTACCTGAATGTTGCTGTCTTCCTTGCCTCCTCATCGTGGTTCCCATGTGACTGTGGGATACCAAGATACTTGTAGCTGGTCTATATAGTCTGCTATGTGGCCTGCTGGTAGTTCCACCCCATGAGACTTGACTACTTTCCCTCTCTTTACTTCCATCTGGCCACACTTCTCCAGTCCGAATGACATCCCAATGTCCTCACTAAAGATCCATGTCAAGTGGATCAGCAAGTCGATGTGTCATTCACTCTTAGCATACAGTTTGAGGTCATCCATGTAGAGGAGGTGTGCTAGGTGTTCATGTACTGCTGTTAGTTTTTTTAGCCAGTAGGTGTGGATCACGTCCAGGCCAGGTGCCATCCAGCTCTTCATGTTCTTGACCCCCTGTTGGATGTCTGCTACTGTGATGGTGACTGGTTCCTGTTCTGGGAGATTTCTGTGGTCTGCTCTCAGGTCCTGCAGCTACTTTGCACTGGTGTAGGTGTCTTCTCTTTCTCCCATATGTTCTTCCCGTACTGTTCAGTTTCTGCTGTTACTGTGTTGTTGCACTGCAGTTGGGAGTATACCTTGGATGGTTCTTTAGAGAACAGGGCATTTATCTTTTTGGTCTCTGCTTCTCTAGTGTATCTCCTTAGTCTGGTAGCCAGTGCTGTGAGTCTTTGTTTAGCAGTCTTTAGGACTTCAGATGGAGTCAGGCCCTTGTATTTTTCCAGTAGCTGAGTCTTACCTTTCATCCCCACACCCTTCTGTAGTTCCACCAGCTGGCTAACTTCTACTTTCATCATTTTCCATGAAAGGTATGTACTACTGTTCTTCTTGATCGTGTAGCCAAGCATCTCCAGGATTATAGCGGCTGTACTATATACCAGCACCCATCTCCCCTCGGAGAGGGACTCTGAGCGGTTAATTGGTTTCAGTTATTGTGGTAGTAGAGATTGTCATGAGGACCCTGTTGGCATCTTCTGGCATACTATCTGATGGTAGTTCTCCACTGAGCTTTGGTAATCAGTCTCAAGGGTTGACTGTAGCTAGTTTATCCATGATCTTATGCCTCATAGCAGCTGCTGTGCTCTGTAATGGAGGGAGTGAAGTCCCAGCTTCAGGTGTTGGCTGCACCTCCAGTTGTTCTTCCAAGTCTTCTTCTTGAGTCTGAGATGTAATGTGTAGTTGGTCTATCTCAAGTTGTGAGAGCAACTTCCTCTTCACTATGTTGAAGCGTTGGGTAACTAGCTGTTTCTCAGTGTGGATGTAGGTCTTCTGTCCATCCAGAGTTTCCTCATGCGTTTCATATATCTTCTCTCATTAGGTCTACTGATGTAGTAGCATTCTATCAATTCTAGGTTCTCTTGCCCCATACATGTATGGTTTGTTCCAGTAGTATCATGAGTACGGATGGTGAGCAGGAGGGGGGCCCTATCCAGAGGGGAAAATGCATGTGTTTTCCCCCCTGAATAGTGGCCCCCTCCTGCTCACCATCCGTACTCATGGCAAGTAGCTCACTTATTGTCAGATTGTTCTGGTTCCCCAACATCTGGCACAGAACTTGTTAATCAGGGTGATGTCTGAGCTGCCATGACTCTCTTGGTTTGTGTCACTCTCATATCCAAGGTAGGCAGGTGAGGCGTTAGGGGATCTTTGTGATTTCGGTGTTGTCCATCTGGTGAAGTCCATGTATAAAGCCGTCTCTCAGGTTGTTGGAAGAGAGTGTTTTTTATGCAGAGTGAATTGTCTTGGCAAAATTCTATCAGCCTATGTCCTGCTTCGTTTTGTTCTCCCAGGCCATGCTTACCTGTAATTCCAGGTGTCATTTGACTGCCCACCTTAGCATTCCAGTCTCCTGTGATGAAAATAACATCTCTTTTAGGCGTGTTGTCCAGTAGGTGCTGCAGATCCTCATAGAACTGCTCTACTTCAGCTTCTTCAGCATTTGTGGTTGGGGCGTATATTTGGATCACTGTGATGTTAGATGGCTTGCCCTGAATTCGAATTGAGATCATTCTGTTGTTTTTTGGATTGTATCCAAGCACTGCTTTAGCCACTTGACTATTAATTATGAAGCCTACTCCATTTCTTCTGTGGTCCTCTTGTCCACAGTAGTAGATCTGGTGGTCATTTGATGTGAAGTGGCCCATTCCAGTCCATTGATGCCCAAAATGTCTATCTTTAATCTTGACATCTCACCAATAACCACATCCAATTTGCCCTGGCTCATAGATCTTACATTCCAGGTTCCAATGGTGTGTTGATCCTTAGAACATCGGATTCGCCGTTCACCACCAGCACCGTCGGCCGCTAGCCGACCTTTCGGCTTCGAGCTAGCTGCGTCATCACGTCTGGGGCTAGTTGAACTCATCCTCTGTTCCTCCCCAGTAGCATTTTGACCATCTTCCGACCTGGGGGTCTCATCTTCCGATGGTATACCGACATATCTCTGGTTGTACTGATCCATTTAGTTTTCACGGCAAGAATACTGGGGTGGGTTGCCATTACCTTCACCAGGGATCGCATTTAGTCTGACCTGTCTGTCATGACCTTCCTGTCTTGGGTGGCCCTTCACGGTTTAGCTCATGGCATCATTGAGGTGCTCAAGCTCCAGCACCACGACAAGGTAACGATCCTTTGCTGAAGAGGGGATCTTTGCCCTATTTTATTTCATGATTTTTGTATAATTCAAGACTTTTATGCTTACCTACTATGTAACCTAAATATTCCTAAGAATTAAAAATTATTACAATGGAGCCACTTATTATTAAAAATAAGGGTACCATGGTCTGGGTCACTCTCATTCCTGCTTATGTTAATCAGGTATTTCAAGCTACTATAATAACATACAGGGATGCGCGTGTGTGTGTGTGTGTGTGTGTGTACACATACATACATATATACATATACTATCTTGCTCACAAGTATGAAATCTAGTTAGCCATGTACTGTCACTGCAGACTATTCATGACATGAGTCACATCAACTGGTTTTCCTCTAATTCAGCATCACTAAGCAATGTCAATGAAACAGTATACAAATTTTGTATAAGAAATAGATACTCTGAATAGATTGTAGAAATTGGTTTTATAGTAGAAATATAGTACAATTCACCAGCATTTTCTCATTTTAGAATTTTAAAGATTGTTAACAGCAGCGTGCCTATTTTAGTAAATTATTCCAACATTTCCTCTAATGGTTTCCACCAAACACACTGAAAAATAAATGTACAAAACCATTATTTTTAAGTGTGATGCATCAAAGGTAATCTAGCACCTGTGTAAGATTTGGCAGTCATATTGAATAAACAATTTCAACCATGATGTGCTAGTGACTGAGTATTCCACCAGAGAACACTGGGCATAGAGCTTTCTGCACCTCATTACAGTGATCCACTAGTCAATATATACTATCTGCTAGCAAAATACTGTCACTCACCTAATCACTCACTACAAGATTAGTCTAATTGCAAAATCACTTTCTAGAACCACCAAGTCATTTTATTTGCACATAGAACAGTTTACAAGTAGGCATTCTTCCATTATTAGGAACATCTCTTGTTGAAGTGACTTGAATATATTACATCTTCTAAAGAAATCAAAGAGAAAAATATGCTGTAAAACTATCTCATTGTTGTATGTTGGCAAAGCTTCATTCTCCAGCATTTCCCCCCATAAACCATGGAATCTCAGACTGACGGATCAGTTGCAGGAATATTTTACACAAAGATTATCAATGCTTGCCAAGAGTGATTACTGAAAACCTGAGAGCCACAAGAAACAACAAGTGCTTCTCAATTCACCCTCTACTGGAATTCTGAAGACAACAGCTCTAAGTTACAAAAGTGCATCCTATCTGGTAAATCATTTGTTCTTCATTTGTACTGTACTTCATTTAACAACACTGGACATAATCTTTTGAAGGCATGCAAATAATACTATTTTCTGTATCACCTAGGAAATTAAGTGCTGCCTTCATCATCTTGTTAGCAGAAGTCATTACACCTCTTTTCATAAGCCAAGATAAACTTAACACAAAATCATGGGTTTCTTGGGGGGGGGAACCCTAGGATCAAGTATTATTTAAAATGCAATTAATTTTTCTCAGTTTTTCAATTCTTCAGCATGTCAAGTTTACTTTTCTAATATTAGAATAAACTGCTTTCTCTGGCACACTGTATTTTCATAGCTGTTTACTGCTATTAATTTGGTAAGTCTTGTTTCTCAACTCAATAAGTTTTGTTAAAGTGGTGGAGGGGGGAGAGAAGTACTGCTATTTCCTATTTGTTAACCTAAAAAGTTTCACCCATGCATCAAAAGCCTCAGCATATCCATTTGTTTTCTTGGCTTTAAGAAGCAATTTATTTATTTGTTTGTTTTATGCCCCGCCTTTATTATTTTTATAAATAACTCAAGGCAGTGAACATACCTAATACTCTTTCCTCCTATTTTCCCCACAACAGCAACCCTGTGAGGTGAGTGGGGCTGAGAGAGAGGGACTGGCCCAAAGTCACCCAGCCGGCTTTCATGCCTAAGGCGGGACTAGAACTCACAGCCTCCTGGTTTCTAGCCTTTTGCCTTAACAATCCAAGAAACCAACAGAAAAATTATGTCCTCGTTCAGTCAGGAAATTTATTTCTTAAAAATAGTCTTTAATATTTAGAATACCAATTAATTGATAAAACAGAGAAGAACAGGGTTTTTTTCAAAATATGTTATAAACTGTAAAGGTCAAACCACAGGAAGGAATTCTATAGTATTCTATCGTGAAACTCTCATGCTTCAGACTAGTTGGCAAATCTTGTTTTAATACCTTGGATGCAGTATTTTTTCAGCAGTTCAGTTAAAGGTGTTGATGTTTTTGTAACAACAGACAGGTTTAACAAATACATTCACAATTTTTATTATCTTATGAAGGTACAATCCAGGCATGGACAGTTAGGCTCTCAACTGGGAAATATAACAGAGGAAGACCGGCCTCTGCCACCGGGCTTGGGGCGGGGAGGAGAATAGTCATACTTGGGGTTGGCTAGTGCCTTGAAGTGCCCCTCCTACGCAAGGATTGAATGAGATCACAGCCATCTAGACTTTATTTATATTTAGCAGCTATGTGAAATTGTTTTATAGTGTACTTTTATACTGGAATTTTATTATATATTTATTGTTTTTTTATTATTTTGTTGTAAACTGCCCAGAGTCCCTCCGGTGGGAGGAGATGGGCGGTGACAAATTAGATAGACAGACAGACAGACACATACCTACATACATACTGCAGGATGTACCAAGTATTCCAACTGACTTCAAAATATGCTGAAATTATTTTTAAAATTATTTTAACTGTCAAGAAGAAACTCTGATATACTATCAAAAGAATTAATAAAGAGAACAGGAGAAGAATTGATTAATCTCAAGGATAATATCAAGTTCTCAGCTGCTATTTTACTCAAGAAACTAAACAATATCTAAACACTGTAAAACATTTAATTTTGCTACTTACACATGGGACAATGAAACTACTACATACAGGTTGTGGTAACTTTACCCTTTAGCTTACCCAAATAATGCTATCTTCAAATAATATTTAAAATTTATTACAACAGTACACAGAGAAAACTATGAAAAGCAAATGCAAATTAAGGAGCAATGCTTAGTTTTAGAATGAGCACTCAGCACTTCCAATTTAAAGTACTGCATAAATACAAATTTATTTATACAATCATATAACAGAAGTACAACTCCAGACAAGAATAGAATTCTGAGTAGCAGATTTTTTTAAAACTTGAATTTTCAAATAAATATAAATTGTATTAAAATCAAAACTCTCATGAGGTCTAACTTTTGTTGTTGGAGAGTACAGATATGGTCTTGAAGGAGGAGTTCAACAGCTATTAGGTAAATACCATCGTAACCTGGAAAGGGCAGAGCGAGTAAGAAAGAAAGTCAAGATTTCTCCTTCTTGATTTTCTTCATTTTTGGGGTGGTGGTGGTGGTGGTGGTGGAGAAAACCTGTGTCAGGTTTTCAAGTTTCTGTTATCATGCCCTTTAACAATAAAGTTGAGTTCCAGTAGTTCTAATGGTATTTATTTTCTGACCTGGCCTATTTCAAAGGGCTGACAATTATTGTCATACATTTACTTTATCCGGCCTAATTCATTCTTACCTCCTGGAAATAATTACAATATTCAGCAGAATGATTACTTAAAATGTAACAGGATGGATTATTTACTTTCTAAAACCAATTATTCATATAAAATGTTACTGGGTTAGACTCAGAGTAACTATGCTTAGACTAGACTATGGCACATGCAAAATCCCATTAATTTCAGTAGAACTATCTTAGCTAAATTTTAAAATAATTAAATTAGTTAACTAGTTAAACTTCATTTTCCCTAACTTTGATGCAACAGACTTCACACACAATGGAGCAAATTCCATTAAAATTTACACTGTTCACTTTATGTGCAATGACAGCATTATGCAAATTATACAGGTTATATCATTTATGTTAATATGTTACTATCATATTTTTTTGATTTACTGGACTTCTGAAATTAACATCCCCCTCCCTCTATTAGTCCATTAAACAATATTTCACTGTATCTTAAAGCAACTGAACAAACCAAGGTGGACCCATACCACACCTCTACAACTTCCAGGACTTCATCCAACCAAGCAACCAAAATTTATTAGCAAACTACAAATGACCAAACAAAAGTACTAAAATCCTATGTTTAAAGTATTTCAAATTAATTCAAAACATAATCTTCCAATAGATCCCCTACACTAAAAAGAAAATCCTGCCCATGCCTATTTAAGGGGCATTGCCTATTTTGGTTTATATGACAAAAAGATAAAGTATACATAGTCCCAGCCAGGAGAATTATTCATTATCCTACTTTAGTTTTAGTTTTTGTCCTGCCTAAGGTTTTTTTCTTGAGGTCCCACCTACTTTGGGGATTGTACCTCCAGCACATGCCACATCAAGTTGAAAATAGCTATACCTTTTGATGCCACTTCCCAGTATCTTCCCATAAGACATGAGACTCAAAGTTGTCCATCAACACATTGCACTTGGATAAACTAAACATACACAGGTCCTGTGGTCACAGTCTACCTTACTAGGATAGTGTGTATTTCTATTTTATATCTATATGTATGCAGTTGGGTTGCATTCCCATGGCACTGAGAATCCAGCCTGTTGGTTAGTTCATGGTTTGATGTATTGTGCAAACCCAGAAAATGGGTGAATTCAGTAATAATTCAGATAATTATTCATTATCCTACTTTAAACTAACAGCAGTTTATTTTAAAACAAAAGAAGCTAAGTTGCTAAAAGGTTATCCTACTCCTAGTATAACAAATATACTGCCATGAATTTTTTGAGTTTTTACTGAGTTTTATTTTTTGATCTGGGGGTTTCCTTTGTTTTTACTGTTTTGGGCACTACTGAGGTTTGTTGTTACAATATGGGCAGCTATATAAGTCTTTATAAATAAATAAATAAATCATAAATAAATATTTCCTTGGAGAAGGGGGTTATTCTCTCCACATGTAGTCACATCAAAGAATGATAAATATAATAAGCAAGTTGGATAAAGAAAAATCTTAACCTCTGAGATAGCCTAAATCAGTAGCCTACATCTATAAGAGTACAGGGTAAGACTTCTAGAAATAAGTTTAATCTGGCCAAACAACATTGTGTTCTTACAAAGAGATTAGATCTATGATGCAGAAGATCTAAATATACTGGTTAAGCATTAATTATTCACTGCTCAGCCTAAAATCCTACATTTCTAATTTAAAAACTAAATTATATTAGCAGGAGCACTGTTGTGATATTACTAAATAACTACTGGTGTGTAGATAAAATTGTATAATACTAACGCTAAATTAGAATGTTACTGCTAAATATTATGTTAACATAACTCAAGTGAATATAGAGGTGATTCTATTTTTAACCTGTGCCAGCTTTAGAATCAAATCAATCAACTGGAGCATTAACTTTTGCTTATTACACTAGGCTTCACAACATACAACATATATACTGTGTTCAGTGTGAATATATATTTTAAAACTAAGTACAGGGTGTTTTATGAACAAGTCAAAATGCAGAATCTTTTAACAATTGATGGTATATTGCTTTTATCATTTTCTCTCTAAACCTAGTAGGCATTACTTAGAAAGGTAATCATTCTTTTTCATCTCAGTCTGCGTTAGGTAAGTGCCACTTGGTCCCTATATCATCTGCAAAACATATGGCAAAAATTTACTATTAAAACTTGTACAGATAAAACAACATGGCTTGGATGCTTTAGCAACTTCAGAGGTATCTGAAATACTTGGATGTATAAGACATTCTATATTTGAAAAAAATATATATATAAAACTAAGAAATGGGATGACAGTTAATTTTGGAAACGTCTATGAAGAACTGGATTTTGGAAAATCATTGTATCCAAGATTTAGGAAATATAAAATATACTTCCTATGATCTAAGAATGAAGTTTATTCATCAGAAAATCTTCTTCCATATTTACCTAACTACTTGAGCAATATTTTTAAAAGGACAGATATTAGACTTCTTTGTTGGCACTGCAAGAAATTTGAGGGCTCTCTGACTCACATGATCTGGTCATATCCATCCATGGTTCTTTTTTTACTTCAAGTCACTACATAACTCTGGGAAAAATGGCAGTTTAAATAGAAATGTAATGTTAAATTATATTCCTAAATTACAGAATTTGATATTTTATGAAGAACTTTGGCTCTCTGAAGCATGCAATTTGGCAAAGGGAATTATTCCATGTAAGTAAAAAGAAATTTACATTCTTGATGTTAAAGAGAAGACTCAAGAGATGTATTCTCAATAGATTTTTGTAATATTTTTATATTCTAAAGGTGAGAATATGGAGCAATGTATTTATATAGGATCTATATTTATTAATATACTAAAGGATTAGAGCTAATTCTATATAAATATTACATGGAACCTTTTTCTTTTAGTTTTAGTTCAGTTTAATCACTGTTATGTATTCATTTCTTTTTGAGTGCATTTCTTTTTTTTATTTGTTGTATTTCACCAAAAACACGTTTTAATCTAATCCACAAGAAAACAAAATACCACTCAGTATATAACTAACTTTGATTTCTTAGTTTTGTTTGGACGTTTTGCATTTTGAATTATGGGTATCTTATGTTACAGAAAGTTATTGTTTTGTATTATCTATAAGGAACCAAATGCTGTATAGAAGAAGAGCCAACTATGTAAAATAGGTTTAAATAGCTCTTTAATGTAGGTAATGTGTGGCTTTTATTGATTATTTTTCTCGTTTTACTATCATTTCAGGGAGTTTATTGATGTTTTCAATTATATCTTTAGTTTTTTGTCTCCACCGGAAAAACGTTATACTGAAATGTGAGCTATGATATATTTAAACAAAAAGATAAATGTAATTTCTGCAGATGAATATGCATACTACACAATAGTTAATTTTATGCATAAAATTATGTGAAGTACTCATTTTTAAGCACTAAAATGCCTTGTAGACTTTAGATTCATAATATTTGAAGAAATTACAGATTGATACTACAATAAAATGCTTTCTGTTCATTTCCCATGCTTTTCTGTGATCCATTTTCCCCAACAGCTGTTGCCAGAGGCACTTAATTACAAGGGGACAGTGGACAGCCTTGTTTTAGACTCTGAATAGCACATAATTTGTGAATGCATGGAAATTACACATTTCAGATGCTAGTTGTTTAAAGCAACTACAGTTCTTTTTAATAAGATTAGCTAGGCAACTAAGCAGTTAGGAAACAAATCTCTCATCCTGAATATCAAATATATAGAACCTGATTTTAACCTTACTCTATTTCAGCAAGGTATAATAAATACTGTTTAAAACTCAAATTGCATTTTACAACTTTGCACCAAATAACCAAAATGTATACACTTTTTAAATTGATGTTCTACATTTTAAGAAAATATCTTCTGGGATTGGGAGGAAAGGTAAAAATCTGTTCCTGTATTTCAGTACTATTCCTGTTACAACTTAGCTTTGTCAAAGTATAAAGCACAAATATGATGGAGTCTCCCTCGAGTCACAATGAAGAGACTTCACAGACATGTCCACATTGTTTTCTCAATCATATGAAATGCTTTGCCACTGCCTTCTTCCAAAGTAAGTTTCAGACAACAGTTAATTGTGAAACAATTCCAGAGTAGAATGAACCATCTTTGTCTACATTTCCATACCTTTTCTCAGACTGAGTGGCAATTTTAGTGAATCTGATCACATATACTTCTCTAATTAGTCCTTACAGATCCCAGACAGAGAAAGTGAAAAAGTGCCTAACCACGCCTTTCCAGATTTTCTATTTATTTTTCTCTGACCAACTGAGTGTGCATTTATCCCAAGCAGGACCCATACATGTAGGCTTGAACAGATGACCTTCAGGCAGACCCTTCATCCCCACCATCTACTTTTTGTGGGAATGGGAATAACTACACCACAACAATCTGCAGCTCTGCCATGACAGACAGTGGGCAGGACATTTTGGAATATATAAAATTTAGAGGCTTTGTATTACAGCAGTCCTCAAGGCCTATATTTCTTCTTTTCACACCTGCTGCAAGGCCAAACTCTTAACTGCCAATTCAGCTGGACTGCTGCACCACCTCCACCCCATCCTCATGTAAAAACCATAGGAGACAAATTCTTTTAACCATTATAACCTGGGTGCCATTTCAGTTGCATCTGACCTTCTCTCTAAAATAACTCATTTTATCAACCCACTCAAGAAAGTTCATTTGTTTACTCATGTTATCCAACTTTGAGGCTTGCCCAATCATCTCTTCTCAGAAAGAGGCCCATGGTTTGTGGGGTGTTTTTGGGTGGCCCTTTTCAATTGCTGAATGTTAAACTTCACTTCTCCTCTTGCCAATCAATCCAGCAGTGAAAGGTGAGAGGATAAATTATACCTTGAAGCAGTACCTCAATATGATCAAGCCTGAGCTTATCCCTATGGTCAAGTTTACTTCTTCTACTCAAATGTCACTCTTACAGGCTACATATGAATACCAGCCATGTCAGTTGCCCAACACTTCCAAAACATCCCCCATTCCTGAGGACTCCCATTTTCTCCAAGAATCCCAAGCCACACAGCATCTCCTCAAGGAGCAACTGGATTATGAAAAAACTTCCTACAAGCGCAGTGCTGACCATTATTGCTAGGAAGGTCCCCCATTGCTGTTTGAAATCACATCTGGCTTTCATCCAGGCTCCTCTCCTCGACATGACTCTCCAAGAAGCTGGATGCCAAGTTTATTGGCCCATTTACTATCTTGGAATAGGTCAATCACAATTTTTCGTGTACAGTATATCCCCCAGCCATGCTAAAGATGCAATCAGTTTTTCCCCATTGCCTCTAAGTCCTAGTCCATCCCTCCTTTTCTGTGCCGGTACTGCTAGCTGCCAGCCAACACAATAGCAAGCTAGATGCCTGTCACAGTCAAGCAATATAGGAACTCACACAGAAGTGTATTTTGGAAGCAAAACACCCTCTTTATCAGTATCACAGGACTGTATCAACAGGCTTGGCATGTGGTTGGGACCAGGAATCTGGTAATCAAGCAATGAAATCACCCACTCTAGGACTATTGTCGCTAGATGCCCCTCGCTCCATTTCCTCCCCTCCTCCTCATCTGAAAACATATCCAACAGGGCTCTAACAGTTCCTGCCTCTTCTGTACATTGGCCCCCCTACCCATTTCGGGGGGGGGGAAGAGGAAAGTATTTTGGACACTCACTATATAGGTGAATTTATTCCTCTTACATTCCAAGGCACAATCTTCCATACGCAATGGATTGTCACCAGATGGACCCACAACTACTTATCTTCACTGCCAAGCATGACTTTGGTCTATCAAGGCATTCTCATAACACTTTTCAGTAATACATTTTCTGCTAATGTTAAGGACAGTACCAATCAGTCTTGGCACATTTTGTCCACTACATTACAATCATGGCCAAAACCAAATTTTACTCCAATCATGCTCACTCTATTTCAGAAGTTCCAAAATTTTCTTGGTTCACAACACCCTTAGTGTCACAAAGATCAGATGTTGCAAATGGATGCTGCAAAACCCAGTTTCACAAATGGACTTCGCAAAATTTAATATCCTGCAGTGCCCCTATGAATTTGCTGTCATGCCCCTGTGAGTTTGCCTGTAGGACACAGTTTGACAACCATAGCTCTATTCTATAGAAACCAGAATTTCTACTGTTGCCCACTTCCCACAACTTGGAGGTATATATAGTACATAAACTGGCTTACATTCAGGATGAAGGACAGTAGCTGTTACAATCCAGCAATATCTGAAGGGGTGCAGACTTCCCTCTAGGATGTGTTATGCAGAGTTAGCACCAAAAAATAAATTATGCTGTTGAGAATAGGAATTGCTTTTAACTCCTTTTTCATGATTTGTTCCAGCATTTTAGTTTTACGAGATGTCTAGCTCTAAACATATTCGTAGAAGATTATGGAAGCAGGTAGCTTGAGAATTATTAATATGAATTCTATAACAAATGTTACTAGGGATTCAGTTGTAATACTGTTTTATGCCATACACTGGTCTAAGACCATAATAAAATCATTTGCTTGCTATTATATGTCTTCAGGAGTTAATTGACGTCAGTTTTTTGTTTCCTCTACAAATAATTGGCCAGTATATACAATGTTTGTAGTAGAACAATGAACACAAAGACATTTACAAGTCATTTGCTTTGTTAGTTATGTCATCTAGTTGCTTCTCATACAAAATATATGTTTACTAACTCCAGCCTGATATGTTTAGAACTGAGAACTCAGCAATACATACTCCAATTTTAAGTTGAGCATCAGGTAACATTATAAATATAATTGCTATTAGACTGAAAGATTAAATTAGCAAATTAACTAACATTAAATACATACTGTAGGCAAAGCCAAAATCAACTGTACCTTTCCTAAATGCAACTAAATGTGAGCCATTGCTGATAGGTTTAAGATATCTCCACAGCATCAGCACATTTTGTCATTGCAGATAGAGGAAAGAAATGAAGCTGGAAGGATATCATATGAATAAGAACCACTGCTTTAAAAGAATAGTAGTTGTCCAAGAACAATAATGAACCTTCTCTCCTTCTGCTTTACTACTGAGTATATAGCCTGACTTCTACATCTTTATGAAATGCTAGCAATGAAGTTTAAAAATATATTATAGGAACAATTAAGAAGTTATTACATGACTCCTCTGATGTCACGGCAAAGGCTTGGTTTCTCTTTTAATATTAGTTCTATTGTATTTTCTGCATTAAATGCTATAAGGCATATTTGAAAGATACTGGGATGAAACCTTAATTTTGATCCATATACACATGACAAATTTACTGTGTGGGATTGCAGTGGCAGGGGTGAGCCCATATGGTAAAAAGAAGTTCTTGTCTACACCCTACCTCTGCCTCCTGCCTTGGTGTAGCGACTTGGCAATTAGTGCTATCTCCACCTATATTCCAGAGGGGACCTTCACCTGGTATTCTCCCCTTAATGCTGGTATGTGAGAGAGACAGACCTTACACCCTATTTTCCTTACTGACAAGTAAAAGGAAAAAATACAATAATAAAAGAGAAATAAATTCTACAGCACTACCTCCTAGCCCTGCTTAGGCATGTAACTAGGGAAATCAGATGCCCCTTGACTGATTAATCTCACAAAGTATCATTAGAATTAAATGTTTAATAAAAGAAAAAACATTCAACTAGCAAAGGAGATTTTTAGAATAGGAATTATACTTATTTACTTGTTTAACAGCATTTCTAAGCCACCCAATCCCAAAGGACTCTAGGCAACAAATAGAAAAAGAAAAGAACACAATGAAAATGTAGTTCTGCAAAGAGATAGAAGTATTTGTTTTATGTCATTCAAAATCATTAATCTTCCTCTGTCAAGCTTATTACATTATAAACCATATTCTGATACAATAATTAAATTTCTTTATCCATCTTTGTTGGAGGGGACATGGTTTTGCACCTATCTCTAATAATGTGTACAAGTTTGCTGTGGGACTTAGATTGAAATTTTCATTTGATTTGCCTAAAACAAGCCATTCCCTAACCTATTTGAAACAGGCAGTGTGAAAAGTTATAGTAAAAGTACTTTATATACCAAAAGTTGTTGTAGAAATTAGTAACTTAAACAAGGGTGTTTGATGCACAATTTTGTGTTTATTCACGTATCTCTGCTTGTTCCATACAAGCAAAACTTACTACAGATCAGTGAAGCACAAAGAACAATAATATGCTAAATCATAATCATAATACGTCCCTTCTCCTTCCACTGTTTCTTCCCTGAAGAAAAGATGAAAAGGGGAATAGCAAATTTAGTGAACTCACTGGACTCTGGTCTGCTTTAAAAATTTCTGCATCAGCTGCTAAGAATATTTTTGCTTGTCATTCTATGTAGAGAGCAAAAATGAACTAATAAACTGTTATACAGAGTCAGATTATAACGATCAACAATTCTAAATTGTTTATCTTTTACTGGAATTTGTAATATATACACAATAACTTAGAAAGGCATTTATTTGCACAGTACATTCTTGTATTAACACATTTTGTTTCAAATAATAAATAATGAGCAACCGAGGAAAACAGTGACAAATTTATAGTGGCAGAAGAAGGAAAAAAGAAAGATAAAAATAATGTATAAACACCATCTGTAGCACAGTGCTGTGGGGAAAAGCCTCCTAACAGAGTAATCCCACTTGTGATTTCGAATAACTCAGAATTATTTCTCTGCATCTCATACAAGAGGTTATGTTTCAGATCCAGCCAAAGGTACTGGAATATCCTGTAGCCATCCATACATTTCTAGGAAGCCTATATAACAGTACTGTATTAAGGCAAGGATCCTCCCTAGAAAATGCTATTTAGAGGCATACTTTCTTTGGATCTAGAGGTCCTATGTAGCCATCATGAACAGTTACCTTTTACCGAGGTTTTCCCTCCACAGATAAGTTTAATTCTGTTTTAAAGGAGATACATATACACATACTGTACATGTACATGTACAGTACATACATCTTGTAACAATGAACTTATAAAAGCAAATAACCAAACCCAAAACTCAATGGAGAAGAAAGGCAATTTATTTTTTAATTCAGAGCCCTTTTGCACATTCATACTGACAAAAATGAGCATGTATGAAGATAAGGAAAAACTGTTATTCTCTTGAGTCCATTACTGATCCTGGATACTACATATTCTTGATAAAGAATCAGTTCTTTGAATTATTCATTTTAATGTTTGGGCAGACAGCAATTTTCAAGTTTAGCAAGCAATTTCCAAAACTTTTATGGAAATTGTGTATTAAGGAAGATGGTTTGGGCCAAAAGAAAAAGTTGAATATAGTGTTTTAGAATTGTCACTCTTATGCTTACATTTAAAACCTAGTACAAATATCCTCAAAAGCCAAAGGATGTGTCCCAACAGGCTTAAATACCTACACTCCAACTTTTTCCTTTTCACACATTACTTCTTCCTTTCTCTTAGAGTCATGTTTGTACCAGCATATTTTAACCATGACTGCAAATCTACTTTTAACTAAAGTTGCAAAACATAATCTGAAGCTCACCATTGCTAGGAAAACCTTAGTACAAATGAAACAACTTTGGGAAATGAATATCAGAGGAGAAAATACCAAAGGTGTTGGGAACTGCGTATCTGAAGGAGAAAGTATCACCATTTTTTTTCCTGTGAAATCATTATTTTGTGCATTTTCTATAAATTGGAATTTTTTTATGTAAATGAGTATGATTCCAATTAGTATCTCAATAGCTATAATATGGACAAATATTTAGGTTACATTATTTAACATGAATGAAATAACCATATAATCCCTGTTTTTCAATTTTTCAAAAGTATAACCTGAAAGCACTCAGTTCACCTGAAATGGAAAAGATTGTGTGTCATATCTCTGATTTTGGGACAAAACATTTATCATCTGACACCAGAGTCAATCTCTGCCTTGAATTTAGTTTCTTGAGTGAGTTTGCTTTTACTTTTCCATGTGGGAAAAGGATATTCTATTGCCCGATGATGGTCACATGTATTATTTGATATTTGAGACTCAAGAAGTCGTCTAAGTAATGTAACAAATGTTTTCTACAGGGTTCAGTATCTCACAGATATGTACATCATCTCCTTGCATCATCAGTCTAATATTCAATATACCTTTTATTTATCAATCCAGTCATTCATTACCTTCTAAAAAAATTATCAAAGCAGTTATTCTTATTTTGGCAGATCATGTAGGGTAAAATTTAATTTTGCATACCATTAAAAGGACATCCAATAGACAGTACCTACTCCACTCAAAAGCCAGATCAGTTTGCATAATGAAGATCTGCCTGGACACACAAAAAATGTATCTGCTAGTGGAAGAGATTAGCTGGTCTTCCTTTGCAGGGAGTTCCAAAGCTCAGAAGCACCCACAAAAATACCCTTTCTCATGTTCTCTATAAGCATGGATGGTGGCACTACCAAGAAGAGAGCCTTACCCAAAGTTCCTAAAGTCTATTCAGGCTTTGGAATAACATGGTTCAATGTAGCTTCTAGTTTATGCCCTGTATCATGATGAATTGAGCCTGGAAACAGACCAGTTGCCAGTAGCACAGTTTTAATAAAGAAGTCACATATACTCCATAATCTTAAGAATTTCACTGGGCAGAATTAAGCATGTCATTTCCAGCATGCTGGACTGAAGAATGAGAAAGAATTCTGTTTAATAATATGAGAAAAACTACTTAGCCACATAAGCTTCCACATTGCAGTATGAACAGATAGAGCAAGGCACAGAAATATAAGCCTATCACCGCCCCTTTAAAATCTGAAACAATGGCATATTGTTCAGATGTCCAGATCAACACAAATTAACTCTTAACCTTGTCTGCAAATTAAACTCTAATCTGAACTAATTAAACACTCTAAACCAAATACCAAAATGAAAAAGAAAAAAATTGAGCAGAGGATTCTCATTAACTTGTCCCAAATACTTGCAATCAACTTTGTACAATGAAGAATTAATCCTGTGTAGCCAAAGAAAACTTTAACAGTTATTTATGATGCTGCATCTTGTTCTTAAGATGAAAGTCATTTCCTAATTGATGAAAATTAGCTATGTCTTACTTCTAGGCCACAAATATTCTCATAACTTGTGGGTTATGCATTACATCATTATCCACTTTCAGAGCAGACATTTAACTGGAATTTCTGACAATCCATCTCCAGCTGTGCTCTCAACCCCTAATGATTTATGTCTTCTGATGAAATATATATAATGACTTTTACGTGCCCCGAGAAAACATTAGCATTAAACTCTGTAGCTGTGGCTATTTGAATAGGCTTTTATCCTTTGCCAGTAACTACTCCAGATACAGACTGGTTTAAAGATGTGCTATACTTTTGCTCTGTTGTACCACACAGAAATACAATAACTGAGGAATTACATCTCAAAACTTAAAACATCAGCAAGTATCACCATTTGTCCAAAATCACAGGGATCTGTACATGTTCAGAGTACTGCACAATAGTTCAGGGTACTTTGCTAGCATGCAAGGATGTATTATCCTTCCTTGCCCAACAGTTTCATGGATTAATAATGAACTCCTGTTTCTGCTGAAGTGAACTGAAAAACAGCCAGCAACTGAACACCTGAACTAGTTTAAAACCAACAAATACGTAGTTTCACTTTGTTAAGCCAGAACATACTGTGCAAGGTTTTAATATTTCTAAAACAAAAAACAAACAAAAAACCCACCCTCTTTTCTTCAAATAGTTCTAAAAGAGATTTCTTCTCATTTTGTTTAAGCAAATTAATATTTAAACTGGAACTATCTCAAGTGATTACAACTCTAAAGGTTACTGTTGCTAAAAGCAAGACAGAAATTTTTCTTCAGTGAGGTAGTAATGATAAAAGTTCTGCTAAATGTAAGTTTGCTTATCTGAAGTCAATGATTCACCCATGGTTTCTTGCATTTTGCCTTAAATAAATTTCTGATCTAAGGGTTTGGCCTGCCAATAACTACGGCTTGGGATGAATAATTATACTTTCCCATTAATCAGAAATTCAATGAAGACTTATAATAGCTATTTTGTTTCCTATAATATTGACTTATGTATTTCAGCCAAACTTTTCATTGCATTTCTACTTTACCTAATTTGCTGCTATACACATTATTTGGAGAATAGGAAGAAATTCAATATTTCCTACTTAGAATCTAGCTCATAAATATGTAAGTGAAATCTAAGTAGAATCCATTTATGATTAAAAGCTTTTACTGTTCAGCAAGACCCAAGAATTCAAGAAGGTTTTCCTAAAGTTTAAAAAGATATGGTATTCAAATAAAATTTAGTTTCAGCATTTCTTTAATCTGCCAAGAAGGCTTTGAATGTTTTTTTCTGTCTTCTAGGTATTAGCTACCCCATCCAATTTTGTATGATATTTCCTCTACCTCTTCATTCAAGTCATTACAATCAATTGGAAAGGAGGCTCAGAAGTATACCTTGTGGCACCCCACTTAATACCTCTCCACATCAAAAACTACTGATGAGCATTTTTAGCACAATGTTCAAGCTATCTATGTATCTTAATTGTTTTGCTACTCAACCTGTATTTAAAGACTTTGCTAATCAGAATGTCACAAGATACTTTGTCAACAAGAGTACTGCATGAGAAATAAGAATGTATTATTATATACCTTATCATTGCGGATTCCTTGGTGCTCTCTGAGCTTGGTTGTTAGCTTGCAGATGTTTCATTACCCGACTAGGTAACACTGATGATGTTACCTAGTCAGATAATGAAACATCTGCAAGCAAACAACCAAGCTCAGAGAGCACCAAGGACTCCACAGTTCAACCCTGAGCTACATTATTCTCTTCTGTTAATGAAGGTGAAAGGTCCCCTGTGCAAGCACCGAGTCATGTCTGACCCTTTGGGGGGATGCTGCTTTTGCAACTTTTTCTTGGCAGACTACAGTATAGCGGGGTGGTTTGCCATTGCCTTCCCCAGTCGTCACCTTATTTACAAAAAGCTAGAGAAAACAGGATTTAAGATAACAAAGCTTAAAATAGCAACTTTAAATACAATGGAGGAAGATTTTTAAATCTCTCAGGACGTGTTATGGTTAATATTAATTGGAACATGCAATCTCTAAACTTAGGTTTTCTTAGAAAAACTGACATCATTTATCAATAGTTTTCCTGTTAGTCAGTTAAAGTTTCCCACGTACATTTTCAGCCTGTGCAAATATTATGCTTAAGCAGGTTATATATTCTTAAGCAGGTTACATATATGCGCTTGAAGCACAATACAAACTGTACTGGCCTCCTCTGCTTTTGCCAACTCTGCTTCTTTACTAAGTCATCGATTCATTCTGAGAATTCTGAAATCCAAATCAAATCTATATTATTATTAACAATAATGTTCCAGCTTTGAATCATTCCTCCAATTCTTTTCCTAACAATGCTTCTTAACTTCCATGGCCAAAGCAATTCAATTAATTGTATTGTATCAGGTGCACTTTCAGAGATGACTAGAGCTACCTCTGCGTTAATTACGAATTCAAGTAACTAAAACAAAAAATAACCCTATGCACAAATGTAATGTTTAAAAAAAACTGAAAATGGCAAAATTAAAAAAAAAATCCATTTCAATTCTTTACTGAGATAAAAAAAACAAACTTTATATTCAAGCTGTGCATTTTTGAAGGCATGAATTGTTGCACTTCTTAGAAATTGTAGATTTTCCATTCCTTATGACTCCCTGAAGTATCATCTTTATCAATACAAGTAAAACATGTACTTTCACATGTGTTTTATTTGCTCTAAATTATCTTTTTGGACCCTTTCAAGGCAAAATCAATGTTAAAGTTAAAATGCACTGCAGAAAACCAAATATTTCCCTGTAAATGGTAACAATATTTTTATTATCTTTGAAGATATAACAGTGATTCCTGACATTGATTTTAATAATTTATAACTATCTTTCTACAACTAGATGCTTCAGAGACTGTTCCCTCCTTTTTGAATAGAGGACCCACAAATTACTAGACAGAACGGGAAGAAAACAAATTGTAAAAATATTTTTCCCCTGAAGAATCTCCAATGCACTGCAGCTATTTCCTGCTTTAAAACACACTGGAAGATTTTTATTTTGAGGTCTTGTTTCTCTGATCTGAGGCTGGGATCATATAAATATAAGCAAACTGTGTAATTTACTTCTCCCACAGCTATTCAGGAGGCAGTTTCTTACTGGCGCATTCTTCATACATATTTGAAATACGAATGTTTTAACCTGCAACAAAATGTTGTAGCATAAACAAATACCACTGCCCTCACCCCAGGATATTCCATGCCATTCCATTCCATCCTATCTACACATTTAATTCAATGCACCCTCAGCAGTTGCCGCCTATTAAACATTCATAAGATTCTCATTGGACTTGGTTTCTTGTTTTTGAAAAGCCTTAAGTTTTATATTTAAACACACTTCAAGTTTAAATTACATCATACTATTCTCTTCTCACAGTATTAATACATGAGTATCATTGGTTTTCCTGTGGCTAAAATGAGCACATAGAACAGAGAAGAAAAGGACCTACTTAGACAGTAAAACTTTCCTGGCCCATTCTGATACATCATCAGTAAATCAAACCTTCATCTTGGGGGATCATAATAAAAAAATAAGGGCAATTATTTTGTTAATAATCACTGCATAATCTCCAAACATAGTGATTTTGAAATATTTAACCTTTCAGCTGAATATTTCTTTAGAAATGTCTGCCGAATCAATGGATTTTTCTTGCCAAAATATTAATTCTTTATGGACTATTCTGCTATCTAGTTTTTTTAAAACATTATTAGGAATTAAGTTAAAGATTGCTTTGTAATTTGTAAGGTGAAGTCCAAAGTTCCTCACCCGATTGTCTGAATATTGCTAGAACTGAATATTGTTAGCAGCATTCAAAAATTCAAATCTTCCTTCCTTAGCAGGTTTTTTTTAATATAAAATGGCCATTTATGCCCCATAAAAGTCTGTTAATATTGTTTAGAATTTGCTGTCACCTGTTGATATGTAAGTTCTAATATATAAACTTTAAAAAAGGTACATCAATAGGCTGTGGTTGAGACAAGATAAATTAAAATATTCTACCATTTCCTATATTGTTGTCTGTCAGTCTTTATAATGCACACACATGCAAATCTATCTTTTTATAAAAAGTTCTAGAGTGCTGTATACAGCAAGCTCCAAACCAACATAGATATCTGAATACTTTATAAAACTATAGGTGTACAAGTAGGTGTATGGGTTTATTTGTTGGCTATTCCAACTTTCCTTCAGGATCTCAAGGCAATATATCTAGTACCCCTTCCTGTTTTTCCCCACATCAACAACCCTGTTGGATAGGCTGGGGTGAGAGAGGACTGCCCAAAGTAATCCAGTGAGCTAAAGCTTAAGAAAATTCTTCTGTATGGTGAAAAATAACTAAATAATGTTTGCCATCTCCTTTTTATCTGCAACAATTACTAGGAGGAATCGGATATGTTAATCCCGCCTCTTCTAGTCAAAAGGCAAGGCTTACACCTTTATCATTTAGCGGAAGAAACTTATCCTCCTCATTTGCATGCATAGATTTCATCTGAGAGTAATTTACCAGCATTTATCAACCAGTTTCTGTAAATACACACAGACATAAGGAAAAATAAAATACATACAGAATGGTAAAATAACAGTTATAAAAACAAGCCACAGTCATGAGTTTATATTTTGACTCTGAGGTCTCTTATATAGTCAAAAATAAAATCCCCTACTGTTGGGTGTGACTGTTGGTGACCAGAATGGTACTTCATGCTAAGTCCAAGTCCTATTTTCTGTCATCACGGATGTCACCAAAAGGAAACAAATATACTACAGAAGTATCCCAGGGAGGTTAAAGCATCCGCTGCAGAATCAACCATTTAAATGCCCCATTTGTAGAGGCAAATTTGTTTGACTTACAATATTTCTTTATTTATTCAATTTATATAGCCGCCCATCTCAGACCAGTGACTCTGGGCAGTTAACCATCATAAAAAACAGTCAAACAATTAAAACAATACAAAAAATTAAATATAAATACAGCCAAGAGATATTAAAATCCGTCGGTGTCAACACAACCATGAAACGGGCCCCTTTGCACACTTGGAGCCCCAGGCCCAGGCACAAAGCCAGGTCTTCAAGGCCTTCCAAAAGGCCAACAGGGTCAGGGCCAGCCTAATCTCAGGAGGGAGGATGTTCCACAGGGCAGGCACCACGGCAGAAAAGGCACATCTCCTGGTCCCCGCCAGCCAACATTACTTGGCTGACGGGACCTGGAGCATGCCCATCCTGCCGGACCAGATTGGATGGGTAGAAACAACTGGGAAAAGATGGTTCCTCAGATAACCCGGTCCCAAGCCATGGAGGGCTTTAAAGGTGACAACCAGCACCTTGAATTGCACCTGGAAACACACTGGCAACCAATACAGCTCCCAAAGCAGTGGTGTTACATGTGCCAAATAGCCAATACTATTTACAACCCAGGCAGCTGCATTCTGTACCAGCTGAAGCTTCCAAATGCTTTCAAGGGCAGCCCCACGTAGAGCAGGTTGCAATAGTCCAATAATGCATAATAGAAGTAGCTCATGCCACTCCAAAGACTCCTATCAATGGAATCCCTACTGACAGAGCTGCTTGAAGCAGCTGCTTATTTGATGGAATGGACTACAAAGGTGAAGGGAGGCTGTTTATTGCTAGCAGAGTATTGGTAGGTACCATCCTTGACCACTTCTACTATGGTGGAAAACCAGGGTATCCCGGGGCAGAAAAAGATGAATGGAATCGCTCATGCCTTGAGCATCATTACCTTGTGAGTTAATTGGACAATGTTGGTGCTGATGAAAAAACTCAGAATAGGCTTTCTGACTGCGGTGCTACCTATGCATCAATTCCTTCTGCTCTTGTTCTCTTGGAATTAGGAGAGGAAACGTCTGTTGTCCACTGTTATGAACAGGCCACCAAGGGGGCTCCCCCCTCCCTGAGGTGTCCTAGAAAATCTCTATGTGTAAAGAGATTTACACATATTCCTCCAAGGTAAGAACTGACAATTCCGTTAGTCTGCTATTGTATACAGTTACCCCTTTATATATTCCACAGATAGGGAAGCTAAGTGCCTGTGCACCCTCTTTATCACACGTAAGAGTCCTTCTAAAGGTGCTTCATCCTCATTCCATGCTGATAGTGGATGCAGGCTTCTATTGTAACACTGTCCATTTGTATCATACATGACAGTCAGGCTGATGCTGATCATTGCTTCTTCTCTTAAGGAAGCCCTGAACATCCTGTTGCCTAAGTAAGCATAGCGTTCATACATGAATCTGAGAAATCTCTGATGTTCAAGTCTTGTGGGAATTTGTAGACAAGCTTCCAACAAACCTACCACGGCTGTTTGGTATGATAGCTTTTCCCAGGCATCTCCTTATCCCCAATCTGGAGGTTAAATTTCTGATGAACATGTTCAGTGGCTTAAGGTTCAGGATGGTTCTAAAAGTGCAGTAATGACACAGTGAAGAACACACTAAAGAAACTTCCTGTGCACAAATCCTTTCTATTGTGTCAATGCCCAATAGTACCCCCTTCACTCTGTGATGCTGTTTCTTACTCTTGGAGATGGGGAACAGCAAGAACCTCTCTCTTGGCTTTCATTTCAATTCTAGCATGTAGTTCCATGAGACGCTCTCTAGCATATCTGTCTCTGGTATTTGTGCCCAAGTGTGCCAAACCCTGTGCAGTCCATCCACATGACTATGATGCTATCAGTTCAAGGAGCATAGTCCTTGAATGATGATTCTTAAAATCTCAGCTATTTTCCTTATCTACCTTCAGTGTCATGGCCAGCTCAGACTCTGATGAGGAAACCAACAGCAAACAGCCAGTTCCAGAGTTGCCAGCAAACCACTGCCTGAGGAGCTGCAGGCAGAGGAGGCTGTATCACCCAGTAACCAGGAGGGACAGCTACTGCCAGTCTCGGAACAGGAGGCGTCTGAGCTGCCACCCCCTCCCAGTGCAAGGGCTCACCATGCAGAGAGGAGAGCAGAGCAAAGGCACTCTGCAAGGCTCCTCACAAGAGAGGAACCTCGCCCTTCCAAATGAGCAACACTGGGGCTGCTTCTATTTAAGAAGAGGAGTGAGCTGAAGCCTCTCCATTGGCAACAACAGTTCCCTGCCCAGACTCCGTATGCCTTGAATCCCAACGTGAATCTTTGAGACCAGCTGACGACCCTTCTACGACATTTGGATACTTGGACTTCACTTGACCACCCTTGTGCCTGCTGTCTTAGATTTGACACTCTCTCAAGGCAAGCTTGCTAGACTTTGGGGGGCTTGATTTCTCTAGTGCATGTGCATGTGCGTTTGCACTCACATTTCCTTTGCTGTTTATTTGTTTCATTAACTTCCCAAGTAAAGTTTGCAACTACCTCTCTTGTGTATTTGTGGGTGCATGGCCTGAGACAGGCCTGTTGAAAAGAAACTGGGGAAGATGAGGGCTGTCACCACATCAACACAAGGAAGGGCTAATCACTGCATGGTCTCATAAGAAAATTATTAAGTTTTATGGAGTCCTTCCCACTCACACTTCCCTTGGCTCAAATAGCACTGGCTCAAATTATTCAGACCTGGATGTGCATTGTTCAAAAGAGATGGAGGTATATTCTACCAAGATTATTTTTCGAAGAAAGAGTGAGCAATTTTATACACACTTTCATCAGGGAAAGAAAATCAATGTTGCAGCTATCCCAAGTAAATCCCTCTTTTTGCAACAAACCCCACTGAATTTGCTCTCTTCCAATTTGGTTTCTCTTAAACATCATTTTAGATAGTCTTACCATTGAACTGTTAGACAGTGCAAATACAAAGGAAACAGCCTTTTCAGTAAAGATGCAATAAAAGTGACTGAAGATCCTTTGTATGAAAATGCTGGAAGCAGAGTATAACATGCCCAGGATAGCAAATTTACTCTACCTACTATTACAAATGTGCTAGGGAAAGAGAATGCTAGGTCACAAAGTAAGTGACTGAAAATTCAGCATTATGCAAAATACGAAGTACATGTATTAAGAAGTCATCTAAATTACTTGAAGTTTTATACCATGGTGACCTCACTGAAGTGAAATTACCTTGTTTGAATTATGCAGGCAGCTGAGGATATTGCAATGCAGTTTAGATACTCTACAAAATGAATAAAATCCTTTCATTTAACATATAATACAGATCAGTGTCACATGTGATACACCCTCGGTTTGGTTAGGGTGACTAGGGCAAAAGATCAATACTCTTATGGTCAAAGCATCTAGAAATTTAAAAGATGTGTAGAAATGAGGTGCTTTTATTATCTTTATCTTGTATTTCTCTCCCCTGTTGAATGAAGTGAAAAAAGCAAACTCTTAATTCAACCGAATGTTCTTGAGCAGGCCTGTACAACTTGCAGGGGGGAAAGGGGCACACCGATAAATTAAAAATCATCACAGTCCGCAAAGGAATACCTGGTGCACTGATCAGCTGCTCCATAGCTAGCAGAGCAGCAGCAGCAAGGCTTGAAGGTGCTTCACAGCACGTCTTTCGGGGCAGTGGCAGTGCATGTATTACCTTTTTGAAAATGCTGGTGGGGTGCAGGCCTGTTCTAGATTATAGTGGTCACTTGCCAAATAAAACATGAAGGTGGTATAAATAAAAATAAAACATTGAATGAATCTGCTTCAGCAAATTTTTACAGTCACGCATTAAAGCACCTGTCCATGACCTAAAAACTATTTTCAGAAAAAGCTGTTATTTCTAGAGATTTCACAAAGCAATTCACTATGTAGACCCCCAAAACAGCATCTTAATCCAGCATGCAAACTCAAGAGCATGCAAACTAAATAAAAATATAGTGTTATGCATCTGACAGGCTTATTTGTGTAACGGTTTGTATTTTCATTATGTTCTGTCATCTGCTACATGGAATTTGCATTTAAGAGGATTTTACTGTATCTACCATGTTTACTATGAATTTAAAATAGTGAACCTAAAAAAGATACATTGTCTGGAAAGTGTTCAAAACTCCTTTTTTTACCTGTAGCAGTAGGTGAAACATTAACTACTTGTTCAAACCCAGTCAGGTCAAAAATACATTACAATTCATCTAGATTAAATTGAAAAGGCAAAAAAACAAAGAATAAAGCTATTTATATTTTCTTGCTAATATGCAGCATTTGTCAAGCTTCTACCTGAGACAAGCTGGATTGGAACTGGTAACAGGAACTCAAAACTCTGACTGACTGTAGAACTAAGGAGCCATTACAGAAGAATTCCAGCAACTGCTGTGTATCAAGTATGAACTCTATTTATACTGTAATCACTGTTCAAATTCTTGCAAATTTTTCTCTGCCATATTATGTGAAGGATACAAAGTAATTCTCTTTGGATGGACTGTTTCCATCTGATCCTTGTTTTTTAACTGCCACATCTAGTACCAGGCTGTTCACTTTGGACCATCTCTGAAGTAACTCACACAATACTTGTAGATGAAGAGAAGCCTTCACAGAACAGTTTTTTTAAGCATTCCTGCTCATATAATTCTTTTAATATCACTGGACTAGCAATCCTGAAAAGCATTAACAAAAAATTTTGTCTGAAAGAGATGCAGAGTCACAGTTCTTAGAGCTCATTAGTAGAACTCACACTATGCAGGACAGATGCAAAGGTTACAGTACCTAATATCTGAGCCTTTATCATTGCTAGTTAAAATACTTCAGTCTTGTCTCCTTTCATGTCAGAAGTGCAGGAAATAGAAAAGGTGAAAGTATTAATTAAAATTTTAGAAGTTAAAAACATTTAATAAAATATAAAATTGATACAACTCTAGCCCAATGGTGGACCACATTGATAGCAGAGGTGTTTCAGATCAATAAGTCATTCTGTGTGCATGTCGGTCCCAAACGGCACCATAAAAGATGGATAGTTGGCTGAATATTGCCGCGTTCTCAGCAAATATCCTTGCCCTCAGGGAGAAACCCACATTTTTCCATATAATCTTTAGTTCTGGCCAGATCAGTGTGCAATGTTTAAACATCTCCAAACCAACCACTCCTCCTGTGAACCTCCTCAAGCAGTTCAATCCAATTATGAAGATGTTTTACGTGAGATTTCCATCTTTTTAATTGTTCTGTTTGAGGTGTAGTAGCAATCTCCTCAGTGCAGTCTAAGAAGCTCCTTGACTTCAATCTTTTGTAGGAGGTACTTGGCCAAATAATGGGTGTGCCAGATCGTGTAACACCTTTCCATATTCCATGCCTTGTGCCACACTCCTTCTAATGCCTGGCGGGGCTATTCCCGCCAAGAGATATAATTTATCAAGCAGAGTGTGGCGTAAACATCCGGTAATAATGCAGCATGTGTCATTAAGTGCCATTAACAATGGCTACTATGAATATCGAAGGGATATCAGCAGACAAGGAAGTTTTATTAAGTAACTTCTGCAAGGTCAGTAAGTGTGATATTCTCTGTGTGCAAGAGACTCACCGAGGAATTCACCAGCGGCGCCCACATACAGTAAGGTTTCAGTAACACAAATAGAATCTTGAAGAACTGCTGGCTGTCACAGTAAACAGCTAAATGAACCACTGGTCAGAAAGGTTTTATGATACCGGGTCTCAGCACAAGAAGCATTTTACAGGAAAGAAACAGCAGGTAAAGAAAGATGGTTAATTTATTGGGAGTTCTTAGAACAGGAACGTGGAGAATATAAGATGAAATCAAGGAAGCAATTGGCTGCAGAGGGACTTAATTTTCAATTGCACAGTTAAGAAATAGATTTAAGGTAGATAGATAGACATTTGGAATTGAGCAGCAGAAGACAGAATCTGAAGTTGAATGTTGTACAAATGATGAACATGTAATTGCTAAAATGTATGAACTTTTATTGAAATTTGAAATGGAAGAACAAGTGAAAGACTATGATAAAATGGGCTAAGAACTTTGGACACAATATACTGATGGAACAGTGGGAAAATACGTGGTTAAAAGGACTGAAATTTACATTATAATTTAAAAGAGAATTTTTACAAAATGATGTACCATTGGCATATAACTCCAGAAATCTTGTCTAGAATGTATAAAGGTACTTCAAATTTATATTGGAAATGTGGACAGCATGAAGGGTCATTTTATCATACCTGCTGGACTTGTAAAAAAGCCAGAAATATCTGGGTTGAAATACATATAATGATACAAAGAATTTTAAAGATCAACATTCAACTGAAACCAGAACTTTTCTTGTTGGGATTAATGGCAGTCAATTAGAAAATAGCCATGGAAGATTATTTTTATGTATGATTATTGCTATGAGACCATTATATGTACAAAAATGGAAAGACTCTGAAATACCCAGAATAGAAGAATGGTTGGTGAAGATGACAGAACTAGCAGAGATGGCAAAATTAACTTGTTTGATTAGAGAAAGATCAACAACTACATTTATCAGTGACTAGAAACCCCTTAAGGTCTTTTTACAGAAAAAAGAAAAAAATTAACTTTTGATTTATGGGTTTGAAGATTAGGAAGGGTAGCTTATGGAAAGAAAGAGAATATGATGTAACCTTACAGAGAAAGGGTAAACTATAAATGCATTCATAACCGCTGTCAAAAAGATTAGAAGCCGCTTCTTTATAATTTTTTCTTCTTTTCTATTTTTTCTTTTTCTATTTTCTTATTCACTATTCTTCATCTTCTTTGTTTCTTTTCTAATATTTGTATTGTTCTGTTAAATTTTTCTCAATAAAAATTACAATTAAAAGAAAGAAAGGTTTTGTGATACCTTAGCACCCCATTTATCATTAAGTTCATTAAAGCCAGGATTCTTTGATCCTCTTGATGATTTCCTCTTGAATCAGTGGGGAGGTTGCTGTTTACTTCCCTGATATAGGAGAAATGTGCAGATATTCCAGCCCTGTAATACTTTGCAAACCACACTCCCCTTTCCCAGCCTTCGAGAAGCCCAGTACAGCTTGAACTCTTATGTTTAAAGCCTCACTATCACCTACAACAAAACTCCCAGATTCTTAGGCATTCTGTCTGTTCTTTTCATTTTGGGGCCAAGATTTCTAGAAGTGTGCAGATCCACAGCATTACACAATGTGGCTACCCATTATGTTCATAAACTCTTTCTGATCCTCACAGTCACAGAGAAGGAATTTCTTTGATTAAACTGATTAAAAATGGAAACTACAACTATCAATGTGAGGCTGTCATTTAAAATGAGTAGTACAGTAAAAGCAGATTATCAAAATTTATTTCACTGTCTCCACTGACATAATTACGAACTCCAAGTTGAAAGAATACAAAATAGAATGAAGTTAGCTAAAGTAGTAAATGGATTTAAGATCAAGACAAATAACTTTTCTACCTTGCAATTAAATACTATCTAAGGAAAACAGGCTTGAAAGATAAATATCTGCGATTAAAGGTGACACAGTATAATTCATACAGCTAGCATTAAACCAGGTCAGAGATAATGGAAGAAATTTTTAAAATGAATTATAGTCCAGTTCATTCTAACACCTCAAAACAGACTAATGGTTTCAAATATTTATTTTTTTATTTTATTTTATTTTTCAAATTTTACCACCACCCATCTCCCCCAAAAGGGGGACCCTTTTCACATGCACCTTTATTTGGTTTTTAAAAGGCAGCATGTTAATAAACATGCAGCTATTTTAATTCTAACTTGTTGAATTATCTATTTTCCTCTGCCAATATTGAAACAAAGCCTTTCTTAGGCTAATTCAAGTTTTGTAAAATGGAGCAGAAGCTCTGCATCAAGGTTTCTTTCCTCACAGCAAACATGAATACTTTTGATTTTTGTGACCTGGAACACGCCAAATGAAGCCATCCCACAGCATCACCCTCTGCTGGAGAGTAGATGCTGAGACAGTATTCTCTGAGTGTGCATGACCTCCCAGCACTAGTTTATCCTGTCTGTTTTGGTTTCTATTGACTCTAAATCTAGTACATTGTAAATTGTCTCCAGCTTTGCTAATATAAACGCTACTTAATTGTTTTTTCTTTATGCGTTTATTAGATTTATATAGGCTGTCCCATTCTGCATGGATTCTGAGTGAGGGTAGTTAAAACTAATATGGTTTTATTTTACACTTTCAACATTCTGTAAGGCAAGAAAGAAACAAAAATACTAAGTGACCAGAACAATATATTTCAACATTAAAAGTATCACTAAACTTATCAAAAGAAGAGTTATTATTGTTAGCGTAACTTTCCAGATCTGATAAAAATGTGGTTCATCCCTCTGAAATCTAACCATGACAAAGGACTGATGGTAATGTCCTCCACCTTCAGATCACACTGTAGTTATGCCAAGACAAAAGCCAGATTAAACATGTAACCATCTGTCTGCACTGGGTCCCGAATAATTTGATTCAAGGTTCCCATCCTGAGCCACACCAGACTCTACACACATGGGGATAGGATAAACTCTCCCCAAACTATCAATCCCAGAGACTCCACTGCCAGCTTAGAGACTGAATCAAGCAGCTCAGTCAGGGAGATAGCTGTGCTTCTGCAGCAGGGAGACCAGTATAGCAGCAACAAATACAACTGCTCCCTAGAGCCTACAGACCTCACATCTGGTTATCTCTGGTGAAGAGCCCTTGAAAGCCATTAAGGCCTCCTGGATGACAATTGCCAATCCAGCCTCCCTGCCCTGGGACTGCAGCTGGTGCCAAACCTGAACCTGGAGTGGACAAATCTCCAAGAGCACAACATGCCCTTTGGAGCCCACCCAAGCCTCTGTTATTGTGATGGTATGTGGGAATGACCTTGGGAGACAGGAAGAAGACCTGCACAGCCTAGGCAACAGTCTGATAAGAGGCAGTTCCATCTGCAGGTGGGGGAAAAGCATGAGAACTGTTTCAGAAGGAACCCTCCCTAATTTTCCAGAGGCTAAAAAGAGAAGAGGGGAGAAATACTTTCAGTCTTGCAAGATTCTGTTTAATGTAACCTTACAATAAAGATAGTGCTGATGGTCCTGGTTCTGCTTCTTGTCTGGACTACCTCAAAGGGCTAACAGTTATATATGGCAGGTTGGCTGCCTCATCCACAGTAAGATCATGGATGAAGAAAGCCTCATTACACACTAACCTGGCATTTAATGGCACCAGCTGGAGACAAGGGTCACTGAGGATCTGGCAACCTGAGAGCTAGAATGCAATATTGAGGGGTTGGAATCAAATATCGACCAATATCAAATATCGACCACACCTTCCCTATGTGTGGCCCATTTCCATTTCTCGCCATATCTTTCTCTGCTTGTCACCACTTGGGATGGAGCTGCCTCTGTCAAACCTTCTAAACCCCACCCCCTGACCCCTCTCCCCGAAGACCAGGAACCATCCAACCTAAATATCCTCAACAACCCACCAACTACCCTCAGCCCACCATAAAACCACAGCAACCCCCCATCCCACTGCTTCCATGGTAACATGCTCAGTAGGTACAAGGAAATCAAGTTCTCATGGAGGCTGCCCCCTCCCATCCAACACTTTGAACACATTCCCCATACCTGTACTACCCCAATTCCAATGGGGTTAGCTGCTGACATAGTACTAAAACCACATACTCAGACCTCCAATACAAAACCAATCCAAGATTTTAAACCTTCAGTAATCAATCACATGAGCAGTCTCAGAAGCCATCCTGCAGGCAAGTACCACAAGCAGTCAAATAAAAAGTATCCTTAGAGCGATGACAGGAAGCAGAGATCATAATCCACATTTAGGAGACCAATGCTCAGGCAGCTACAAGGTTCAGGTGAATCCAACACTCAGCCTGCCCAACCTGGCTCCCACTGTCCAGTTCCTCACCCTGACTTCAGAGAGTCTCTGTTCACCCAAGAACCAGCTCCCCAGCTGCTGCAACTCCTCTCAGTTGGTTGCACAGCCCAAAGCAGCAGGACTTTTAGTAGGACCCCAACATTGTGACAAACCAGAGCTTTCCTCCCTGACACAGAGAGAAACATACCATGTGGCCAAGACACCTAAACAAGGACTTGTCTTTGCACCATTGGGGGGGGGCTATTGATTCATTTCTCCATTTCTTCCGCAGGGTGTCATTCCATTCTCACTCTGCTCTGTCCAAATCCACCACCACCAACCAGAGCACAGTCTAACATCACAGCAAACAAAACCTTCTAAAATCCACCCAAGTTCTCCCAAACAGAAGAAACCCTGCAAAAACCAACTACTCTTCTGCCCAACATTGACATTCCACTTCTCCCTGATTGCCATCTTGGGAAGGAAAAAAGGGATGGACACAGCTTGATTTGAATTGCTTAGTTTATATTTCCAGAAAGAGATAGCCAGCAATTATTTGCTTGTTTATTTTACTCAACGATCTTTGGAAGATTCCTTGGTGCATCTGATAGGACTTGATTCAAGTGTCTTCAGACTATTCTTACACTCAGTGTAGATATGACTAAAATATCAGCTGATATTTATCCTCATCACTCTTCCATTTTTCTTGGATTATGTTTACCAACTTGCCTGATTAAAGAGTTCTTGGAAGTTTTGTAATCTTATTTTTCCCCTCGTTAACACATCTGCTTTTTAGCATCTTAGGTACTTATTTAAAATCCTCTTCCCCTTCTTCTTTCTTTTAAATAATACTTTAAACTATCCTAAGTAATCCAATTAAAAACAAATACATACATTCCCAACTGGCCTACTCACAAATTGCAATCCATTGAGACATTTTCAAGAGATGTTTGAGAAGCAAAATTTGCCACTGTAAAACTAGAATCCAACTACAGGGAGTAAATTCACAGAAAGCTCTTTCATTTTGTTTTTATTTGCTACATTAACTGGAAAAACATTTTTTTTACAATTCAAAACTTTTAATTCTGTGTTTCCTTAATACATACTTTATACTAAGCCAAGTTTTGTTTTAAAAATATTGTATTAAACCATTGTGCCTTCTTCCACCTATTATAAGCCAGTTTACAAATGACAATGGTTATATTGAAGATTAAACCAAAATGAAAGAAGCTACAGTATGACTTAACACAAGATGGATTTTTTTCAGCCAGAGGCTACTAATTTGTTTACTGCTGCAATTTTTCATGTTTGCTCTATTTTTCTGCCAAGATTTCCCTTCTTGATAGCTGTACAGTCATTTACTTATGAATTTTTAAGAGTACTTGAGAGCAGTTTATATACAAAGACATCTTTAATTAACAACCCCCGCCCCCAGAAAAACATTATGATTATCTGCCTGCCTGTCTGTCTGTCACAAGTTTAAACTTACCTGTGTGCAGCAAAACTCCTCACACCCCTTTGCAAGCAAATGTTCTAGGTCCTTTTCACACTCATCAGCCCATTCAAGTGGTACCCTACAGAATACAAAAGGTAATAATCTCAGTATGTATGTAAAGCCACCATAAAATTATATATGCAACTCATCTGCAGGAGAGCATTACTTAAGTCAGTTACAGCTCTACATGCACAATTAGCACACATCTGCCAAAGGAATACTAAACATAGATTTGTTTTTATGGCTAAAGGATGCTACAATCTTTCTTGTAGGCTTCCAGAATGCTAGGATGATAGGTGCAGAGAGAAATAAGTGAAGCACAAATTGGAAAATAGCCTAATTAATGTGTACCGATGAGGCTCTCATTTGAACAAACACTGCTGGAAACAAAAATAGTTTCAGAGCAATAAACCTTACTTTTGAGGTCCACAGAAAAATGATTATCTGTGCAACAATAGAAATACTTATATTCTCTATCATGGAAAAGTTACTGCCTCTGCTGGCTCCTTAGAATGGACCAGTTCATCCACTGACACTTCTTGAAGTATTTTCAGGAACCTAACCTTGCTATTATTTGTATTGCTGATACTGAAAATAACCACAAGATCCCAACTATGCCAGTAATAGTAACGGCTGAAAGGAGACTCAACTGCATATTTTCCATTATTTCAATATCAGATCATAATTACGTAGAACAAGTCATTAGAAGACTCCTGAAAAGAAAAATTGAAACTTGATTAACTCTTATATTATATCTCATATATACTACCCATCTTGCTGTATTCAAAGAAAGGATCAAAGAACATTAACGCATAACGCCAGAAAGATTTGGAATAGAATTTGCAGTTAACTGTTTTATCCAAGGCTTATTTATTTAACAATTAACAATCTGTATGTCACCAATTTCATTCAGATTCATTATATTTACATTGAAAACATCCATGATTTTAAAAATAGCATGAATGAAACCTTCATGGTAAACATAAACATTAAAACATCCACAGTAAACAACCACAATAAAATGTCCACATAACAATATAATAGACATTATAACCCCTTTGGAGGGAGATGGGCGGTGACAGAAATTTGAAATATAAATATTTTTATATCAATGAATTAAGTTATATCAATGAATTAATATACTTATAACAACAGTTGCACAGGGACTCACAGCCTTTAATCACCACAGGCAGCCAAGTAGGGGACTACAATTAAAGATTCAAATGCTGCTGAGAGGCCCCACAGGACTAAAAAGGGGGGCACTTGCATTGTGACAGAGGTTGTCAAATAGCATGAACACTACCACTTCCATCCCATGCACATTTTATCATTTGTCCCCACTTACTCCCTCTGTGGTTACCCTTGAGTACACCTCTCTGAAATGAACTCCCACCAAAATAAAATACAAATTTTTACAATTTGGGATGCAGCATGAAAAAAAAAATTAACCATAGCAGTTTATGATTTATATTATTTTAATCATATTTTATTTATAATATGTATTTGTTTGTGTATATGAATAAATGCTGCTCATTTTTTTAGAGTTCAAAACACAGAGCATTTCCTTGGGAAATCTGCAGAAATTATGGCAGAACCTTATGAAGTAGCACATTAATTTCAGCAAGAGCAACTGTTACCTAGATTTGTAGTCTTGAATCTGCATCAACAGGAACTCTAATCAATTACTTCCTGTATTTATTGTCTCTGAGGAAAATGAGATCCAGAATTAATAGCAAGAGTTCCTGATGATTTTCTCAAGTTTTATTCATTTCTTCTCCATATAATTCAAGTTCAAAGAAGTTGTATTTTCAGGACTAAAGCATATATTTTTGATGCTGAGGGAAATATTTAAGAAAGGTCAAAACTGTCTTTCTACAGATTTTTGTCTAGTACAAGACTGAAACCTCAGTGACCATGCACTTTACCTGATAATTGAGAATCACCTATTTTATCACCTGGTAAAATGCCAGTTTAGGAGTTGAAAGTAACACTTCCTTTAGGAGAAAACAATGTAATAACAATGCATGTTTCATGCTTCCATATTTTCCTGGTTCACTCTAGAAGCTGTTAAAATTCATGAAGGTTTACTTTTATATACTGCATAATAAATGTACACTAAAATTATTTTTAAAAATCAGTGTGAACATAAATCATTAAAATGTTCCTTGTTCTAAACTCAATGCATTATCATCTTCTTCAAAAAAACATTCCAATATTTGATTATTTTAAACCAAAATAAAATTCTCACAAACCATGATTTATGAGCTACATTTCAAACTATGGTTCTCAAGTCAGCTATAAACTATAATTGAAACAAAAACTTCTAATATCCTCCTTGTAATTAATTAAGAGGAAAGCATGGACCATGTTTTAAATTACATCTCACATCTCTCATTGTGCCTGATAGAATTCTGTTAAGATCAGTATTGGAAACCCAATCCTATCCAGACTTTACTGCATCTTCTTCGCCACAAGAGAGATACTCATCATTAATATGGTTAAAACAGATACCATCTATTTATTAGTTTTATGCAGGTCTTATGGATGGTGAACAGAGCAGTTTTCATCAGCTGCCTAAGCCAAACAGATGACCAATGACTTTAGCCTGGTTGAAATGATCATAAAAATAATGTCTCTTTCAGTTTTAAGTTTAATGTAATCCTTTTATCTGAAAAAATTGTCTTGATAAACTTTAGTACTATTTATAAGTAAATGCGGGTTTCCTGGGCTGCTACAGCAGAAAATAAAAGCAACCATGTAAGAAATATTTTAGCTAAAATGCAGGCCACTTTAAATACGCCTTCATACTGCTTTATTCAGTTATTCTATTTAAGTGGTTTATTAAATGTAATGGGGCTATATGGACAACAAGGTTAAAAATAACAACGCTACAGTGCTACAAATTATCACAGATATTTATTTGTGATTGCAAGGAAACAACACATGATATTAAATTAAGTGGAACTGAAAAAGCAAGAGTTCAGAAAGCATGATTTCATCTTTGAAATCAATTTTATTCTATCCTACTCTTTCCTCCAAATCTACAAACAACTTGTGAAATGTTCCCATGCTTTAATCTACCAGTTTTACCCACTATTTAATTACACTCTGGGTTAGAAAAGTATCTGTTTAAAATAAAGTGCAGACCATGAGCTGCAGAGAAAATATATTTGCATCCCACTGCTCAAGCCATCTATTGCTAATTGACAATTCCAGCAATAAGTAGCATAACATGAAAAATGCCTACGTAAATGCTAAGAAGCAAAGAACTATGTGAACCTAACCAACAGTTTGAAATCAATAACAATTTCATAATCAAAGGAGGTTAAATGATGCTGTGCAAATTACTATCAGCATTATGCTGACAGATGCCAAATGCTTTACATTAAAATATTGGCACACCAAATATGGTCTTCAATTCTCATTATAATAATATATTTTAATAGATGACTAAGAAACCCATCCTTAATTTTTTAAACAGAGAATAAGAAAAGATAAATGGAAATGCTAAGATTATGCATCAAGCTCCTCATGTAAATATTTAATAATTAGCATCTATTGTCTCCCTTTATTTTTAGCCTTTTAGAATTATTTTTTTAGAGCCAACACACCTTCAAATAAGAAACATTTTCCATTCCTGCCTCTAACATCTCTACCCAAACAAAACTCCAGTAAAAATTACTGGGACACTGAGGGCCAAACTGAGATTTAAAAAGTAATAATTACAAAACATTTGGTGCAAACCCAATTCAAAAATGGAATTGCAATTTCATGTAATTAAACTGTACAATAAATGTAACTATTGTCATATGAAAACACAGTTTAATAAAATATTCTGCTAGCCTCCATATTCTGCTTGCTATACTATTTTAAAAGTATTATGTCACAAAATTTAATATCTATAAACAAGAGTGCAGAATCAATCAGAAGGTGGTAGAAAAGATCATCAGTGCCATAAATTGTGTACTATATAGCTACTACCTAAGTAATTTATGATAATGATAGAATATTACGGTGACTATATAAAATGCAGTAACACATAAACATTCAAAATGTTAAAGATCAACATAGACCATTTACAATTCTACACTGCAGGTCTTCTAGAGTTCAGTGATTGGTGACTCATCAGAATTAAAGACTACTCTATACAGTTTTTGTGTGTCTTTATTTCAGAGTTTACCAATGCAGAATGGCTTTCAGTACAACAGAACTAGCATTTATTGTGAATGGATCATTTCTGTAAATGTTGAAAAGTATGCATGTTAATCAGCCATCAGGAGATTAATGCGGGGGGGGGGGCTGTTATTCACTGGCAACATATTGTCTATTTCCAACTCCTGATTTTACATTTAAATTCACACCACTAATAAATGGGGAGTGGGGATTTTCACACATCTGAAGGATTTCTGAGCTATCCCTAAGTATGCAAAAATAAATACAGTCTGGCAGAAGTCCCTCCCATCAAAGGAAAAGTATCATGTATATATAAAAATAAGTCTAAATAAATGAATTAAAGTTAAGACTTCTCCACAGCTTGGTTGATGGTGGTGGTGGTGAGATCCAATCATCAAATCCATCCCAGGTTACAACTTCCAGTAAGCACTGTACCAAGCCATCATCACTTTCAATCCAATACCCTTGCTCCTTCTGAGGAGGAAACCAATTGGCTGGATAGCAGTCTAAACACTGCAGAACAGACAATCTACTTTTCAGTGGAGAGTCATAAAATCCTATCCTCTTTGTTATATTGCAGGGTCATCAGGATACATGAAACATTCCATTGCTATAACTCTACTGCTTTACATCTTGAAGTCCTTCCTTTCCAATAATGAGTAAATGGCTTTCATAAGCCATTCCAATCTTTATCGGAATACAGTAAGTGATTTCATTCCACTCTATGCCAAAACTCTTTGGGGTGACAAGATGGGGAAAAGAGCAGGACCATGTATTTCTGCTCAGTCTTATGCATGATCCTTCAACGGTGTTTATCTATGGGGTAAGACATAAACTGCAGAAATTAGAAGCAAGAAAATCGTTTTCTTAGTTGGCTGTTATTCAGCTAGTGAATTCACTGTCAGAGCTAGAATTCAGACTCCTAGGTTTTGACTGTGCCCACTCCAACTCCAAGCTGGAGAGAAAGAATAGGGTCCATTATTTACCCTTACCAAAAGGTAATAAAGATTTCACACTAAGTATTTCCCTTAGCTTAAAGATGCAAGGATGTTGAACTTCCCAACTCTTTAATTTCAGTGAAAAACAACACAGTGATCAGCTTTGTCCCCTTATAATCAAGTATAACAAATAGCAACATTGCTGGAAGTATATAAGAATTAAGTTAGAGTAATTCCAGTGGAATATTTGCTACACTGGAACACCAAATAATTCCATGTATGGTTTTGGAAAAGCTCTCCACATCAATTGTTTTAAAGAGATACCAGATCGCCTAATATATCCTTCCACAGAATTATCAGTAAACATCTTATTTAATTGTAACTAAATTATATTGCACTTTGGTTATGTATTATTCAAAATTATAAATCAGAGACGCTGTTACACAGAAACGGGTTTTTTTGGTATTAAAGATGAGGAAATTTGTGGTGGCAAAAAAAAAATCCTCTCTTAATCAGCTGGAAGTATAACTATTATTGGAACAAGGCTATGAATTTGACCAATAAATCTAATCTACCATTCTCTTTACTTTTCCAATTTTGAAGTCAAAAGTCCAGATGCTCAATAACACGTATTTTTAATAATAAAACTGCCTCTTTTATTTGTGACCTTTGTTCTTCATCTCTTTCATTGACTTTTGTTCTTTCTTTCATTGAAAGTATTTCTTTTAAATCTCAGAACTTCCATAGGACCTTGCAAAGCAGTCCACAGATCCTTCACAAAGTGTGTTAGCATGAGCCAAGCACCCTTCCCAAAGCATTAAAGAATTCATGTTCTTTGGATGGCTTGCATAGCTGCTACAAACATCCCTGACTGTCTGTACTTTATATACGCATAGCCATGGTTCCAGAGGAAGTTCCTGATGTTTGTGCATACATGTGCAGATAGCTAGTGAAGCCTTTGAATAATAATCAAATCAATATCTACTTAGCTTTTGGGATGAGGGACCCAGCTCATGTAAGGATGCAAAAAAAGTTACACAGAATTTATTTCATTTCTCCTAAGGTTGAAAACATTTTCCTTTCACTAACAATTTTCCATAAGCCCTAGAACTGTAAAACTAATGCATTTCTGATTTGGTCAAATTAGTCAAAACCTTATTCACATACACTGATATAAAGGGAGTCTAACTCAAGGGGAGAGGCAAAAACTCTCATGAAGATTTTATACCGAAGATCAGGCAGCAGAATCCTTTCTTCCAACTGTTCAACAAGTGTCAAATAAGTTACAGATGCAAATGCAGAAATCATTAATCATTTTCAATTTTAGTTTAAAATTACAAGATCTGACTTGTTAACTGCTTTTACATATTCTCTTTTAATTATTTTGCCAAAGTTAAACTAATGAATACAGCATAAAAAACCACTTTATACCTCCTTATTGTACCGTAGGAATTTTTTAAATTATTGCGTGTGCGTGTGCGTGTGCGTGTGCGTGAGAGAGAGACAGAGACAGAGACAGAGACAGAGACAGAGACAGAGAGAGAGAGAGAGAGAGAGAGAGAGAGAGAGAGAGAGAGAGAGAATACATGCTATTCAAATCTGTCAGGGGATCCAAGTGGTTGTGAATGTAGAATTTCACTTAAGTTTCTCTAATTCTAGCTAATCATATTAATTGCCCTCTAGCTAATCATATTAATTTATCAAGTTGGTCAACTTTGGAGGGGAAGGCATTTTCCCTTGCAAAAGTTGACATGCTGCTCTCAAGGACAGATACTATATTCCTTTCACAGCCATTTACAAAATATTAACTAGATGGTAATAGCTTTTT
Organism: Candoia aspera; assembly: GCF_035149785.1. Lineage (NCBI taxonomy): Eukaryota > Metazoa > Chordata > Lepidosauria > Squamata > Candoiidae > Candoia > Candoia aspera. The sequence goes on along the minus strand of NC_086155.1, from coordinate 55,615,676 downwards.
GTTTAATTTAAAAGCCCATCAACATTTCATTAAAACTACTGCTTTAGCATCAATTAACAAACTGCAATTTTATCTCACCCCTGCCTCATGCCCATAGTATTTCTTACCACTCTCCCATAATCTTTCAATCAGAACGATCCGTCATTTGGCAATTGCTGCATTAGATTAATTTTCTTTTTCATACTGACTCACTCAGAAACAAGAGCACAATGGTGATCCAGACATCTGTTCCCATAGGATGTTACACAAGGTGTACGAACAGTATGAGAGTTTTTTAAAAGTTGTTTTTGAGAAACCCTGTCTCTAAAACAGTAGAAACAGAAGGGGTTCCAAGACAGATGGCACAGACAATCAGAAGCCTAGAGAAGCTTATATATGGAAAAAAAATATTAAAAGATCAGGACACTTCATCTTCCTGAAGGAGATGGAAGTGTTGCCAAAGATAATCAAAACAATGAAGGACAGGGAAAGGTGGTTCCTCTTTTTTAATACACACACTTCTGCTAGAGAAACAAAACATTACTTTGGATATCTTTTTTGTTCTCAGAGAAATATGTTCTAGAAAATAGTGGTTTTGACATATAAAGTATTGACTGCTACTAGTAATTATCCAAGAACATACAATCCATGCTGGTCATTTGGAAAAAAAAATCAGTTATTATGCTTTTTTGTGATCTTGGATTGGCCTGATAAAAGCATTCCCTCAATATGGATTGTATTCACCATGCAGCCCCACATATTTATAAAATATTGTTGCGTAGCTATTGGGTAAATGTCTCTGAATTCACTGGAGGAAGCCAACTGGACAATGCACTTGCCTTAGTGGGGTTGGAGCTAACACTGCAACAATTATGTTTCCCAAAATGAAGTCAGTGCCATTTTGCACAAAGAAAAGAACATGTGCAGGAACACTTTCTTTTTGCAGATAAGAACAGTGTTCATAGTAACAGGGAAAATCAACTTCTACTTCCTTCTCTCTCCCTTACAACTAAACACAAATTCATGCATCATGAAAGCAAATGTAGGTTTACTACTGTATCAGAAAACTACAGCAAATCATGGAATCACATTGAATATACCACTATGAAACACATTTACCAAATTATACACAATATTTCTGACTGTGTACTTGAAACATTGTACAGGTGGTCCTCACCAACTGCCTTGTTCAGTGACCAAAGTTACAACAGTGCTGAAAAAATAACTTTACAACCAACGCCCGCATTCATCAACATCGCAGTCACGTGATCGCCATTATAGTCAGTACGTATTGTCCTGTGCCTGACCTGTTGTTTTTCTCCCCACCCCTTGCAGAGAGATTGCAAAGAAAGGAATTACAAGAGAGTAAGCAGGCACACAATGGGGAATACACATCGAAAGCAATGCGCTGGTGCTGGCAGCTGTGAGTGCACTACACAAACAGCCCAATATACTTCCCATTGTGTGCCTGCTTACTTTCTTGTAATCCCTTCTTCTCCTGCTCTGCGAAGGTAGGGGGAAAGGAAAAAAAACCCAAGCAATTTCTGTAGGCAATCTCTCCTGTGCCTGACCAATTCCCCCCCCCCAACAGAACAGACAGATTGGAGAGGAAAGGATTACAAGAGAGTAAGCAGGCACAAAAGGAATACACTGAGCTGTTTGTGGCAGTCATTAAGCAAATCACCAAATCATGTGGTTTCCCATTGATTTTGCTTGCTGGAAGCCGGCTGGGAAGGTCGAAAATGGCGATCACGTGACCGTGGGATGCTACAATGATTGTAAATATGAACCAGTTGCCAAGGGCCCAAATTGCAATCATGTGACTGCAGGGATGCTGCGAGGTCATTAAGAAGGAACTGCTTGTCAACAGATTTTCTTATTAGCTGTGTTCTCAGGAGGTCACTACAGGTAGTCCTTTCTTAACAACCATTCTTTTAGCGATGGTTAGGACTTATGATGGTGTAAGGACTGGTCACAAGTCAGGGTTTTTTTTCAGCACTGGTGTAAGTCCGAACCATCGCTAAAAGAATGGTAATTAAGCAAGGACTACCTGTAGTGAACTTCTGAGAACACAGCTAATAAGAAAACCTGTTGATAAGCAATTCCTTCAAGAGCAGTGCTTAAATTTTGCTGGTGTTAACCAGAGGACCCATGTTGTTTTAAATGCTGAAGCACCTATTCTTGTAACTGTCAGTGGCCTAACACTGTCAGGTGGGGGGTTTCTCCAAGTATCTCAGATTTATTTATTTACTTGATTACCTGAGTGCTTTTATGCTGCTTCAATCATTCTAACGCTAAGCAGTTTACAGCAAAGCATAATACAATAAACATATAAAAAATATAGACAGGAATCATCAATGCTACCACATCTCCTCCATAATGTAAGATCAACTAACCATAACAAATCAATAAATTACATTCATACTAAGAACATTCATACATCATTCACCCAAAGTACATCCACCCCTCATTCCACAGTCCCAAATGCTCTCTGCAAAAGCCAAGTCTTTAACAGTTCTCTAATTGTCAGGAGTGAGGGCACAGATCTTGTTTCCAGTGAGAAGGACCTCCCTAAGAGAGGAGCTGACTCTCAGCACTCTGCCCTTCAACAAGCGGAATCTGTTTCAAGTAAGCAAAGCCATAGATGATCAGACCCAACATAGGACTTTACAGGGTATTACCAGCACCTTGAATTGCATCAAGAAACCAATCAGCAGCCAGTGCAGCTCCCACCATACTGGTGTTATGTGGCTGTGCCAGGTAGTCTTGGTTAATGCACAGGGAACCACATTCAACATTATGTGATTGCTTGCTGCAGCTCCTCTGGTGCAGTACCCTGATTATAGGACACTTTTTATGAGACAGAACATACCAGGGCCACAGTCAGATCCACCAGAAAGGGCATGCTGTGGGTCCCATCTACAAATGACTATCATCTGGTGAGACTCAAGTGGAGAGCCTTTTCTGCCACAGCACGCGTCCTTTGGAACATCATCCCCCCCTCCCCCGAGGTGAGACTGGCCTCAATCTTTTTTGGCCTTCCAGAAGAGCCTGGAGATATGGCTTTGCCATCTGGCCTGGGGATCACCAGATCTGGTAACATTGGTGGTGAGCCTCCTAAATGGCTCTATTTATAGGAAAATGAATAGTGCTTTTCCGCAGATTGTGTTTCTTTATGGTTTTAAACAGCTTTCTTTTTTAATGTTTTTAATTATTTCTCTGGTTATTTTTTGTTGTTTTTGTACTTTTTTTGGATGTTTAACCTTGTAATCCGCCCAGAATCCTTAGCATGTCTACGCTTCACAATCAACCCATACTTGAAAACAGTGTTTTTACATTTTCAGCATAAGAGTGTTGTAGTGGCTAAGGCACCAGGCTAGAAACCAGGAGACTGTGGGTTCTAGTCCTGCCTTAGGCATGAAAGCTGCTGGGTGACCTTGGGCCAGTCACTCTCTCTCAGCCCAACTCACCTCACAGGGTTGTTGTTGTGGGGAAAATAGGAGGAGGAAGGAGTATTTAGGTATGTTCCCCGCCTTGAGTTATTTATAAAAATAATAAAGGTGGGATAAAAATTCCAAACAAACAAACAAACAAACAAAAGGTTTTTAAAAAGTTTTTAAAAAAATTATTGAAAGTTTTAAAGAGAACATAACAACTAACACAAACTAATGCAGAATAAAAAGAACAAAGAGAGAAAGAAGAACCAAAAGTGCAGAAAAAAAGATATAAAGAAATAGAAAGAAGCTTCCAATTTCCTTTGCGGCAAATAAAGGTATGATTACAAAGTTAACTCTTACTGTATGATTACAAAATAAAGCTCACCATTTTCTATCATCCAATTTTTTTTCTAATCAATGAAACTACAAGTCATCAGTGCATTTTTTTCTTCTTCATGCAAAAAGTCTGTAAGAGGTTTCCAGTCAGCCATAAATGAAGATACTGTCTTTTCTCTAATCAAATTAGTCAACTTAGTCATCTCCACAAATTCCATCATTTTCACCAACTGTTCCTCCATTGTGGGTAGTGTTGAACCTTTCCATGAGCATATAATAATCTTGCCGCAGTTGTCATATATAAAAACAAAGTTCCATGACTTTTTCCTAGTTTCCTGTCCATTAGTCCCAAAAAAAGAGCCTCTGGTTTCAATTCAATTGTACTTTAATCTTTAAAATCTTCTGAATTAATGTATGTATTTGTATCCAGGTTTTTTGGCTTTTTTACACATCCACCAAACATGATAAAATGTTCGTGTTGTTCACATTTCCAGCAAAGATTTGAAGTACCTTTATACATTCTAGACAATTTCTCTGATGACAAATACCAACGATACATCATTTTATAAAAATTCTCTTGAAGGTTAGAACGTAAGAGTTATGTTGTATCAGATAACCTCTAATAAAGGCTTTACTTACATCCCAAACCATTTTCATATCAGTTCCTTTTTTTTAAATTATTTTCAAAAATTACTTTTAATTTCTTTTTGCAATCTTCAACAATTTAATTTTTCTGTAACGCCTCATTTAATCTCCATCTGAGAGAACTAGATTTTCTTTTATAAACCAGACTCGCAGGATTATGATCTGAAAGTCTCTTGTAAAATCTCTATCTTAGAAATCTTAATAGCCAAGTCACTTGAAATCCAAATCATATCTATTCTTGAAAAAGATTTGTGTCTTTCTGAAAAATAGGTATACTCTCTTGAACTACCATTCTTCTGTCTCCATACATCAACCAGCCCTGAACTGTCCATCAAATCAAAGAAAACTTTTGGTAATTTACCCTAATTTTAATATTTTTCTCAGAAGTCCTTTCCAGTTGGGGGGAAACCATTCCATTCCAATCCCCCATCAAACTCCAACTTTCGTAAGAAAAGTCCATTAGTCTCTCCATAAGTTGCTTAGAAAAAGTCACTTTATCTTAATTTTGGGCATAAACTCCCAGAACCATCGTTTTAACTTCATATAATATAACTTCTACTCCAGCTAATGTATCATGTTCAGTTAATACAAGTTCTGGGTTTAGGTGAGAGTTAATATACAAAACAACTCCATTTCTCTTTTTAATATCTGCTGAAATAAATTCTTTGCCCAAAGATTTATACATCAAATATTTTCCTGGTATGAGTCTCTTGTAGTCAAATAATCTTTAATTTTTTCAAATAATGAATTTTTCTTCCTCTTTTGAAGAGCATTTGCCCCATTTATATTCCATTTTAAACATACTCAGTCCAAAATTTTAGAAAAGTCCATACCTGTAGCGCCTAGTTCAGTATCATCTTTTCCCCATTCCTCTTGCATCTGTTGTGACTGTTGTGTTGTTCCCCTTAGAACCTCCATTTTCATCTCCTCCAATTCTCCTTTATATCTTTCTAAAAAATCTCTCACCTTCTGAACAGAATTCAGTCTAAATCTTTGCTGCTTAAAAGTAAAAATCACACCTTCCAATTTATCCCATCAACATTGGATCTTTTTCTGTTTTGATTTTTCAGCCAGGAACGATTATTCTTTTCTTTCATGCAAAATTCTAATAAGAATCTCTTTCAAAACAATTATGTCCCTATTATCCACTTTCAATGCTGCTCTAGGACTTGATCCCTTGTCTTCTTTCTAACAAAATGCACCAAAATATTCCTAGGGACATTCCTCATTCTGGCAAGTCTGGAATTTATTCTATAAATCTTACCAATTTCTGCCTCCATATCTTCTTCCTCCAGATTCAAAAAAATTGCCAAAACAGTAATAAGCCACTCTGATATTTTCATCCAGAACCCCTGGAACAGCTCTAAATCTCAAACAGAATTCTTTCTCACTCAATTCCAGTAAAGCCAGCTTATCCAGTTCTCTTTTCAACTCTGCCTTGAACCTCTGTCTTACTCTCTAAAATTTCCACTCTATCATTAATTTGTTTTACCTCTGCAGACTGTATTCCCCATCTGATCAAATTTATTTCCCATCTGTTCAAAAAATTTCTTAAGTATAACTTGTGTAATTATTTTTTCCACAGGCTACTCCAGGGAGCCCCTTCTGCCCTCTCTTGCCATTTTTCTAGTAGCCATTTTTAATCCAAAAGTGAAGATGTCTCAGGCAAAATAAAAAGACAAGCCTCTTCCTCCCCCCTCCATTAGTAGTTCCCAATGACTTCAGCCACAACAGGCATCACATCTCCATGGCAACTAAACATCACAGTCTGATTCTTTACCACAGTCTTATTCTTTATTTTGGTATGCACATTCCCCCAATTACATAAAAAAGCATTCCCATGCTGGGCTAGTCTCTTTAACTGGCTTAGTGAAAAATTATACCAAAGCACTTTCATCAAAAGTAAAAGTGATAAAAATAAAAATAGAAAAATAAGAAAAAAAGACTGTTCCCTTGTCTGTTTTAAAACGTTCTTACACCTTCTCTTAATTAAGCTTTTAGCAAAAATTTCTTGAATCTTTAAATTTAACAAAAATCTGTCTTGGGTTTTTTGTTGTTGTTTTTGTAACCTCAAAAGAAGGTTTAACTCACCACAAGGAATCTTATCTTTGCGACAGAGGAAACCTCTCTTCATCTCTGATTACTTCCCAAGTGATTAAGAAATGGGGAAAGCAAGGCTTTAATGTCTGTATCAGCTCCACCGGAGTAAGGAGCGTAGATGGAATTCCAAGACTCCCAACAGCCGAACTCCCAAGCCAGCTGCAAAATCTTTTCCATTTCTGCAATTAACTCAGAAGGAACTGGTGTCTGGAACACATATGGTTTATCTCAGGAAGACCTTTTGATCCAGGAAGATTGCACCCGCCAGAATCCGCCTCCAAGCCAGCATTCTCAGCTGCAGTGACACTCCACACCTTCGGAGAGCGTCAGCCCGCCATAATTCCCCACCAGAAGCCTCCATGAAAAACAAATTATTGGAAAAAACTAAGAAGCTTTGGAGAAAGTTTCCAAGAATGCCTGTCAGGAATAAGGCAAAGAAACAATGCTGACTCAGGAATGAAGCTCTAGTCTTTATTGTTTCTATTGTATAAACAGAATCTTGCCAAACTTAGCAAAACCAGCAGGCTCCAGGGGGAAAAACTCCAGAAACTCTAAGGCAGGTCCTGTCTGGTCCTCTTGGCCAAGTGCCCAAGGCTTTCTACATTGTGTGTGTGTGTTTTCCCCCTGGAAAGGGCCCCCTCTTTCCTCACCTGTGATCTCCATAACATCACCTTGCCCCTCAGAAACACATTCCATCACACCACCATGGGTTAAAGGTCTTTTAGATATACCATGTGAAACAGTACGTATATGACGACATTTCACTAGCCATTTTGCTAGCTTCTTCAGAGACTATCTGAAATTGAACTTTGCAATAGATGGCACTTCCTAATATACTGTTCCTGTTCAACAAAACAGAATGCCCACAACCAATCACTAACTTCCATATAAATGACAGTTGATAACCTTTCTCCCTATTTCTTTTGCCTAGGTAATAATTCTGGGGAAATATCAGTTACACTCTCAGGATGCCAACATTTTCCAGGTCTACTTTGAGATTTGGCTCTTGTGATTAGTGCTCAGCTAGTGTTCACTGTCCTACACTATACTCTGGTTTCTCTTCAGATCGTATAAATCTTTTCCCTTTTACTATATCTATTATGTTTTTAAACCTAATATTCTTTTCATTTTTTTTTTCTAATTTTACATTCTACACTGGACAATCTAGACCTTCCGTAGAACTCCATAAAAGTCAGCACTGGATAAACACCAATCAGAAGAGCCAAATTAGAAAACAGACTTGGCACAATGTAACAAATATTTCAATAGAAATGTATAAACATTCAACTAATTTAAATAGGGAGAAATGTTATCAACTGTAATTTACATGGTGGTTAGCAACTGGTTGTATTTTATTTCATAAAACAGTTGCAGCATGTGACATCTGTAACCAAATTCTGTTTCAGTTCTGCTCTGAAGAAGCTAGCAGCACAACTAATGAAATGTCAGCCTATATCCCTTGTTTCACACAGTGTTGTCCAGAAGTTATTCCACCAATACAAGACAGCCTTGAAAACCACAGTCTATGAATGTCTATTATACTTTCTAACCATATCTGGCTACTACTTTTATTGGTTTTCATCCTGTACCAGTCTACATAATCTAATAAATTACTATCAAGCCAAAACAAAGCCTAAGAGTTTAACATTTCCATTAAATCCAAAAATGCCAGACAATTCCTGGAAGCCTGGCACTCAGACAAAGCAGCCATCAACAGACACATAGAGGTAAACAACATTTACATACCATTCAAAAGAGACAATGTTGTTGTTTATTCGTTTAGTCGCTTCCGACTCTTTGTGACTTCATGGACCAGCCCACGCCAGAGCTTCCTGTCGGTCGTCAACACCCCCAGCTCCCCCAGGGACGAGTCCGTCACCTCTAGAATATCATCCATCCATCTTGCCCTTGGTCGGCCCCTCTTCCTTTTGCCTTCCACTCTCCCTAGCATCAGCATCTTCTCCAGGGTGTCCTGTCTTCTCATGATGTGGCCAAAGTATTTCAGTTTTGCCTTTAATATCATTCCCTCAAGTGAGCAGTCTGGCTTTATTTCCTGGAGGATGGACTGGTTGGATCTTCTTGCAGTCCAAGGCACTCTCAGAGTTTTCCTCCAACACCACAGTTCAAAAGCATCGATCTTCCTTCGCTCAGCCTTCCTTATGGTCCAGCTCTCGCAGCCATAGGTTACTACGGGGAACACCATTGCTTTAACTATGCGGGCCTTTGTTGTCAGTGTGATCTCTCTGCTCTTAACTATTTTATCGAGATTTGTCATTGCTCTTCTTCCAAGGATTAAGCGTCTTCTGATTTCCTGACTGCAGTCAGCATCTGCAGTAATCTTTGCACCTAGGAATACAAAGTCTTTCACTGCTTCTACATTTTCTCCCTCTATTTGCCAGTTATCAATCAAGCTGGTTGCCATAATCTTGGTTTTTTTGAGGTTTAGCTGCAAACCAGCTTTTGCACTTTCTTCTTTCACCTTCATCATAAGGCTCCTCAGTTCCTCTTCACTTTCAGCCATCAAAGTGGTATCATCTGCATATCTGAGATTATTAATGTTTCTTCCAGAGATTTTAACTCCAGCCTTGGATTCCTCAAGGCCAGCTTGTCGCATGATGTGTTCAAAAGAGACAATAGAAAAGCCAAAAGACCAGTACACTCCCTTGCCAGCAATCAACACCCAGATATGCAAAAATCAACACTAGGATCAACACCAGATGAAACATCAAACAGCACAATACACCCTAATCAAGGAACTATTAACTCAGTCAGTCAACCAAGCAGCAAACAACAACCCAATCAAAGAACTCCCAAGGAGAGAACAACACCCCTACCAACACAAGCAGGGCAAGCCACGGTATATAAACTGAGAGCAAGGCCCACTCCCTCTTTGCACTGAAGATATTGCCTAGTCTGGCAATGAAATGTCTGCAAGAAAACAACAAGGCTCAGAGAACACCAAGGACTCCACAGTTCAACCCTGAGCTACAAATATTCACTTTGATTTCCATGACAAGTTCCACGACATTTTTAGTATGGTTTCCTTACAATTCCTTCCATATTAATTATTTAATTGTGTTTATGGATAGAAAACAGTGATTTTAAGGAGAAAAGGAAGGTTCATTTACCACAGCCATTGGATGCCCCAGCTTACTCCTATTTGTTCTGCTAACTAAATCAGTGGCACAGATGTTAATATGTAGAATTGGCAATTCACCAGCAATTATAGCCAAAAGGAAGATATATGATTATAACCGGGGTCTAAATTATAGAGTAGAAACCTTTTTGTTATGAACGATAACTGACCTAGGAAAAGCCAATCAATAATGGGTGAATCCAAATCTGATAATGAACAGAACTATATTCTGGTATCAAGGGGGCACTGTGTTGTGAAGATCAGGCTTTGCTGTTCTGTTCTCTCAATAAGGCAGGACCTCACACACTCACAACCTGATTATCACCCTATTGACTGAAACACCTGCCTCTAATTTCCCCTTCAAATGAACTGATAATCCTAAAGATTCACATGTAGCTTTGGATCATTTTCCTCAATAAATAAATGAACAAGTATGTTGTTTTGGCCTCCTTTAATTGGGTTCTCTTTATCTAGATTTTATTTCTTCCAGTAGGAAAAGTTTATCCAGGTCATTCTCTTGATTTGTCATTTGTATTTCTTTTTTAAATTTTAAAACCTCAGCCAGTTTCTTTTGTAGATCCAGTGAAACATCCTTTTCTAAATCATTCTCTTGGCCTGTCAGCTGTAACTTTCAATACTGTCTCTGTCTTCTCAGGTAAAGTTTGTTATATATCTGACATGTCTTCAATAACATATTTTGGACATAGTCTATCCATAGAAGCAGACATCATTACTTCGTTGATATCATGGCTATTTTCTGATTCCATTCTTCAAAAGTCTGCTTCAGTATTTTTATTGTCATAACCATCTTGTAGGTCTGTATACTTTTCTTCTACTTAAAATCTTTAGTCCCCTTTAGTGTCCAGTTTTTGAAATCATGAAATTATTTATGTTGTATCTTGTAAAAACCAAAACAGATCTATTTCCCATGATAAACTGTTTGTACTTTATAATTAATTCCAAAATCTTATTGTAAAAGTTCCAATGTTCCAATATTATCTGAACCCTTAATCTGTTGATAACTTTCTAAGATCAAAATCTTATTTAGCATTTTGCTGTTTATTTCGAATTCTTAAAATTCTTAAGCTTAAAATCAAAGTTTCCTTCATTCAGGATTAAAGACAGACTCACCCAGTGTAGACTCACCCAGTGTTTTCAAACTTGTCATTCCGAAGGTCTCTAACAGCTTAGAAGTAGTTAATGGGCAATTTCCAAAAGTGATTAGAAAGTGACGTTTGCGAACTTAGTGTCTTTTAAAAGTCTCTGCTGCAGTTGCAATCAAGATGGCACTCAAACCCACAAAAAACCGCTGTCCTGCGGTCTCCTCACAGAAAGCAGCCATCCGGAACACATGTGGGCAATCTCCTGTCCTCTCCTTATTAGAGAGGTTCCAAGCAACCAGTCTATTTTGGGAGGACTGTGCTGAGAAATAAGTCAATTCATTAAAACATCCACCTCTTTTCTCAGGCTTAAGTAGTTCTGAACTTGTGTTCCCATGTGTTCTGAAGCACCTCTTCTGGATCACTTGTGAAGCACGTATATCCTTATTACTGTATTAATGGTACCTGATTCTGCGTATTCTCAATTATATAATACCTTAGACTGCTTTTGGGGAAGAACCAAACATTGACCATCTGGGACTGTTTAGAAAACTGAACAAAAATAGTATTAAAATACCAGAAGCCTACTATGTCAGCCATGCATTTATGGTACCTTGCACATTCTACTTCACATCCAACAGAACTCTTTCCATATAAGCAAACTGCCGAACTGGTTTATAAATCACCCACTCTTCTTGTACACACAGCTGTTAAATTTTGACTGCCAGCTTCAGTAAAAATTGCAAGAATCCCTTGTTAACACTTGGGCCACTGATACATGTTCCTTGATCCCAAGCACATTCTTAATAAAAAGAAAGACTGAAGAACAATAAATGTGTATTGTTTCCATTTGTTTTTACACTTCTGTGATCATTCAATTTATTTAACAGATATGGAAATGTTTAACAACTGGTTAACAACAAAAAGTAGAAACGACTAAGAATATTTAAAGTTTACAATGAAGAGAGTTCAAATCCTTTAACATTTTGATCCTACTTCCAGGAGTGTTCTATTTCTACTTTAGGGAAACAATTTTAAAAGGAGCACTAATACATTCTGTAAAAGTAAAAGATCCTAATTTCATAATGTGTGAATCAAGCTTATGCCTGGCAAGTCTTCCTTCTCCCTTTTTAACTTCTGCATTCTACATACTGCCACAAATAGAAAGCCTTACATTTAAACTGGAACATTCACATTTGTAAAAATATATTACTTTTTTTGGAATGACACAAGCCCTTCAGTCTATCCTTCTTGTCATCATTGAAGGGGCAGCACATGCTTAATAGAGTGGCATCACCAAGCATCATAAGGTGTTTTAGATAAGAAGCTAAGGCAGTTATCAATATCTACCCTACATGACTGTATAATTAATAACTCAACTACTGTATTCAGGCTTCAATTTTATTTGTTTGTTTGTTTGTTTATACACACACACACACACCGCCCCACACACACAAATGCAAATTACTAACGTGCTACAGAAACCAGACAAGCCTTCTGAAGAATATTCTCAGAATGAAAACACTGGGCTAATCATTAATTCATTAATTTTCTGAATTATGAAAAGAAGTATGGAAATGTTATTTGTTGGGTTCTTGATGTTCTCTCAGCTTGGTAGTTTTCCTGCAGATACTTCTTTACCAGGCTTTATCATCAGTTCATTGGAGGATGAAATTTGCTGGTTATTTCCATACAATAGCTCGCTCTGCTGCTCTTAGTCACAGGAACCCTCAAGGAAGAAACAACGACCCAACCAGCCAATGCAAAACCAGCAGGAGTGGGAAGCAATCAATGAAGCAGTTGATTGTGAAACCCAGTAACTACTAATACTGGAAAGGTAAGTCAGGATAAAGTTAGTTGTACCCTTTGCCCCTTTTAAATTTATATATCAAAAATTTTACCACTTATTCAAACTTAGAACTACGGTGCAAAGTTTTGAATTTGTGTGATAAGAAAGTGACCTTTATTTATACTGAGAGAAATCATGTTTAAAAACACACCTTTCAAATTAAGAACCACTCAAAAAATGCATTAAGTCCTAATGCATACATATGTACACATGCACAGAAGATAAATACAACAAGGCTACATCACACATAATCATACTATTGGGAATCTCTCTTAATCATCCCTGAGAGAACAGCAAGAAAGCTTTCTTTTTCCTTGGACTGCCAGAGCAAAGGAGCTGGTGATAATCCCCTTCCAATGCAGTATTTAACACCTATCAGGCAGGTGACACGTACTGCAGTGTAAGAAGGATTAGCACAGTGCAGCCCTTTACAGCGAAGTGAAATTCTCAGCAAGCACCAGAGTGAAGATACCATGCCCTGATCAATACTTCACATGCTGTCTTTAAAAAAAGCTCTGTATCCCACAAAACTCTGAAATCAAACAAAGGATAACATGGCAAAGCACACTATATAATTTCTAGATAAAGGAAATAATGCACAAAACAATTATTAATATGAATTTAAACAGAAATATTTGTCCAATCTGTTTTCACATGTGTTCATAATGATACCAACCCCACATTTAGCAGCTACATCCTCAGTGAATATACTCCAATTCAGCAGCATAGATTTTTCAAGCAACTGACAGTGAACTTTCACATTTCCCTGAGGGCCAGACTGCTAAGGTTCCAGAATATGCGAAGGCATACAGACAAGCCTTATGGCTGTAACCATACAAATTTCTGGAGAAAAAGTCCATTATCCTACAAGGGGCATCACAAATATCAAGGCACAAAATAAAACCCAGTGACCAGAAATAACTAGAGTGCATCAGGAAGAAGCCACTGTCCTTACTGCAAATTCTTTGAGGTTTAGCTACTTTAAACATTTCTGGAATCTAGATTTCTGAAACTAATTCAGTAGCTATAATGTGTTAACAGCTGCACACCAAGACTGTGGTGATAGGCAGTAAAAGGTTTTCCATCATCTTGCTAACCTTTGCCACTCCTCTTCATAAGTTAACCTCTGTAAATAGATTAGACACTAGGAGGACTGGTCAAAAGTCTGCATAGGCTCTTGATGTGCCTCCAAAATCTCTAAGTTTTCCACTGAAACTGGCAATCCTGGCACTTTTTTTAGCCTTCCATTCTTCCACATTTAAAGCCTCTTTTAGTGCAGGTGATGAAGAGCTAAAAGTCAAATGGATTCGGATGGAGAAGCAGAGATGGGAAAGAGACATTGCTTCATCCATTGTGGGCTAACTGTGCCATCAAGTCTGAACAATGGGAAGTTAGGGTTCTTTCCATCTTAGAATCAGCCTGATTTTACACAGCTATGCATGCTGCTGAGTAATTTCTCCCTACTCCTCCTGCATGGACACATACAGTTCTTTATGTTGGCACAAACCCTAGATTTAGATGCAGCCTGGACCAAGACAGCCTATTTTGAAATAATGTGGACCACTTCCAAACTGAGGCCACTGGCCACTTTAATCCAAAATATTACAAAACTAAGCTGACTCATTATGAAGCTGTGGACTGACTATGAAGCTTCAAAAAGTAATACTTGGTTTTGCTCGTTAAATACAGTTTGATGCATTTTCCCCAATCTGTACAAAAAAATGCAATGTAAAATAGGGTAGCACATAGAGAAAAGTAGATGTGCTGACAATTCTATCTCTACTTTGGATCCAAACTGAAGGAACCGAACAAAAACACCACTCTGATTCATCTGAAAGAACATTAACAGATACAGCCATATTTATAACTGCACCTCTAAAATATTTGCCAAAGAGGCAGAGTAATAAAGATGGAAGATGGAAATGCAGAAGGAAAAGGGAGCTTGATAGCACCTTTCTTTAAGATGAATTGTGGATATTAAAATACCACCTTTTCCAAACCTCTGGAGGGCACTCTTCACAAAGCCAAGGCACTGGGGTAAGTCACAAAAGCCTAATTCCCAGGATTTGTTTGATTTACTGTATCAATAAAGGTTTATGATTCTGCTTTCTGTTGCCTAAACAGATTCCCTAGGGCAAAAAGGCAGGTGAGTGCTTGCACTCTCATGCTCAATACAGATTATTATATCAAGTTTCCCATGTCATTTCTTTCTCTACTCAAGGAGCAATTTGCAGAGCTTAAGTATCTGGGTATATCTGTTGATTCTGCTCTGCTCTTTTGCACCCTCTCTGGATCTGTAACTAATTTAACTATTCAGAACTATAAATTCAGAGCTCAGAATAAGGAATACTATTTGTCATGTGGAGGAAGGAAGTTTAAGGTGGGGAAAGAAGGAATCTGCACCGATCATAATAGGACTTCAGGATAGTCACCTACCTGATTTCATTAGCATTCACCTAATAATACACTTATTTTATTTTATTTTATTTTATTTTGTCCAAATAAAATTCATAAATACTTGTTGATACTTCAATGCACTTTTTAAAATATTATCCAAACGAGCATAAATGATCAATTCTTACATTTTCATTCTAATTATAGTTTGAGACCTGGGATTACCATTTCTGTGTCACCATTGCTATTAATATCTCTTCCATACCAACAGCTTTCTCTATGTAAAAGGATGAACTAAGAAGACAATATTGTTCTACTGCTTTTACAGAACTAGATTTTAAAAAATATATATTTTGAAAATCTTGCTGGTTTTCCAATGATCTTTAAGCATATCATCATTATCATCATAATCATCCTATATTATATTATACGTTAACTAAAGGGTGGTTAATAAAGATATTTCCATCTCCAGCAGCTTAGGAATTCTTGCAGAGATCACCCTACATAGTTTTACCATTGCTCTAACTAAAATTGCTATCAATAGTTAATTATAGTTGAACGAACATTGGTGGTTATCATTATTATTGACTGAGGCCTTATTACAATTTTCTTCAAGTCTGTTGACAATCAATTTAGAGTAAATTGAAACAGGACACTTATTGACCTGCAATAGCAGCAGATCATCACTAATACATATATACCTTACAATCAACATTTTAAAAGTAATTAAACAAGTGGCATATCATCCCCGTTCTGAAAAGACATTATTAGAACTAAGCACAGCAAAGTCACATCATTGCTCCCGATTTACTTTTGCAACCGACACTAGGAATTTACTAGTTCATTGTTCAGCGTAAAATTACTAGTTATCTCCCACAAAATGCCTTTGCTTTTATATATTTCAGCTATACTTTTCTTGCACATAATACACAACAGCAGCAACAACCACCACCACAAAGCGTGAGCAGAATTGTTTCAGCAATCCCAGCTCTCCATTTTCAAGAAATAGGAGAAAGGGCGAAGTTCAGCACAATCATAATTCCAACTTACTTCCATATAAAACAAGCTAGAGGCCTTCTGGAAATATCACAACGCAGAAGCACAGTTTTATCT
Source organism: Candoia aspera (assembly GCF_035149785.1). Classification (NCBI taxonomy): domain Eukaryota; kingdom Metazoa; phylum Chordata; class Lepidosauria; order Squamata; family Candoiidae; genus Candoia; species Candoia aspera. The sequence goes on along the minus strand of NC_086155.1, from coordinate 55,599,587 downwards.
TGACAACTGCTTCTATATGCAACATATTCAAAACTATTTACTACTGCCTACCTCCTTAGATTCCTTGACTCAGAAGAGGGGAATGTAAGGATATTTATAGTATGAGTGTTCATACATCATGTCAAGCCACGCTGAAGCAAAATTTGGTAAAACAAACCATATTATTACTTAGTGTGATAAATGAACTTAGTTTATATTGGTTTTATTCTAATTTAATTATCATAGCACTCTTCCAAATAATAGACAGAATTGAAATTAATTGAGAAGACAACACCCCATCCTAGGATGATATAGCACCTTTGACCTGAAGGCAACAACATACTTCAGAGAACCAGGGGTGTAAACATAGCAAGTTCTTAAATCAAAAACTCAAATTGCTCCTGGGATTGAGCAGCAACTATAGAAGGCAGCCATATGATCCAAAGAAACAGTTCAGTTCCTTTAAGAAACTGGAGTTAGGTATGCTTCAGAGCATCTTTTTGCCTTCAGGTTTGAATATAACTAACTATACTCTCTAATTTCATCTTAAGAAACAGTTCAGTTCAGTTCCTTTAAGAAACTGGAATTAAGATATCTCTCAAAAAGCATCTTTTTGCCTTCAAGTCTGAATGGCACTAACTATGTTCTCCATCTTACCTCTTCTCAAGAACTGGAACTTTTATAATTCCAGGAGGAATTATCGCTAAACCAACCCTTAGGATCCAAATGTTGTTTCAAATCTTTCAATTCAAACTTAACTGCTACCAGAATTTTTTTTTTCCTTAAAAAAGGCATTAGAAATGTACTAAGTCCTCAAAAGACTTTGGAACATGAGGGAGCATGTATAATCCACCTCTTTTCAAATCAGTAAAGCATCTGCAACTTCTTCCAGGCTCCTGAGGGTGCCTTGGAAACTGCTCCCAGCTGTCTCAGCATGTAGTGTGCATGGGTGCAGCTTCAGAAGCATCCACAAGACCCTGGAAATTGACACAGATGCTGGAAACGCTTTATGGAGTTTTGCTGAAAACAGAAAAAAAAAGGATTTTGTGATTTATGGGTTTGACAATTAGAAAGGGTAGAATATGGAAAGAAGGGAGCCACAATATAACTTTAGAAAGAGAGGATAAAATATAAATGCATTTATAACTGCTGTAAAGAAGATTGGAAGCCATTTCTTTGTATCTTTTTCTTTTTTGTTTTTTCTTTCATTTCTTTTCTATTTACTTATCACTTTTCTTTTACTTTTAAAAAAAATTGTAATTAAAAATTAATTTAAAAGAAAAAAATGACAGATGCTTTAAAGATTTTTTTTAAAAGGTGTCCGAATGCTTTCATACATTCTGCAACACCACTTTCAAAGGATTTGCTACCATAGTATATATATGATGCTACTTTTGATATGAAATTATTTCAAAAGCTGAAATAATCAGATTCTATAGCCTACAGTAAAAAGTATTTAAAAGAAGTATATGCAATATTCTGTATGTTGTCACTGGCTCATCTCAACCGTGCGTGTGTACCTGAGTGTATGTGCAATTTTTTTTAATTATGGGTGAAGAAGTCAGTCTGGTTCCCTCCTGTTTTAGTCATTTGATGATCCCACATGACCACCTTGGTCATGGCTTTCCATATATTTTTTTTAATATATTTTGCTCAATCCTTTTTAATGGTCTAAAGAATTTTGGCCACAGAATAACTCTTCTTGTATAAAATATAGTACAACAAACATTTCAGTGTAACTGAGTAAAAAAAATAAAACTAAATACACTGAAATCCTGGACAAAGCTACAAGACAAATCAAGGGGGAAAAATGAATATAATCTTTCTTTATATTAATGCTGTTTTATATCAGAGTAATAGAAGATATCAAGAATTTTGTTGGGAAATTTTGTTCAAAAGCAAATTATCTAGTTTTCCATCATAAGAAATTGTCTTATTTATAAAATAGATTAATAATGACTAAATATTCATATACCTTACAATTCGCATCAGTAAACCATTCTATTGCAAACCATTATTTATTTATTTATCTAATTTATCTAATATCAAATCATTATCAGTAGAGTATTATAGTTAATCATGTATATCTGCCTCTGTAGTACAGTAAGTTATTTAAGTATTAAATTAATACATTTATTCTCTGCTCTATAGGGAACAAAGTAAATAATATATGGAGCTTTGTATAGGAAAGAGATTTTTAGGAAAAGGTTGATTTGCTGCCATTGTGCAGTATCTCAAAGGAGACTTTACATTTATGGTATCTGCAGTTATATTTAAAATGCATCAAGGTTTTGATGACATCTTTTCCTGCAAAGTTGAAAGTATAAAGCTTAACTAGAGGGTGGCTATGGCAACAGCAGTGGGAATAAAGAAAATGTTCAGCAGCTTAAGCAGATATTCAGGATTTTCTGTTTTTATTCATAAGGGGACAGATAGCAATATAAACAAAGATGTCGGGAAGTATGTAAGAGGAAACCATTGTACTAAGAAAATATTTTAAACAGTCAAGAGAACACTTTTTCAATATTGCACTGTATAAATAAATACACAGTATATCCCAAAGCCAGCTGGGTGACCTTGGGCCAGTCACTTTCTCTCAGCTCTAGGAAACAGGCAATGACAAACCACTTCTGGAAAACCTTGCCAAGAAAACTGCAGGGTCTTGTCCAGGCAGTCTCCAAGAATCGGACATGACTGAACATATTTTTTTAAAAAATCCCCCACTACATAATATATAACTAAAAAACTTTACTGAAAAATCCCACAATACCCATTAGTCTTTCCATATCCATGCACTATGGAATTTAATACTTTCATATTTATCAGTCTTAATCTGTAATGTGTTTTCCTTAAACGAAGGGCCACACCAGTATTTTTCTTTCCTCAAAGACACTTTGGATCTCAACACCATGCAAATTGCCAGAAAACTATTATCAGTATTTACTTTATGAACTCATCTCCAAAGACAAATCCAGAAAGGTAATGCTGGAAATTTGACATGAGAAAGATTCTATTTCAAAGCTCTAAAAAGTTCTCAGCTGCATTGAATACATATATAAGAATGCAAGCCTACCCAAGAATAAAGACTGAAGTTTACTCTATGTACATCTTTCCTATATCATCTAAAACAAAACAAATAAAACCCATGAGCAGATTCAGAGTTAAGTCCTTCACGCCATCAAAAAACAACTGACATAGCAACAATTCTACTTTAAACTTCTGAAAACAACATTCTAAAAAGCTTTCAAATCCAAAGAAATTTGACCTACCTCCTAATAAATGGCAATGACTAAATCAATCTATCTATCTATCTATCTATCTATCTATCTATCTATCTATCTATCTATCTATCTATTTATCAATCAAATTTGTCACTGCCCATCTCCTCCAAACAGAGAGACTCTGTTCGGAGCTAAATTACTTCTTAGCTACCATTTAATAGAACATAAACTGCTTTATAGAACTTGGAATTTGTGCTCAATTATGACAAATGACACAATTACAGTATTTTTTAGTAAAAATGTTTATAATGAGTAAAAATGACTTATTTCTCAAATGCAAACAATTTGATAAATATACAGTGCAAACAAATTATAAAAGTATAGATTCAAAAATTTCAAATATTCATTCAAAATAAACTAACCTGGGGTCTTACTATGCAATTAATAAATGAGACTGCAGCACATATCATTGGCAAAATGCTGTAACTATTTACCCAGAGTTATTTAATAACTTCAGTAATAGTATAAGGAGAAAATAACAAAATTTTAGAATTAAACTACCAATGCTACAGAACATGGGGTGGGAGTTCTATCCTAAATTTCACATTGCATTGTGGAGGAAAGAATGAAAATGTGATATAATCTGATAAAAAAAAAAAATATTTCTAACACATCCTATGCATGTTTAATCAGATATTGTAATCATTGGGACTTTCTTCCAAGTATAACCTCAAGACTGGTGCCCGCAGATGTGCTGGGAATTTCCAAACAATGTTGGAATAAGGAAATATTCATTTGATTCACTAGATTTATATCGCATATTTCTTCCAGGAATACAAGGTAATTATACAGCACTCATTCCTCCAATTTTATCCTCACAAGAACCATGACATGAAGTCAGTTGTGCTTAGAGGTACCACCTGGCTCAAAGTTAAGCAGTAAGCTTCTATGGAAAAGGGCAAACCTGAACCAGAGTCTTCGTGATAACAGCAATGCATGTTAACCACTATAACAAGGCTTTCACAAACCAAAAATGATTATCAGGTTCATAATAGACTGTACAGTTTCTGATATGCTGTCTCAAGGTTCCATGGAGTTCTGCTAAAGTAATTCCCTGATGAGCAGACCTGTTGGCACATTTCCATTTCCTCTTATCCCTCCAACTGCTTGGGATTAAATTTATTAAACTGGATTTAAAAGCAGAAATGAACAATCACTTCCTCAAAACATGAAGTGGACTCAAAGCAAGATTCATCTTGCTTTACTTGCAACCAGTCATTTCAGCTTGGCTAACTATGTCCAACTCTCTAAAAGTAAGCTTTTGCAGCTTAATTTTCAAAGAAATTCAAGCACACACACATGGCATTTGAAAAGTATCTGCATCTGGAACACATTTCCCCCTTTCAATGACCTCCAAACTCACTGAAGTACATTTCCCAGAATCCTCTTTCAAGGAATCTAAATTAGTGGACATTCAACTGGATCTTAATCTTATATAGGAAAAAAATATATTTTCTAACCAGTTCTATCAGTTTGATCTACCATGGCTCTTTTGTTCATTTTCTTCTTGTTTTTCTTCTTTTGGGGGGGGGGGGTCTACAATGTTTCTATATTTTGTTTGTTTGTTCAGGGTGGATGTGGCTTTTCCTTTGTTCTCATTTCCAATATTCATAATTCTGTATTGCAGTGTCCTTTGTAACACGGAATGGTAAAGAGCTTTTAGGAATAGGCAAATACAGTCTATACTGAAAATAACAGAAACAGAGATTGCTTTTTTACGTACATCCCACGTTCTTCCAAAAGATAAACAGCTCTTAACAGAAAGCTTTGTTGGGGGAGATTAATGGAACTGTTAATTCTAAATTTGCAAGGGGTATTGCTATTTTAAATCTCTAAATTGATTGTCAAAGAAGAACTACCAGCTGAGGAAGGTAGCTTTCTATTGACTGCTGTTAGAGGATCAACACTTAACATTATTAAATTTGGTCCAAGCAGAACTAACATGTAATTGCTTTCAACAGTTATATACCACATGAATGGACTATATAATAATTGAAGGGGATTTTTTTTACCTAAAATATTTTCTAATTTGCTATCCTTTGACATTTAAAGTTAATGCATGTATTGTAGATGCCATTTTTATTCCCAACCATGCTTCCCATGAAGCTTATAGCTTTCTTTGGTAATAAATTTAGCTATAAAATTCAAATGGGCTCTGAATGCATCTCTGTTGAATGATCAAGAATTTATCAAACAGCTGGATTAATGGTAGATGGCAGAACTTTTTCATATCATAAGGGATAATTGCCTTTGGTATGGGATAGAACAAAAGCATTTATTTGAGATCATATGACTGCACAAAAGGAAGCAACATCTAGAAAAAAAGACAATTATTAAAACTTTTAAGTGGATGGGAAAGGAGCAAACAAATGTCCCTCAAATCTATGGGGAAGAACACTTATTGGAGAGTGACAGTCTTCAGTTCATGGCACCCATTGTAGGTCATCCCTACTGACTGAGCAGGTTTTTAAAACAGAATTATTACACTGTACCAGGCAATGACACTGGGAAAAAAAATCTAATAAGCTATTCACATTTGCCTTCAATAGATGGCAGCTGGTTAAAAAAAAATGAAAGAAGTTAGGCTGTGCCAGACCCAGGTAGTTTGTGGATAGGAGACCATCAGGAAAAATGGGAGTCTAGTCAGAAACTTGAATATCTAGCAGACATTTGCAAACCATTCCATATTGTAGCCAAGAAAAAGTACATGGATATGTCCATATAGTCATCAGGATTGAGTCAATGCCAAGGAGTCTTACCAGTTTTTATAGTAGAAAAAATTGTACTATATAATCCTGTCATATTTATTGTGGGAAAGCATGCACAGACTCAATAATCATTAATCAGTTTGAGTTTTATTTTAAATTTGTATTTTTAACTCCCCATCAACAGACAAGATTGATTTCTTTCTACAAAATTTAAGACTCCCTCAAATACCACAGGACCAAATTACTAACCTCACTTCACCACTACAAAAAATAAAGGCTGTAATTATAGGATATGGAAGGTTCCTAGCTCTGATGGATTAGCTGATTAGTTCAAAAAGTTATTAGCTTTTATTTTTCATTTTATTAGAAATACACAATGCAGCATTTCCTAACTCTTACAGACTACTTTTAGAAGCTTAGATGAGATGGTTAAGAATCATCCTCTGCAGTCCAATTTTAGAACACTTCCTGAACAATCTGGGTATTAAGATTTGGACAACTACTTTGTTCCATCCAATTATTGTGCATTCAAGCTCAGGGTGGTTTTATATGGATTCATTTTAAATAACACAAAACATTACTGATGATGGGCAGTTTAAAAATTAAATATTTGGTCATCAAGGTATTGATAATATCTTATTTCTTCTTGATGTAATAGCCTTATATTTTAAATAGACAGAAGCAATAGTTATTATTTCTGGTTGCTGAAAAAACTCTTGATTTGGTTTCATGAAGGTAAATGGGTTTGATTTATACAAATTTCCATGTGATTACCAATGGTGTGTTTATTCCTATCTATGGTACATCTACTATATGCCCTCTGTGTGAGTGTCTTTTAGAATCTGTGTAATTCAAAATTTTGACAATATTGAAGGTATTATTGGCTAAATATAAGATACTGCTATATGCAAATAATGCTTTATGTTTCGAAGATAAGATATTCCATTAGTACCACAGCTTGGTATCTTTCCTGGTTAATCCAACATTTCAGTAACAATTCTGACATATTTAGGGCTTGGGGTTTTAGGTGGTGTTCCAATTATTTTATCTTGAACTTATTTCCAATTTGAGAGATGATCTAGAATTCCATTGAGTAATTGGGATCAGATAAATCCTTATCTTAAGAATAAGTGCTTTCCAACTATTTTACAGTCCTTCTGCTACTTGTTTCCAATCACATTTTGATTTTTTAAGAACATAAGTGTTTGCTTTATAGACTATTAAATGACTAAACGATGAAAGACAAAGGACCATTTCAAAACTTTTTTTTTTTTACTGCATACTTCTTCCCTTCACTTATGCAACTTTCCTTCACTCTGCAGTTGCAGCTGGCTTCTGTCATTCATGGCTGTCTACAGGAGATCAAATGCCAAAATATGATGTTCACCACATAATGATGTTGAGATGCAACTACATGCAGTCAACATTTCTATGATGACATCATCACATGTTATCCTTGGTGTTATGGCTTGCTGCCACACCACTGTCATCCTTTCTACACCAGAAAGAAGAGACAAAATGGAGACAAATTCCCTTTGTTTTGTCCTCTGGCAGCAGATCAAGAAACAAAGATTGTCAAAGGCGGAAAATACAAGGAAGGAAAAAAAACCTCAAGAGTAGCTTCTTTAAAAAAAACAAAACTATTCTGTCTCTTACCCATTTTAAGCCTGGTTTTATATAGAGATGCTTTCTGAACTATTCTGGAGTGCGACAGCAGGGCAGTGTTTAATTTTCTGAAATAAATCTGCAGAATACCCAGGCTTATAGGGAACAATGTGCGTTTGGCAATTCCTCTAACTCATGTTAGAAAGGTAAAAATACCCTGCATGTAATCAGAAGCACTTTTACTATGGTCCTATGGGTTGGTAAAATGGGTTGCTATTAAGTCTCAGCATAATTTATGGATGCTTGCTAGGATACAATTTAGGAAAATGTACAGACTAAGAAAGGCAAACAACATTTCCTATATATCCCCTTAGTCCCCACCACTGTGCCTGTAACTGCTCCCAGGCAGGCTCCATGCCACTCCTGATAGTTTAATTTTAAAAATGGGAAGCCAGTATACTATAAAGTAAACTTGTAGCCTTAAACATAATCTTTTTTCCAAAAATGTTTCTGCATCCACAATAAGTATTCTCAGAAAATAAAAACAAATTGGAGAGTTGGCTCGATGTACTCTGTTTGAAAATGCACTAGAGGGGATGATATGGACCACCTCACTAACTTGTGTTCTAGAAAATGAGTATTTTACTACTGATCATGCAGCCATTTTGTGATAGCAGAGAAGAACAGTCAAACTCTGACAACAATACAATTTTTTTCTAATGACCAGCTAAAGTATAAATATAGTTCAGGGAGAGACACATCCAAATGGAGCTGGCCTCAGAACAAACCAGATGAAGTAGCAACAGCCCCATAAGCTCATACTCTGGCAAAAGCCTAATGGAATGGCATCATTAGAATTACATCCAAACTTTATCCACATGCCTAGAATAAATTGTTTAAAGCACTTACTAACAGATAATGGGAACTATTATAAAATTAGGCGATTTTAGCTATAATCAGTCTCTGATGCAATGCAAAAACAAAAATGCCTCCTTTTCCATCAAGTTATCCACACAATTAAGTGAACTAGGATGGGAAGGACAAAGGGAGAGGGGTTGCTGTTGTTTTTTGATATAAAGAGTAAAATATCATTTTTGTTCAGCAGAAAGGCAAGGTTAGCCAGTACACAGAACAGCAGAATCAGGAAAAAGGCAGATCAATAACAAACATCACACTGGGTTCCAAAGTTCTCCAGTGTCACACAGGGAGTCATAAAGTAAGCTTTATAACGCTGCCAGTGTCATATGGTGTTTTGATTTATCCAGAGTCTCTATTTATTGTAGGAACCAATGCTTGTTTACAACTTTAATTCACTGCCTGAACAAAAAATGTCACTCACTCACACCTCCATGCATACTGACTGAACTCAAAGCTACTTGAGAAGATGTCCACCATAGGACTTCCGGTGGGAACATGGCGGACTGAACAGCTGTGCCCGTGGGCTTAGCAGGCAGAACTGACAACGCGGCATTATTTTCAGGCTCAGGCAGGTTTTTCCTGAAGCCCAGGAGTGTTTTTCCAGGAAAGGAAAACATTTGGAATCACCCCATCTGTCCTCTGGACAGCGGCTTGCAGCCAGAAGATCGCAGAGTTCGAGCTCAAATGGCAAGTGTAGCCAGGAGGCTGGGATGTCACAACTTTCCAAGCTGCAATGTAGCCTTAAAGGGACATTAAGACTGGCCAACCCATTTCTAAATCACCCAATTTGTATTTTTTTTAAGTATATGTACCCTAAGAGAGGCTTTCTACAGCAAGGAGAAGCGGGTTCTCTTGGTGCTTATTGTTATTTGGGGGATTTGTTTCTTTTTTAAAATCTTTTTTAAGTTTTGGCTTGTTTTCCATCCAAATATTAAAAAGGATTGAGAGTAAATAATTGTCTCCCTGTTATTATTTTTGTACTAAATTTGAAGATATTAGCATTCTCCTACATGTTGAATCGGCTGTTTTGAACTTTCAGTTTTCTGCTTCTACTTTCCCTGGGGAACTGTCTGCTTATCACTTTCATTTGTGTAAACATATTCTGTAACTCCTTCATATCCTTGACTCTCACTGGTTAAGCTCCTAGGGGGCACTATAATCTACTGCTTGAGACATGGAGGATCTTAAGCAAACTTTCTATGACTTCCACTGAGATTTCAAACAGATTCTTTTTGATTCTTACCAGGTTTTTATGCCAGGCGTTCAGGACATTGTGGAAAATATGTGTCCTGTTCAGACTATGAGATGGCCAGGCAAGAATACTTTTAAATCTTTTATTACAAATAACTATTTACAATAAAAAGAGTCCTTGATAGGCTAGGCAAACAAATCAATCAGGTCCACCCAGGCAGTGGAGGAGGACGAGGCAAAGCTGCAAGATCAGGAACCGCTGGAGGCTGAGGCAAAACAACTAGGCAGAACTCAGCTAGGCTCCTCAATTATGCGGCAAGACCCGGTGTGGTGATTACACGTGGCAAAAATGAGACTGGAGATGCGTGACTTGGACTGGACTCAGAGGCTAGGCAAGACTGAACTGGTTTCTCAAGGACAGCTCAGTTCTGGAGGCAAGGCAGGACTTGACTGAAGCGGCAAGACAAGGTGTAGAACTTGAGACTGGACTAGACTTGGCTGGAGCAACAACACAAGGCTTGGACGAGGAGGCTAGGCAGGACTTCAAGTGAAGCTGGGCTTGACTGAAAAGATGATGTTGGGCTCAGAAACAAGGCCAAGACTAGATGTGGCTGTAGCAGGAGAATTAGGCTTGGAACTGGAAGCAAGGTTGGATAGGACAGGAGCAGAAAGACAAGACGTGGAGCTGGAAACTGGACTGAACTTGACTAGAGCAGCACGACCAGGCTTGATGCTGGAAGCAGGATAGTCTATGGCTGGAACTGGATGCGAGGCTGAAGTTCGCTGGACCGGCAGGGCTGCACTCGATTGGAGCTACATGTACAGGGAGTGGTTCCACAATGGTAGGAGAAGCAGGCTCTGATTCCGCAACGGCTACAGACAAGGCTTCTGACTCCAGTAAGGACTCTTCCCCTGAGACTATGAGCTTGAAGGAGTGGTTGTCTCCGGCAGCTTGCTCAGCATGCGCTTGCCTTTTAACGCATTCCTTTCTGCGACTTTTCTCTTCTGCAGCCAATCGGGCTGTCTTCTGATTCACACACCTCTCTGCTCTCCTGTCTCGCACACTGATTGGAGGTTTCAAATCCTCCTCCGGATTTTGACCAATCAGTGCCTGTGCTTTCTCCCGTTCTGCTGAGTCATTTTTGGTATCCGTTTCCCCGTTTCCTACCGGATAAATTTTGTTTCTCTCAAACTGTTCAGGATAAGTTTCGTTTTCAGAGTCTGACTCAGACTCAAACCTCACAATATGAGGTCTAAAATGTGTCATTTGGATGGGGATGTCATGGATGGAACTGAAGTATTTAACAGCACAGAAATGTCTCCTCAACTTCTATTGAAATGCTGGATGAAAATTGGATAGTCGAGTTGAAGAAATTAAAGGGAGAGATCAAGTTGCAAGCTATAAGTGAAACTGATCTTCTGATGGAATGCCATGGAAAAGAAGGGAGTTATTATGTATGGAGGTTTCCTGAAGAGAAGTCAAAGTTTTTGAGGAGGGCAGTTGGGCTGTTTGATTTCTGTAAGGAAAAAGTTGTGTGTGCATTGTGGGGACATGTAAATGCTTTGGTTTATTTTGAAGTGGGATAAGGGTTCAAGAATATCTATCTAGATTGCTTTTAGGGTTTGGCTGCTTTCACGTATCTTTAATGATTTGGATTAAGATTACTAAGGTATAAAAAAATATTATTTGGTTTTGGGTTTAACATGATTAAGATTATTAAAATTGTTATCAAGGATAATGGTAGACAATTTATATGCTTTTTAGTTTGATCTTTATTATAGTAGACAGAAATGTAGAGAATAGTAGTAGGAAAGAAAGAAATGCTATCCTTGAGGGGGTATTTGATTAGAAGATTTTATACACACACACACACGTGTGTGTGTGTGTGTGTATTCTTTCTTTTAATATAAGGGGATGGAACAATTGTATTTAGTGATTTTTATAATGCACCAATGGAATGATTTATAGAAATAATGTGATTTTGGTTTAATATAGAATAAGGAATTGATTATGGAAAATCGTTTTATATCCTTGCTGTTAAAAGTGTGAAGTCACCTCTTTTTGTAACAATTTTTAAAAAATTATCTTGTTTTCACACTTCAGTTTTTTTCTTTGTAGATTTTGTTTTTCTGGTGCTTTTATCTTTGTTTGAAACTTAATGAAATGTCCACCATGCATGGTACCTCATTCTACGGGTGGTTCTAAAATACTATAGTTCCCATCCACTTCCAACAAGGCTTGGCCAGACTAAGATAGGTACTCTTCTCATACCTCTTGGTACTTTTATATTTGAGAAGCATCACCTTATCCAGTTCACTTGGGGATAATGTTGCTGTGAGACCAATCTCTTGCCCTATCTTCTCAGAAATCTCAATTGGAGAGCCAGTTTGGTATAGTGATTAAGGTGCTGACCTAGAAACCAGGAGACTCTGAGTTTGAGGCTTCCCTCAGGCATGAAAGCTGGCTAGGTAACTTTGGTCCAGTCTCTCTCAGCCCAACCCACCTCACAGGGTTGCTGTTGGGGAAACAGGAGGCAGGAGTATTAGATATGTTCGCTGCCTTGAGTTATTGTGATGGAATGTGTCCCTGAGGAGGAGGGTGATGTGATGGAGCAGGGGGAGTGGGGGGAGAAGAGAGCACATTCCAGGCTGATAAATGTTCTCACAGTTTGCACTCCTTGGAGAGTGTGGAGGAGCCAAGGAAGAGAGTTAGACTAGCCCTGCCCTAGATTTCCCAAGAGTATTTCCCCCCTTAGCTCAGTTAAGGAACCTTTAGTCTGGCAAGATTCTGTATATGGTACAGAACAATAAAGGAACTAGAGTTGTATGTGACTCAGTGTGGTTTTCTTCGCCAATTACCCTGACAGTTACAGTATATATTAAAAAGGTTAGGAAAAAAATCTAATAATAATAATTCTGTTATTTTTCCATGTGCTACAGAAGCTAACATCTACTAGAATAATCGTCTGCCTTTATGACCTATTCATGTACTGATCCTCAAATATGTATATAACTAAAAACTTACAGTCAAAACACATCCCAACTTTATAATAACACTGATAAAAATATGATGACATCAGAAGCAGTTTTTCTAAGAACTACACAAAGTCAGAGAGGAGACTTCCACCTATTGAATCAGAAGACTGGAGAAACACAGAATCCATACAATCACAAATTATTTACCAAAGATAGCAATAATTTATTGGCCTTCAAATGGTAATTAGAACTGGAAATTATGCAAAATTTTGTCCCCCCGTTAGGGGGGAGATAGGCAGTGAAAGAAATTTAAATAAATAAGTATTTTTTAAAAAAAATTTCTAACAAAAGTATCTGCTCCTTGGAGTTGTGATTACAATACAGTATAAAAAATAATGGATCAGAATTAGCATACCTGATCTCATTAACGCATTTTACATCTTACCACACATTGCTGGAGCAATTAATGCCAAATTGCTTGAACTATAACTGAATACCATTGAAAAAAATAAAAACAAAAGCAGTGTATCTGTGAAGCAGCCCTTAAAAACTACAAATATCCTTGGGTATATGAACACTGTTTGGAAGAAGATTTCTTAAAGTCATGGGGTATATCTTGGTGCCTTTGTGTGCACATGTATATATAGATAATAGTTTTGCAAACAGCTCAGCAATATACAGGACCTGTGTAAGGGAAATTCATATTAGACTGAGATTAGAGACAAATGTGTTATATAGTGTGATTTGCTGAAAACATTTTCAAATGGATTCAATACAAAAACTGCAGTATTCTATTGAACCCTTAGAATCTCAGGATGGGTTTTATGTAACTCATTATTTCTGGCATATATAGCAGCATAAAAGCATTTATAGGGTGCCTAATCAAGAGTCAGAATCTCAAAGGCATTAGTGATATGGAAGCAAGAGTTCTGTCCTTTGCAACCCTGATGTTTTTTCTGCACTGCCCCCAACCCCCGCATTCCCCAATTCTGATAGAAATACCATTTGCCTGCCAAGAGCCCATTAATCGTAGCCCATCTTCAGAGATGGAACACTGCACTACCCTGGTCACCAGTAGCAACCAGCTAATTAGGTCTGGTGCCTGGGAGAGAGAAAAGAATGCAATGTTTTCCTTCCCCACCCCAGAATGAAGGAGCAGGAAAAGCTGAAGTAGCTAAGTTGCTCAGGGCAGTCTTGCCAACACACAACAGGCTATAAGCATGAAAAGCTCATAAGGTTACAGTCACCCTGGTGTTTTTATAGGAGGATGGATCGGTTTGGCAATTGGTTTTCTTAATGGTCAAATTAAAGAGAGAGGCTGATATATGTACCAAGGGCTAGTAACTGCAGTATTCAATGGGAATACTGGCTCTCTTTGGCACAAAGCAGAAGAGACCACAACATTAAATCAATAACTTAAAGATTATAAGAAGCATATTTCATTACTGGAAAAAAAAATACTTAAAAGTCTTACTACAAACTTCATAGTATTTTTCAACAGTTACAGTCATGACTTCTTTCCCAATACTTCCAAAATATGTTTAAGTTGGGACAATTTATAAACAATGAATTCATTCAAAAGATGTGAAAAGAAACATGCGTATGAGAAACAATACATTTGAAATTGCTTTATATTCTTCATAAACAACAATCACAAAGCCAAATCTTCTTACATTTTTCTCTCTCTCTCTCTCTTATTATACATATACCCTTCACAATAAAAATTAAGCAAAACAATGTCAATGTTTTTAATTATTTTCCTAATCCTTCATTCATTTTAATGGTCAGGGCAAATCTTTTGTGCAAACTTTTACATGCATCATTTCTGAGATGTGGATAATTAATTACTCTTAACAATACAACAGCTCTCCATTACATTTTGTTTCCTCTAAACGGTGCCAGCCTTAGGATTTGGAGATTTCTCACAAAAGGCACTCTCAATGGATCTGAAACAGGCAATTGGACAAATACTTTCATGCTAATTTTTCAGTGCTTTGTAACAAGTGAGAAATGCAATGTTCTGTGGCATTAGCCACTGCTAGCCAAGTGGCCATGGCAAATGTTTGATAGCCTTATTATCTTCAGCTGGCTCCAACTTACAGGATCTAAATAAATAATTTTAAAGCAACAAATTTGAACACTTGCTTCTGCTATGATTGTTTCTGTACATTCTATGAGTATTTAAGGAATTTGTAAAATTGCTTAAACATCTTCTGCCAACAATCACATTTAGAGGAATCTATTATTCAAATAAAAGAGTAATATTACCATTAAGAGTTAAGATTTTTAAAATAAATTTTGCAGTGTTCATGAAACCTTAAGGTTCTCATATCACCATTCCATTAAATTCTTTGTATTCTTCAGAAATTATTCAAAACAGTCATACCAGTTTGACAATAGTTTCACCAACTCTATTCCCCCAATCCACATCTACCTTGGCTTTTAGCCTAGATTTTGGCAATATATTGAACAACATTCCTTCTTAACTGCTGCTTACTCAAAGCATACCTTCAAAACAGTAGCATTATCTGTGAATCATTAAGGAAATATTTAGCTAGTTATAATTAACACATGTAAAAACAGCACAGCATGAAAAGGGGAAAAACCAAAATTACTTTTTTTAACTTAAATTCCAAGCATTTTAAATAAAATTATTCAGCACTTCTGTTTACCTTTATATAAGGGATATATATATATGTTGAAGACCCAGGAGACCCGGGTTTCTCCCCTCCACTGGGCTCACCAACACCAGCTGATCTCAAACCGTATGGCACGGGGGCTCTTTTGGCCATGCTGTGCAGGGCACCCCTAGTCCCTCACCATCGCCTCCCCTCCAGCCTCCTTGCCAAACAGAAGCCCTTGGCCAAGTAGCTGCCAGGAGTTGCTGCCAGGTATCCCAGCTACCCATAAGGGAGACACCGTGGAAACATCCCCGCCTCACTGCCCAGCAGGAGGATCTCCCTGGCTGGCAGTGGTGCACAATGCAGAGACTCGCGGCCCCAGCCCCTTTCCTTCCCAGCGGGGCAGCAGCACCGCACCCCACCATTACCTAGCGCTCGCCCATGTCACCCCCCGCCTGCATTCCCTAGCACTCACCCGCAGCACCCGCCCCCCCACCTGTATTTTTCACTTGCTAACCTGCTTGCCTGGGACTCCCGCCTCTTCCCACGTCACAGTCACATGAGGTCCTCACTTAATGACCCACACAGTCCTGGAGTTATGATGGCAACCGGGACGGCCAGGATTGCTGTTGCTAAGTGATGTGGTCGTGTTACATTGCGCTTTATGACTGTAACGTTTAGCGACTACCTGTACAATGCTGAGTTGGGCACCTATGGCCCTCAAAATGTTGTTGAACTACATTTTCCATATCTCCAGACAACTTAGCCAATTGTGATGACAGTATGAACTGTAGTTCAGCAATATTAGAGAACCACCAATTATCTACCCTTAATATACATAAGGCATCTTTTTTTTTAACTTCAGAAGATTTTTTAATAGACTCTATTTACAACTGTGGACAGGCAGAGAAGATTGGATGAAATTCAACTATAAAGATTTCATTGTAATGAAAACAAGTTTCAGCATGTGTTTTCTATCACACATTCAGCTTAATGTGAACACAATTCAGAAGTTCACTATTCCAGTTTTGCTACAAATTGCACTACTCGATCTTCTCAAATTACCTATAATTCCCTTTATTTGTACACTGCTTTTCTGGACCAGTTAAAGTCACAAAACTCACAAAAAAAGCATGAAAAGAAAAAATTTAAGTACATTAATAATACATTATTTTTGGTTAACAGCTATCAATAAAACATAGATCAAGACAGTTCATAATTCATACAGAAATATTAATATTTTAAAACAAGTCATTCAAATGCATTAATGACTGGGAAAGGGCAAGATACCTTCTGTCCTAAGAAATGGTCGAAGCAGTAGAATGCACTCTCTTAAAGAGCTGCAAAAAGCAGCAGGGCCATTTTCCAGTTACTAATATTTTAGGAACAAGATGAAACAGTTTCTAGTCTAGACTGAACATAGCAAAGGCCTTTGTCTCTCTAGTATACTAGTTAGGGCATGTCATTCGTTGCTTCTTTTCCCACCTCAACTTGTCATTCAGTCTACATTGAATTCTACATACACTTCCACAACTTTTCTCCAATGGTTCTTGTCATATTTAATATTGTTTGGCATACGGGTGTATTAGAAACAAATGATCTATGTGCCAAAATGATGCATCTCCAGGGGCAAGGCCAATGCTTCCTCTTGAGAAAAATTCTTAAATTTGTAAGCAAGAACCTAGAAGTAAGTTGGGAATTACTCTAATTATGCAGCAAGATTTTGCTAAAAAGAATTATTAAAGATAAATATTTGAAAGCAATGCCTTGGAGGACAAGTTTGCCAAAAAATACTGTTAGCTAAGCAATGTATTAGGAGAGACTTTGGGAGCATGTCAATTGGGTAACCAAGATTAAACAGGATACAGATTTCTTGCTTTTAAGTCAATTATTTTTTTTTAAACAGTCCTTATTTGCAAGAGATAAGACCAACTTTCAGAGATTTCTTCTACATACCTATTTTCCATCAACACAGCCCTTGAATTTCTTCTACAATCATATATCCAGTACAAAACTGCACAAAGAAGCTTGGGTATGAGGCAGCTGTAGTATGGGTGAATTTTGAAGTCCTAGGCCACAGAAAAGTCTATAGCTATCTGCATAAAACAGCTAGGTCACACTAAATTTTCTCAGCACAGGTACATGAACCATCAGACCTTACATCTATTATAAGAATTCCTTGTGACTCTGATAGATTTTAAATCAAGGGTAATCAACTGCTTATCTCAGTCTTATTTCACTAACGTAGGGGTAATCTCCAGGAGACTAGAACTGTGATAGTAGATTTGGACAAATCAGTGGAGAATGAAAAAAGAAAGTAGTGTTACTGGGGGGAATGATGTCACAGAATAGAGAAGGAGTATTGCCACTAGCATGCTGGCCTGGACAGATAATCTCCAAATTGCCTTTAGGAGAAAAAAACTTTAGATAACTACTCCCCACATAGTTAAGTATGCATTGCATGGGAACTACACAGTAACCCTGCTTTCATGGAAAAAGAAAGAGTATTCTCAAGAGATCCACAAATTTTGTTGTGCCTAATTAGCAACTTCCATTAATCTCTCCTACAATTTTCTCTATGCTTTCATGTAACATGACTGAAGAAACCTCTTTTCTCTAACAACACAGCAAAAGCCAGCTTTCATATAAGGTAGCCTTGGCTCAGCATAAGACATCTCCCAACTTGGTATCAGGGAGAAGAGATCTCATATGTCATAGCAATTAAGATTTGTGGAGACTTGCCCATTCTTTTGTCCATCTGACTATGGTACTTGAGTCCTGAACATTTAAAAAATTCTTTTGATTTAACAAATGAAGCAGATAGTTGGAAGATTATCAAAAGTCTTAAAAGTCTGAAATCACAGAACATAATATGAGTATTCTAGAGTATGATAACTGAAGCATTACTATTATATAAATTATGGAGTGACACAGGTATTTGTCAATCCACTGGTACACTATTAAAAGAATAAATGCAGACTTTGAATAGCTCAAAATTTAAGATGTCAATGAATAATTGAAAGAAAAAATGGGTTCTATACTTAGTTGTAAGAGCTTTCAGGAATATGAAAAACTAGTGCAAGATTTGCATCATGCTGTGACTGCACATTTAGATAAATCAGTCTTCAGGAGCAGTTGAAGAGTAGTAGTAGTAAAAAGGTGCTAGTGAGTTGAAAAAGTATTGTTGCAAACTCATAGTATCACCTTTCAATTTAAAAGTAATGGGGATAGAGCAGCAAAAGAACCAATCGTCACCAGCATACTACAAAAATCCTATCACAAATAGAAAATGAAATAATGTGCTTCATTTCCATGCCTACTATTTATTACATTATCCAATTCTTTCTTCCATGGAGCTGAAGACAAAGTAATTGTTTATCCTTCACAAAAAGCCTACACATTAGGATGCAAAAGAGAGACTAGCTCAAAGCCACTCAATGAACCTCATTACTCAAGAGGGGATTTGAAATCAGGTCTGGTAGGTCCTTGCCCAGTTATTTAACTATAACACTGGGTTCTGACTTTGTACGTAGAACAAAATCAGTGAGACCAAATTATTTTACACATTGATTCTAAAACAGTGGTTCATATCTTGGTTTACCAAGATTCTATATTACAACTGAACTGGGAACGATTACAGAAAAAATAATTATGCATGAAATCATATACTCACAACGCCAATTCCTGCACTTCTTCAGAAAATGAGAGAAAAGGGGATGAAACTCACACAGCACACACAATTTCCAAAGGGTTGGACAATGGAGAAAAAGTAGAGTTGATTAGATCTTAGATTGGTATGAAGTACAGCAGCTGCAAGCTGCTTATAAATTACAATGAGCAGTATTGTGCAATACTGAACAATGATTTCACAAGAAGGGACATAACTTTCCATTTTCTCGCTGCCCAAAAAGGCAGGCTCATTTTGACTCAACTATTTTCCAAGTCGTATTGCTCTTTCTCATCAAGAAGATTATGGAATAGGAAGTGAAGATCAAGTGAAGAGCAATGAATGAAGATGATTCATTAGCAGGTCTAACTGTCCTCTAAAATGTTTTAGTATTTGATCACTCTGTTTCAAACATCAAGGCTCCTTAAAACCTCTTTTAACTGGGAAATATAGGTATACACCTACTTTTGAAAAAGTAATATATTGTGCACACTTATAAAAGGAAATATAGTTTCATAATCTCTTGGGAAAAATAGAGGAAGCTACTTTTATATACAGGTAGTTCACAGTTAACAACTATTTGTTCAATGACCATTCAAAGTTAGGATGGCGCTGAAAAAGGAGACCTATGGCTGGTCCTCAAAGTTGCAGCCATCACAACTTCCCTGTAGTCACGTGATCATGATTCAGATACTTGGCAACCAGCTCACAGTTATGACTGTTGTAGCATCCTGCTGTAAAGTGATCACCTTTTATGATCTTCACTTTTGGCTTTTGATAAGTAAAGTCAATGGGGAAGCCAGCAGGAGGTCGCAAATGGCCATCTTGTGATGTGGCACCTAACAAACGTGTGGGATTCACCTAATGACTGCAACTGGAACTGCCGAAACTGCTGTCATAAGTTGGCATGCGTACATGATGTTGGACTTTACGACCGTATCACTTAGCAACAGAGTTCCTGATCCCAATTGTTGTTGTTAACCAAGGACTACCTGTATAAGAGAAGCTTCTCTCGTTTTTGCATAACCTTCTTGACAATCCATGCATGACTATGTACATCACTTATCTGAATGGAATGTTTCTCTAAAAGCAACATTACTTTCCCACAACATTAGCAGCTAAACAACTCTGATTATAACTTCCCTGAGAATTTTCTCAAATCTTCACACCAGTAGACAGAAAACAAAAGAAGTTGTGATAAAATACCTGCTAGTTGCTAATACTAAAATAAAGTGGACTTTATTTAATCCAGGTTTATTTAAACAAGAGTGCATATGTAAGATTGTCCCTTAAATATTAAATGAACATATGTATGTATCTATGTAAAAAGAGATTGGCCTAGAAACATTTTTTGTTTTATTTTTAAGTAGTAGGCCATGTAAAACAGACATCAGTCAGGCTCTTGTTTACACAGTTCTATCTAAATCTAAATGTTGTGTTGTTAACTGACATTTCCTACTTGCCCCTTACAGGAATAAGAACATATGATCAACTCCAGTTGTCTTTTATGAAATGCCAGGTGTGACAGGACTGAAATATTATCAATCAAGACAGAAGGGTTCACATTAGCTGCCCTCAGTCACACTAATAAAAGTAATGGGCCCAAACTGGATTATGCAAATAACATTTGATATTCAAAAGACATTTTATAACTCAAATTACTTCTGTTCTAAGTAATTCTGATTTATACTTTAAGAACCTACAAATTATGTTTATTCAAGTATTAAAAAAGAAACACAAGACTACTCTTAGAATATTTTAAAATGGTAATTTGGAGAAAAACGGGCACAAAATTTGTCAAATGAAGTACGCTGTCTTAGGGTGGTGTTTCTAATTATGTACTGCATGTTATGAAGAACTATCTCTCTTTGATCTCAAAAGAGTTGCAACTAGAGAAGAGTTAAATGAAAGAGCGACAAGATCCCAAAGGAAGCAGATTCACCATGTCCATTATTATTTTTTCTAGAGGTTTTTTAACATAAAAAGGCTGTCAAGAGAAAAACAAACTGAAGCAACTCCACTTAGTTCTTTTCAGGTATTTCCAATGCTTATTTTCAGATCATATTATCAATTCTGACCTTTACAATTTTTTTGTTTCTACCTCACTACAGTGTCTTATTCAGACTATCAGATTCAATTAACGAAACTATACTATTCCTTCACACTTGACTTCTTTCACAGATGAACAGTTCGTTTTCATGCAGTTCCACTTTCAACTTCAAAAGGTTTCTTTGCATCTTAGCTTCTTACATCTCTTGGTTAAAACACTTTCAGATACAGAACTTAGAAGACAGAGATAATGTAGTTGCTAGAAACTGCTAGACGAATAATGAAATTCCTTAATAACCACAGCAAGGCAGCACACATCCCGAAACCTTGAAACGCCTTAGTACTGTGCATAGCTGGTCTATACACAGCCAAGGTCAGGGGGCAGTTGCTTTGAACTCTACATCTGCCACTAGGAAGCTGTGCCATTGTTTGCCTTCACTTTCATGAAGATGCTTGCCTGTACAATATTCACTTAGTGAGCTCACTTACACCCAGAAAATACACAGTCATCCTCTCAAAAATCATTAGTTATTTCAGAACAAAGAGGATCTGCTGGAAAAGTGACACATTCCACAAATCAAAAAGCTGTCTTACTCAAGGCAATTATATATTGTGACAAACGTGAAACAACTTTCAATTACCAAAAGTGAGAGAAACTGTTTACTCTCTTCTTTCAACTTCAAGGCAGAGGTAGTGGCTGGGATTATTACTGCCAATTAACACTAACCCTGGCACTGAACAAGGGAGAGCATAAAGGCACTGCCCCTGCCCTGCAGGCACACAGCAGATGGGAATAATAAAGCTGAAAGGACTGGCTACAAGAAATCTTTCCAACAAGCTATTGGGTTTTTTCCCTGCCTTTTATGTGCCTTCGCTTTGAAAAAATACCACTACAGTACCTGGAAGTGCAAAAAAATGCAAAACATACTTCAAGTCAGGCTATATGTAATAGGACTGTGCAAAGCCTCAAAGAGGCATTTTGTTTTTATTTCAACAAGTTTCTCTGATGTACATCTAAAAAGCCAAGTCTTGTTTCTAGGCACTGCAGCAAAAAGGCCAACCAAGTTGCTTTACTGGTTTTTAATGCTCTTCTGTGTATTTACAGAAGACATTTCTGTCTAAATGAAGCTGCCCACTTCAACACTTCGAGTGGAGAAGTTGAGACAGAGTGCCTCATTTTCCTGTGTTGTGGCACTACTTCACAATAGTAACTGGAATTAAAGCAGTTCCATAAAGAAAAGCAGTGGCCCTTTGCATACTCCAAATACGTACAATCATCTGTTTAAAAGTAATCCAAATATTAATTATTAAACATACAGCAAAGTCCATCTCTTACCTTCTTATGCATAGGTGCTAAATAAATAATTCTGTCAGGAAAGCTATTGATTCTCCCTTTTACATTCTCAAGGCAGATTCTTTTCCAGCTAAAATGGGTGATTCTTAAAGAAGTTCAATTATAGGACATTTTCTAATAAAAAGCCATACCAAAATGACAAAAATTTGGATTCAGTACAGTCTTAATATCCTTGCCAAGAACTGTTGTAAGGATAAAATGAAACCACCTAAGCTAAGGAGAGTCCGTTTTGATTGCAGTGGCATCGAAATACGTTTAATAAATAAAGAACGAACAGACAAACCTTTCTTACCCACTTTCATATGTTTCTCAATGACCTACTAAATTGCAAAAATCTGGTCTCCAACCCCCTTGTCCAGCATAAATGAACACTGCACTTCTCAAACGTTGATCACTGAAAAGGTATGAGAGGAGGTAATCAGGATTCTGCCAAACATCTTCTCAGGCATGATTAAGAAAATAATCACTATTTTTGCATTCACTCACTCCTTTCCCTTTGTTTTTGGGGGGGAGGGGGAGGGTGACCTTGAGTTAGTCTTGATTCCTGGTGTCTACATGGACAAGTCCATGCAATTTTCTTAGCAGCATTTTTGGAAGTTGCGTGCCACTGCCTTCTTCCAAGGACTGAGAGAGAGAGAGACTGGCCCAAAGAGGAAATTGCCTTGAAGGACAGGAGGAAGAGCTGCTACCAAGCCAATGGTCAGATAAAAGGGGCCTGGGCAGGGTCAAGAAAGTAACTTGAGAAAGTATCTCAGAAAAAGTCCCTCCCTAATTCACTAAGATAAAAGGAGGGAGGCGGAACCACATTCAGACTTGCAAGATTCTGTTGCTACAGCTGTTACAATAAAAGCAATACATGACATTGGTTTCTTAGTCTGGTCTACCTTGTAGAGCTGACATCCATCTTGCAAGTCTGAATATGCCATGCTATCTTATTATAGAGCAGAATACTATCTTATTACTATCTGAATGTGTACCTGCCTTTCTACTCAGAGGGAACTACTCAAGGTGGGTAGTAATAATAGCAAAACTTTAGTCTCCAGTTTTTTGTTCCCCTAAACATTATACGGATGATATGTGGTAGTCAAACAGCTTCAAGAATCACAAATAAATGTTCTGCAAAAGTTTTTTCTTTGTTTACCCAATGGGAGTCAAGAATTCTGTCTGGAAACCTTGCCTTCATGAGGTGTCAGAATGACCTCCATGAACTACATACATTAATATTATTTTTGTGTCCAAGGGTTGCAAAATCAGGTTTGACTAAGAATCTCAGTGTTTTGTCTCAAGCTGTTTCTCACCATTGAAAAGTCTGCTTTAATTGGGGGAAGGGAAAGAAGAGTTCATTCCTGCACAATTTGTGGCTAATCATGTCATTAAATACCTTTTTAATTCTAGTTAACATTCAGAAAAGATATTTCTACACAGTAAAATGTTGTTTATCATCTTACATCAAATTGTCTTCAACACCTTTGATCTACAATAGTTTCTCTTTTTCAATTTTCCATAACAGGGTTGAATGTAAATGTAAACGACTTCTTGAAAATCTGTTTTATATTTGCAACAGGATTAAAATTTCACTTAATGTTATGGGGAAGAGGGGGAGGAAGAATTCCCCAATAGTTTCCAGGAAATGGAATTCACCTATTAATAACAGCACAAGGGTAGCTTCTCTTTTCTTTCAAGGGATTTTTCATATTTTGAATAGTGCTGCAAGCACACAACTGTATTAGCCATTCTGCATTCTCAAAAACAGTGTTTCTCAACCTTGGCAGCTTGAAGATGCGTGGACTTCAACTCCCAGAATTCCCCAGCCAACATGCTGGCTGGAGAATTCTGGGAGTCAAAGTCCATGCATCTTCAAGCTGCCAAGGTTGAGAAACACTGCTCTAAAACATTGAAACCTAGAATCAATTCCAGTTTAGTGGTCAGAATAGACATAGACACAAAGTTGCTGAGTTTGCTGCAGGACCCTATTCTTGTGTATATATCCTTGGTATATTACTCTCAAGAGACCACTATTTCTATAGGGCTCTTCAAACCAATCTAGCCTGTCTCTTAGGCTTTAATATTTCTATTTTATTTATTTATTTAATTCATTCATTCATTCCAAAAATGTATATAGCCATCCATCTTAAGCAAATAATTTTGGGCGGTTCAGAATGCAAAACAATAAAAACCATATATGCACAAGCATAATATATACCAAATCAAAATACCAAAGCTGAGGCAATTCAATCATAAAACCTCAATCACAAATTCACCAACCCTGGGCTCCACTAACATCCCAGCCCTATATTTGTGGGAAAAGCCAGGTTTTTACAGACTTTCAAACAGCTAGCAGGATCAGGGCCCTCCAAATCTCCAGGGGAGGCTGTTCCTCTATGTGGCAGTAGCAGTGGTCAGAAGGTGTGGTACCTTGTTCTACCATGGTTCCAATGCTGTATCTTGGCTGCCAGAATCAAGCCTAATCAATGAGTCCTCTGCCCCTAATTTTCTTCCTCTTTCTTACATGAAGATCCTTCTAATAAGGCCATAAAATTGACCCTTTAACATACTATGATACTAACTCAATCCTGACTATTCTGGCAATATTTATTCCAATATGATATGCCATCATTTAACAATAATGCCGTTTTGCATCTTCCATCAGGCAGATAGTCTAATCTGTATGCAAAACAGCAGACAAATCTGATGTCAAAAACCACAATATTCAAAGACTGGTGAGAGAACACTTAGCTTTTTAGAACACTCCATCCCTGACTTTAAAGGGATCATTCCTGAACAAATAAAACTTCTAAAGGTAATTAGAACAAATATTCAACATACTCAAGTAATCATTCTTTCACCTGTATTTTGAATTTGGATGACTTTTTTTCACTTGCTTAACATACTTACATGTTTTAATTAGCTTATAGAAAGCCTGGATATCAACTGCTTTGTGACTTGTGACTATTACATATTGTTTCTTACTATCTGTACTAATTTTACTGTTTACAAACCTCTGCCCCACAATTATATATACATATAATTTTAATTCAGAAAAACAACCCATGTATCTGATTTATTTAATCTGTAATCCGCAAAATCTTACACCATAATAAATCGGTTAGTCTTTAAAGTGTCACAAAACTCCTTGTTTCTGCTGCAATATATTAACACTGCTATCCATCTAGAAATCATTATCATGGAATTCAATATTGGGTAGCATAACAGTTATTAATGCTTGGTAATATAGAAAGCAAAGATAAATATATGTTCAGCATTAGACGAAAGGTGAAATAATTTGTTATGAAATTCACTTTTTGAAATATCAATAACCATAACATTATAGCCCAAGAGATTTAATGAACCCTACCCCATAAGATACTATTCTGATTTAGTTGGAAGACAGGTTACAACCTATGTTTTCCTCTACACTTGACCCTTCATTTATTATAGTGTGTTGTATTAGGTAGTATGAGATGGATTGGCAGACTCTAGAATAATGATTTGCTATGCTTGGAGAACAGGTGTTCATGAATGGATTAGTGGAAAGAAGACTAGAAAACTGCTATCTATTCTTCCTGTTTTTTTCCTCCAATCCAAAATTCAGAGTGACTCCCCACCCTCTCTATAACAGATGCTAAAGGTAAGTTGGTCTTTAAATCTGTATGATATACATCGCGTGCACAATTATTAGGCAAGTTGTATTTTTGAGGATGAATTTCATTATTGAACAACTAGTGCTCTCGGTCAATCCAAAATGTTAATAAATCTCAAACCTGAATATTTAAGAAAGTAAAAGTGAGGTTTTGGCTTTCTCAGGAGCATATCTATGTGTGCACAATTATTGGGCAACTATTAGTGTGCAGAAGTATTATGCAACTAAATGAAAAACAAAAATTCCCCCATCTCACTCATTTATTTTCATCTGTTAAAGTGAGAACAACAAACAAACAACTCAAAATTTACAAGTAAACATTTCTGACATGTCAAACAAAACATCAGTGACCAATATAGCCACCCTTCTTTGCAATAACAGTCATAAGCCTTCCATTCATGGAGTCTGTCAGTTTCTTGATCTGTTGATGATCAACTTTTTGTGCAGCAGCAACCACAGCCTCCCAGACACTGTTCGGAGAGGTGTAGTTTTCCTTCACTGTACATCTCCCGTTTGAGAAGGGCCCACAAGTTCTCAACAGGGTTTAGGTCAGGTGAGGAAGGGGGCCATGTCATTAATCTTTCATCTTTGAGGCCTTTACTGGCTAGCCACGCAGTGGAGTACTTTGATGCATGCAATCCTGCATAAACATCATGGTTTATGCAATGCATCCTGCATAAACATCATGGTCTTCTTGAAAGATGCAGACTTTTTCCTGTACCACTGCTTGAAGAAAGTGTCTTCTACAAACTGGCAGTAGGTTTGGGAGTTGATTTTGAGTCCATCTTCAACCTGAAAAGGTCCAACTAGCTCATCTTTAATAATACCAGCCCATACCAGTACCCCACCTCCACCGTGCTGGCGTCTGAGTCGAAGCGGAGCTCTGTGCCCGTTATTGATCCAGCCACGGGCCCATCCATCTGGTCCATCAAGAGTCATTCTCATCTCATCAGTCCACAAAACCTTTGAAAACTCTGTCTTCAGATATTTCTTGGCCCAGTCTTGCCGTTTCAACTTATGTGTCAACTTGTTCAGTGGTGGTCGAGTTTCAGCCTTCCTTACCTTGGCCATGTCTCTGAGCACTGAACACCTTGTACTTCTGGGCACTCCAGGTAGCTTGCAGTTCTGGAATATGACAGCACTGGAGGATAATGGGTTCCTGGTAGCTTCACGTTTGATTCTTCTCAAATCTTTGGCAGTTAATTTGCATCTTTTTTTCTCAACACATTTCTTGCAACCCTGCTATTTGCAACAAAACATTTGATGGTTCTGTGGTCACGCCCCAATATCTTAGCAATTTCAAGAGTGCTGCATCCCTCTGAAAGACTTTTTACAATTTTTGACTTTTCAGAGTCAGTTAAATCTCTTCTTTGGCCCGTTTTGCGTGAGGAAAAGCTGCTGCCTAATAATTATGCACACTTTGATATAGGGTGTTGATCTCCTTAGGCCACACCCTCCCTCATTACACAAATACACATCACCTGATATGCTTATATCCAATAAGCATTCAGGTTTATACAGCTTGGAGGTGGAAAATATGCATAAAAATGATGATATGGTCAGAATACTCACATGCCTAATAACTGTGCACACAGTGTATTTATTAATCTTTAAAATGTAGGCCTCACATTGTAAGATATTGACCCAGGTGTAAGACAAAATTGGGCTTTTCATCCCATGTCGTTTCATTCCAACAGAAACAAATGGGAACTCACCCTTCCTTATTCATTTTTGGCACAAAAACAAGTAAGGTGAAAGTTAACCTACAGAGGACTTTGTTAAGGGGATTAAAAAAAATTAACATTCTGATAGCAAACTACTTCTAAACATTTTTTAAAATTATTCATAGCAAAAAATGGTGGAACAAGACATTTAAGATGTTCCTCAAGTAAATGTTGTAGATAACTTTGTTTTCTTGGGCTCAAGAACAAATAAAGATGGATAAGTAAAAAGGTTATTAATTCTAGGTAGGGGGGCAATGATAAACTCTGACAAGATCATGAAGAATGAGTGTATTTTATGATACCAAAGATCAGAATAGCAATGTTTCTCCCCCCAGTGGCAATGTATAACTGGGAAAGCTGGATTCTGTGAAAGATTCAGAAAAAGCAGACAGATACCTTCAAATTATGGATTTGAAAAGAGTTATCAATCAATCAGTCAATCAATCCTGGACTAAATAAAGAATAACTGCTCTCTTGAGGCAATGATCAGCAAGCAGGAATGAACATACTTTAGACATGTGATAAGAACAGATGATGGATTAGAAAAAACTACTATACTTGGCAAAGTTGAGAGAAACAAAAAGGGAAGACAACAAATATGGATGTAAGGGATTAAAAAAATCACATCTTGAAAAAGTTACAAGTTATTACTTGAAACGGGTCAAGATAGTGAGCATATCATCAGAGACTGAACCTGACATGACATGACAGTAGCTAACTACTGATCGCATTACAGGTAGTCCTTGGGTTACAACCCTAATTAGGACTGGAATTCCCATTGCTAAGGGAAGTAGACATTAAGCGAAACATTACATGACCACACCACTTAGCAAAAGAAGTCCTCATGCTTCTCCTGCCCTGCAATAACTGCCTTTGCTTCAACTCCCCCCACCTGCCTATCTCCCCCATCTCTGCCCTTTTGGCCGCCTTCACAGCACAGCTGATGAAAGGGCTTCTGTATTCCACCACTGTCTGTCCGCTGCCACTCCATCAGCCACCACTCCATCCTGTGCAGGGCACCCCCGTCCATTGCTGCTGCCTCCCCTGCCACTGGGCTCCTGGTGGGTTGCCCCATTTCAGCAGTCTCAGCCCACTGCCAGCCAGGAGGGCTCCATGGATTCCTGCCCCAGACAAAGAACTTCCTCTGCTGACGCCACTCCACACAAAAGAGGGAGCCGTCCGGAAAGCACTGCGCTGGTCCCCACCACCCCACCAGGAAGGAAAGGGGCCGGGGCTGCGAGTCCTCCACATTGAGTGCCACTGCTGGCTGAGGTGATCCTCCCTCCGGGCAGCGAGGCAGGGACCTTTTTGGGGCACCTTCCCCACACGTGGCCAGGATGCCTCATGGCGACTCCTGGCAGTGAAGCAGCTGTGGCAATAACTTTGCTGGCCAGCACACGGAGCAGGGCTGGCCCAGTCTTGTGAGCTCATGGCTGAGCCAGAACTTCACCAGGAGGGCAGCGCTGGTGGCAGGATCAGCAGCTGAACCACCCCCCACCTCTCTACCCATCAGGCAAGAACTCTTAGAAGACATAACAAGAATATGCCGGCAGTATACTGGATCTGGAACGCAAAGGCATGAATGACGAAGAGCTTCTTCCTGAACAGGTTCCACCACCGCTTCCTCCCCATAGTCAAGGAACACCTGGAGGAACAGGGGCATCCATTTAAAGTCTTCCTTGTGCTGGACAATGCTCCAGAATTCCTAAATGACGCACAAGACTATGTAAATAAAGACATAAAGGTGATCTTTCTGCCCCTTAACACTATCTGCCTTATCCAACGGCTTGGCTGGGGGTAATCAATGTCTTTAAGGCCAACTACACAAAGAATCATCGAGGCCTTGGACAGCAATGACAACCTCAACATTATTCAGTTTTGGAAGGGCTTCATCACAGCTGTCAATCTCTTCCTAATAACATATGGTCTAAAAGACATCAACAGCAAGTCTTGAAGTCTTCCAAACACCTCTTAGAAAAACTTGTAGCCCGAGGTTGTGCATGACTTAAGTCCAAACAAACTATGAACCATTCCAGACAAACAAGGCAAGGAAACCATTGTAGAAATAATGGACTTGGCCAGGAGAAAAAGGGTCTTGGTTTCAAGGATTTAGAGGACATCAACAATCTAACTGACGGACAGGCAACAACACTAACAAATGATGAACTCAAGGAACTTATTTGTTCCAACTCTGTAGATGAGAAAGAACCATACCAAGAGAAGAAGCTCAACTTGGACAACCTAGTACAGGCAACATGTGACACAAACACCTACAGACAACTTCTACAAATGCAGCAACATTAACACCATACACAGCCATGTTCAACAACTTCAAACGAAAGCAGCAGCAGCTTCGCATCACGATGTACCTGAAAATGACAACTTCTACATCAATACCTCCTCGTACCCCCCAATCAAAACTCTTGATGTCAGCCAACCCTGCTTCTTTTCAGTTTGTGAGACTCCTACTACCAGAGTACCAAACCCAGTGGTGAATGCCCTGGTGCATGCCTTGTTCTTAACTACAGTACGTAATAAAATTTTAATACAGTATTGTCAGAAACTTGAGTCCAAAATGTTATTCATTATCGTAAAACACAAGTAAAACCTTTTAAACGCATTTAAACATGTTTATTATTGTAAATGGTTACAAAAGTGTTTAAATATGTGTAGAAAACATCAGAGCTATTTTGGCAAGAGTACAGATTTTTCATTTTTAAATAGTTATAAAATTGTAGAACTTTTTAAAGGAGACATTACTTTTTTATCTAATGTGCCTAGGGGAGCCTTTGCACAGCTCTGTGTTGTCCACCAGTTGCGACCATTCCTGGATTGGCGGGTTCTGCTGTCACTCATGCCTTGGTCACCTCCCAACTGGATTACTGTAATGCACTCTACATGGAGCTGCCCTTGAACAGTGTCTGGAAGCTTCAGCTGGTGCAAAATGCAGTGGCGTGAGCAGTTATGCATGCTCTTAGAATGGCACATGTTACACCTCTGTTCTGCAAACTGCACTGGTTTCCAGTTGGCTTCCAGGTCCAATTCATGATGCTGATTTTGACCCTTAAAGCCTTTCATGGAATGGGACTGGGTTATCTGAGGGACCACCTCTCCCTGATCATATCTGCCCATCCCACTAGATCTGGCAGAGAGGGCATGCTGCAGGTCCTATCTGCCAGGGAACTACACTTGGCGGGTCCCTGAAGGTGGGCCTTCTCTGCCGTGGCGCCCACCTTATGGAATCTTCTCTCGTCGGAAGTGAAGTTAGCTCTATCCCTCTTAACATTCCACAGGTCCCTCCAAACCTAGCTTTGTCTCCAGGCCTGGGGGTCCCAGGGGACCAGGGAAATCTTGTGATGGCTCCCTTACTGTAGCTAACATCATCCTGTTTTTGTGTTTTTTATAGTTTTTAATAACAAATGTTTTTATATATTTATTGATTTTTTAATAAGTGTTGTACTTGCCCAGAGTCACTTTTCTGTGAGATGGGCAGCTATACAAATTTGATAAACAAACAAACAAATAAATAAAAACATTATTTCAGTGATATTGGTCTTTTTAATATAACAAATTGGCCTAACAATGCAGAACAGAAATATTGTAAATAAAATACTGAGCATTTTACAATTATTTAATTAGTTCTCACAGCATTCTCTGTGCAGATTAAATCTCTCATTTTAAAATAAGAGAATAGAAGCCAAGGGATTGTACATAAAAATCTCAGTTACATATACAACCAAACCCTGAGTCCATTTCTTCAAAACAAATCCTACCATTAAAAACCAAAAAGTTTATTGCAGTCTTTTTAAACCACACTCCATTTAATCATGCAATCCTGGCATCAGTAGGCAAATTACATATCAATATGCCCAGATACAGCTGGACAACATGGTTTCTGGCAGCACTTAATCTTTTTCATTTCCATGCAAGGCCAAATGTATACATTACATTTCTCAGTCTGGAAACTCACCCAAAGTTCTGGGATTGCCATTCCCAGCCAGCTGACAGTCTGAACACATCTGGAAGATGCCAAACTGGGGAAAAACTGACATATACATGACAGGAACAGTTTCTCATTTACAATAGGATGCAGAGTGGATAAGCTATGGTATGTCTGAGAACATGATCTCCTGTCCTCAAATATTAGCTATAATACATCCATTAAAATTGCTACAAGGTTCTGTCAATTCTGCTGCAACTAATGTGGCAACCCTACTGAAATTGTCCTCTATCCATTAGTACTTTATTCAAATTAGGGTTATACCAAATAACATTGGTATAACATTGTTTAAGCAATATTTAATTCTTATCCATGTAACTTAGCTACATTATGGGCAGTAAAAGGCTTACATAAATATTTTAAGGTAAGTGGCCTGAGCTGTAGTCAAAAACTAGGAGAAAATAAGACCACAGTACAAGGTTTCTACCAACATACCCACAACCATGAGAATCTGAATTTCATATAGAAATATCCAAAGTGTTTCCTTTTCCTATTGCATCTTGGATTTTATATTTTATATTTATATTTTTTTATGAATCTGTTATGATATTTTAATCTTTTATTATTTTAATCTGATTGTAAACCGCCCAGAGTCACTTTGGCAAGATGGGTGGTGAAGAAATGGGAAGAAGAAATAAATTTTGCCACAATAGGCTTATCCTACCTGAGAGGAAATCAGAACAGTTTATTTGAAATATGAATCATCACCATCCTAGCATTTTTCCACAGGTATAAAGTCTACTTTTCAGATCAACAAATGCCATTTCATGTGATCAAATGCAGCAACCAGGTCCAACTGAATGATTTTCATGTCTGTGTTGCGTCCTGCCACCTTTGGTCTTCTGTGCAGGCTTTTCCCACTGCTGTTAAAGTGGTAGGCAGTGCAGGTGCTGATATGGGGTACTGCTTGTAAAATGTGGCCATACCATTGTAGGCAATTTTCCCGCATTTTCTCTGTTATTGGTGCAACGCCAATCTGTTGCCAGACTGTATCATTGCTTACGTGGCTGAGAAGGGAGGTGCCAAATGACCAATGGAGCATGCACATCTCCATGGCATGTAAAGAGCACTCAGCACTTTTGGTGGTTGACCAGCACTCAGCACCATACTGGGCGGACCATCATACTATACAATTTTGATTTTACATGAATTGGCATGTGCCTATAACAAAGCATTCCAATGATCTCCTTCCACCACAACCATGTTGCATTCACCCCCACACGTACTTCCTCATTAATGCCATCATAACTTTGCAGGTGGCATCCTAAATAATGGAAAGAATTTGTCTTCACTAGATCTTTGCTGCTGACCTGGATGGTGAAGGTGCTCAGGCTAGTCTCTAAATACTCAGTCTTCTTGATACTGAGGCGCAAACCGAATTGGCTAAGATGGTCATTCCATGTCTGAACACAGCACTGCAGTTCTTCCTTGGTGGTAGCTGCAAGCAGGACATCATCACCATAGAGCAAGGCCCAAGGGGCACTGTAATGCAGGTTTTGCATGATGGTATCTATGACGAGAATAAACAGCAATGGCAATAATGCCAAGCTTTGGTGCATGCCAACTTTCAGAGGAAAGCTGTTGGAAAGGTCAGCAGTGCATCTCACTCAGCTGCTAGTATTAACGTAAAGCATCTAGACCCATTTTATGAGTAGCTCAGGCAACCACGGTCACATAGCACATACCATATCAGCTGATGTGGAACACAGTCAAAAGCTTTTTCTAGGTTGAGGAAAGCAAGGTGTAATGACTCCTTTTCTCTATGCTTCTCCATGAGCATGCAAGCTGCAAAAATGGCATCAGTAGTACTCAAGCCTTTGACAAACCACACTTGTTGATGATTTCAACTATGTCACAAAGGCACTGGTCGAGGATCTGCTCAAAAATTTTCATTGTGTGCGACAGGAGGCAGATTGGTCAGTAGCTGGAGCCCTCTGCCAGGTTGCCTTTGTTCTTGAAGAGGGGAACTGTGACACTCATGGCCCATTCAGCAGGCACTTGGCCAGAGTTCCCAACGGTATTGAAGTTCATCAGCTAGTCAGCAGCTGTGCTGCGAAGTTCTTTCAGCTTCCAGACATCTGCTGGTAGATTGCCCAGGCCAGATGCTTTTGAATTCTTCATGCCACTGATAGCTTTGGCAACATCTTCAGGTGTAATATGCAGGACTGGGCTAGAATTAGCCAAGCCATCAGGAATTGGCGGGTGTGGACTTCCAGTGGGGACACGGCGGACTGAGCAGCTGTGACCGTGGACTCTGCAGGTGGAACTGACAACACAATTTTTTTTCAGGCTCAGGCAGGTTTTCCTGAAGCCCAGGAGTGTTCTCCGGATAAAGGAAAACACCTGGAATCATGCCATCTGCCCTCCGAACGGCTCCTTCCAGCCAGAAGATTGCAAACAGTGTTCTGCGTTCGACTGGTAAGAGATAGCTGGGAGGCTGGGACGTCACCATTTTCCAAGCCACGCTGTAGCCTTCAAGGGACACTAAGACCAGCCACCCCATTTCTAAATCACCAAATTTATATATTTTTTAAGTATGCATACCCCAAGAGAGGCTTTCTACAACAAGGAAAAGTGGGTTCTCTTGGTGCTTATCGCTATTTTTGGGATTACTTTTTTTAAAAATTCTTTTTTAAGTTTTGGATTTCATTTCCCTTGCAAATATAAAGTAGGATTGAGAATAAATGTCTTCCTGTTATTATTTTGGTATTAAATTTGAAGTTATTAGCACTTTCCTACATGTTGAATCAACTGATTTAAACCTTTAGCTTTCTTTTTCTACTTTCCCTCGGGAACTGCTTATCTCACTTTCACTTTGTGTAAACATACTTTGGAACTTTTTCATATCTTCGACTTTCCCCGGTTAAGCTCTTAGGAGGCACCATAATCTACTGCATGAGGCATGGAGGATTTTAAACAGATTTTTTCTGACTTCCATCAAGATTTCAAACAGATCTTTTCTGATTCCTACCAAGTTTTTATAAAAGACATTCAGGACATTGTGGAAAGTATGAGCTCTAAAATGTGTCATCTGGTGAGATGTAGTGGATGAAACTGAGGAATTCAACAGTGATAGAAATGTTTTTTCTAAGAGTGAGATTGGAATTTCTGTTGAGATGCTGGATGAAGATTGGACAGTGGAGTTGGAGAAATTTAACAGAGAGAGGGATCTGCAAGCAACAAGTAAAATTGACTTTTTGGTGAAATGTTATGAAAAAGAAGGGGTCATTATGTATAGGTTTTCTGAAGAGAAGTTGGAATTTTTGAGGGGGAAGTTGGGCTGTTTGATTTTTTCAAGAGAAAAGCTCTGTGCACATTGTGGGGTATTTAAATGCTTTGGTTTATTTTGAAGTGGGAAAAGGGGTAAAAATGTTTATCTAGATTGCTTTTAGGGTTTGGCTGATGTTATTTGTTTTTAAGGATATGGATTAAGATTATTAGGGTATTAAAGATGTTTATTTGGATGGTTTTAAGAATTTGATTTAAGGTCATTGTTTCGAATTTCTTTTCTTTTTTGGGTTTATTAAGATTATTAAAACTGTTGTATTATTTAGTATAATGGCAGACAATTTATGTGCTTTCTAGTCTGTTATTATAGTAGACAGAAATGTATAGAATAGGAATAGGAAGGGAATTATTAAGTAAGTGTTATTTTGAGGGGGAAGTTATTTAGGAGGTTTATATGATTTTATTTATTTAATATAAAGGGAGGGAGTAACCACTTAGTGATTTTTATAATGTGCTAAAGGGGAGTGATTTGGGTTTAATATAGAGTAAGAGATTGATTATGGAAAATTTTTGTATATCCTTGCTGTTAAAAGTCAAAAGTCACATCTTTATGTAATGTAAAAAAAATTTCTTTTGGGTTTTCACACCTTTTTAGTTTTTCTTTTTGTAGTTTTTCTTTTTTTGTAGCTTTTATCTTTCTCTTTAAACTTAATAAAATTCATAATAATAAAAAAAAAGGAATTGGCAGGTATGGAAATTTGACATTAGAGATTTTGTCCAAGTCCTGCTGCCAGCGTTTCAGGATTTTGAGCTTATCCTGCAGTTGCCGGCCATTTTTATCCTTAACACACATTTATTTGAAGTATGAATGCAACATTAAAATGTCCACCTTTTTAATCTGGTCTTTTGGATACATCAGGTTAGAACTAGTACCAGATATTTGCACTCTCTCCTTTTGTAAAGGAGATAACCTTGGGGAAGGTGTGAAAGAACAGTTAAGAAGGGACTTGCAGAAAAGATTATACAGTCTAGAGACTGCAACAAGTATTAAGAGAAAAAGTATCTAGTTCTAGTTGCTTTGCCAAATAACCTGTCCACAGTAGTCCCTCTTCAAATAACCACATGAGCATTTTATCCCATAACAGTGACACCAGCTTTACCATGACAAGACGTAATAGGTGCTCTAACCCTCCTCCTAATTCTATTCTTGTCTCAAAATTCTGTTCTTTCCACAACTTGTCTTTTGGGTGATGACAGCTTCTGTGCATTGACAGTATAAGTCTGAAGCAGACTATGCCTGTGAGTATGGCTGGAGCAGCCACATCTCTTTTGGAGGCCACAGAGAAGCAAGACACACTTGTAAAGGGAGGAAAAGAAATAGAGAAGTAAAACAATTTCCCCACTCAGCATGATCTAAGCCAGCAAAATATTGTTTTCTAGGAGAATTATGCTGTAAGCAATCCTGGGAAAATAGAATTTGTAGGCAGAAAACTTTGCTGTTACTTTTTTCCCCCCAGTAATCAGCCTTTTTCCCACTGCATGACAATGCTGCGGAGATGTGAATAAAATGTTAATGTATTAACTGTTAATTTGCAGATGCAGAGGTATGCATATAATAAATGGACATGAGTAAAAGAGTAGCAATTGGAGCCAGGACTGCTATACATTGCTACTTCTGCCTGGACTTAGAATGTTGTATATTAGCTCTAATGGTCATGTTATCACCAAACAAACCTGGAGTTCCAAAATTCATGAAAAGTTCTTCATAATGGCACTCCAGCTGCAGAACACCCATCCCCCAGTAGGTAGATGGGTGCCAATGCTAGATTTTCACTGTTGCAAAAAGGCAACCTTTTAATGACAGATATACTATTACTGTATATATTTACTACATGCAATTCTGTACTGCCCAGCTTCCAAGACCCCAGGCAGGTTACAAGAACACCTAAAAAATAATTCAACTGCAATGCAGCCAAATGTCAGTAGTCACAATAAGCAAAACCAAACTCTTTTGGTAAAAACAAAATCCACATAAAATACTGTGTTAACACATATCAGAAAGTATATATATAGCCTTGGAAGTAGCTATACAGCAGCTTTTTTTAATATATTGACTGATAATTGCATGTCATAAACATGTGTATCGCGATGATCCCGCAATCATTTCACAATAAAGGGACACAAGAAAATTTATAAATAGTTAATTTTTCCACCACCCAGAGTCATTTTCGAGATGGGCGGTGGAAAAATATGATAAATTAAATAAATAAATAAAATTGCAAGAATGTTAAAAGTTCAGCAAGCAGTAGCTGGCAAGCTGCTTATGTTATTATTTTTTCAAGGTAGTGTTTTAACACTGGTGAAATCATCCACATCCTTAAAACTTGTAGTTGGTCAACTGACCAACTTAACATTTTCATTTCTCTTTTAAAATATTCTACATGTTTGTAAATAGGAATGATTATGCTAGCAAAGAAGGAAACAAAACAACGTTTTGCATCTTCAAAATACTTGTACTGAGCTACTATCAATCTGGGAACACTGAGCTACAATCAATCTGGGAACACCTAGTTTGCGAAGATTATTTTATCACTGTGTTTCAGAATCTGCAGCTCTGTTATGGCAATGGGTTCAAAAAAATCTGCACCAGCATCCTTTGTTTCAAAGGGCAAATTAGAAAGCTACTTGTTTAGTGTCTTCAACAGTCTTTTTTAATAAAACTGTATTTGCTTGACTTAGAATAACTCCTCCCTCCAAACATAAAATAAAAATTTAGCAAGGTTTTTTAACAGATGGAGATCTAGGTAACACTCCATAATCTAGTAACTCCGTCTGTATTTTATTTATAGATCATCCTAATGTTGAATCTGTTTTTATTTTTATTCAAATAGGCAGCACAAGATATAAGATTCAAATTTTCAGTCATGACAAGACCTCCCAAGAATAACAGAAATTGGCAGTAATTCAGAACTCGGCTGTTTTGCCAAACACAGCATGGCTACAATTCATTTCTGTCTGCTCAAATACTATATTCATCTACTTTAGGTATACAACACAAGAAAACTAGGGAACTAAGTATCATGTCACATACAGCTATTGACACTACTGTATATTCACTGATATCTCAGATGAGTTGACAAGTTGTACTAAACTATAATATGGCCTGTTTGCTTTTGCCCAAGTGAGTAGTGTGTACCCAACTACTGACATTTATAAACCATGGTCTTTGGCTTATCACAGTACAAGTTAATCCAGTGAATATATATATGAATGTTATCAATGATCTAACTGCATTTGTTAATATTTAAAGCAAAATGTGAGTTCTACTGTAACTTCCTTACTTGCATCAAATGACATTAATACGCACCTCCAAAGTCTGAGCAAGTCACGCATAACCGTACACAAACTAAGATATAGATACATTGTCACTCAACATCTCTGATGTTTAGTTGAAATAGGAATGCTGAATTACATGCTTCTACTTGCAAACTTTCTGCTGATAATGTATTTGAAAAAAAAATTGAACCCAACGTAGAGCTAGACATGTTTTTAAAAAGTAAGGGGAACAGGTAGCTAAAGAATAATACTTCGTTTTGAAGGGCTCCTTGGTATTCTAATCTCATGAGTAGGAATGAAAGGATGTAGCCCTTTGCTACTGCCTAGCAATGGAAAAATCTGGGGTTGGAATTGGACTGGAGAGGACCCTGAGAATGCTAAAACTGATCCAGTATATTGGAAGAAGCAAAAAGACTGCACAACTGAACAGACAAAAGAAAAAAAGCAGTAATTCTATGTTGGGGTGCCTGTGATACATTTCTGGTTAGCAGAAAAAAAATAGGTTAAAAACTGATGCAAAAAACTAGATTCCAAGATGCAGATG
This sequence comes from Candoia aspera, assembly GCF_035149785.1. NCBI lineage: Eukaryota > Metazoa > Chordata > Lepidosauria > Squamata > Candoiidae > Candoia > Candoia aspera. The sequence continues at coordinate 55,560,766 of NC_086155.1, read as the reverse complement.
TATGCTTTGGGCCTTCTTTGTTTGGTTTTCACGTTCTTGAGCAAATTTCTTGTTTTATAGTACCGCTATTCTGCCGTACTTTACTAGCAAAAGGATATAATATTACTAATTGACCCACTATAGACATTTAATGACAGGACTCACGTACTTTCTTAACATTCCAGATGTGCCTTCCAATTCAAAAAAATTGGAGAGTTGACCTGATTTGAAAGGTATGCAGATCTGTATCATAGCAGAAATCATAAGTCACAAAATTGTAGACTTGGAAGGTGCTATATCTAGGTCATTGAGTCTAACTCTCTGCTTAGTGCAGGAATCAAAATTACAACATCTCAGACAAACAACTATTCAGCCATTGCTTGGACACACCAAACCTTTAATTTACACAGAGATGAGTTTATCCAGCTGTACAAACTGATTTAATAAAATGTGTATGAAACAGAGAATTATAAGCAAATCAATGAACACAACAGATGTGACTTCATAAGTATTCATAACAACTGAAGTCAAGCAATAAAAACATCAAAAATGGGTTATTAAAAATAAAAGGAGAGCACATCCATACTCCCTTACTCTTGACAAAAACATTCCAGAATGATAAACAGTCATTGGGATGGTGGAAAGAAGCTTCAACACAGAGCTGAAAGTGACTTTGAAGCATCAGTGCTAGCAAACTGCTCCATTTGATCCGTATTAATTCTGCACAATTTCTTTATAAAAATAAAACCCCAAGAATTTCTGATATCCACCTGTCCAATGTTGCTGAGGCTTCCAAAAACGTATTTCTAAATAAATGATATCCAAGGAAGGCCTTGCACTGAGTTTTAATTGAACCAGATGTTTTAACTGATTCCTAACAAGCATTTATTTTATGATTTTATGCTTAGAGACCCTGAAAAAAATCAACCCGTGCTTTACTGCACTTTTTTTACTCTTTTCTCTTTTAATGTCCCATTTGCATCTAGTAATTACTTCCTTTTAAATGCTTTAATTTCTCAAAACATTTTGTTCACATCAAGCACACCAAAAGACACGTTTAAACCTGAGGTTGTGAGAGACAACTTCAGCAGTTAAAAGGCTGTGCATTCACAGAATGTAGCCCAAATCCACTTAAAAATGCCAAATTGAACTAAAACAGTATCAATAAAAATGTATCAGCTGATACAGACCTAGTGTTTTAATAATAATGGAAGAAATATCTGTAGAGAAATTCACATGAAACATGTGTTAGAACAAACCCATGACTTTTACAGAAATTAAAAAGTAAGGCAGAATACTGGTACTATAAAACAAGAAATTTGTTCAAGAACATGAAAACCAAAATGATCTGCTAACAAAGATACCAAGATTTCTACTTTCTATCCACTGATCCTTAATGCAAAATCATATCCTATGATAAATTTACTGGTCTTCAAGAAGTCACAGGACTGCGTGGGTTCTGCATTCTGGTACAACACACTTTTTCATGGATTTAAGCCATGTGGATGGACCTTCAAAACAGAAGAGAAATAGGTGTAGATATATTTCCAAAGGCATCAGCAAGATTTGAGTCAGCCAAGTCATCAAACAGATTAGGTTGTAAAATTCTAATCCGCCGAAAGCTTCTGAAAGAGATTCAGAGCTTCCCCTGTAACTTGGATATTCCACATTTTCCAAATTCAACTCTAGTGGCTAGCTAGGGGACAAAACTGATTCTCCATCATTAGATTTCATTTGGAGAATTGTTATCAGTATCAGTTGCTTTATCCACCTGTTCTGTCAGCTTGAACTCACATTTAGATAGCAAAACAAAAACAAATATTTGAGGCAAATTTAAGAACACTAGTAGCACTTTGACAAATCTGGATTGTTATTCCAATTGTTCATCAAGGCAATTTAAGCAGTTCACCAGGGAAAAGTCCATTCAAGAAGGTGGAGAAGCCTAGGAAAGGATTTGGCTCTTAAGAGGTATCTCAGTCCTTCCTTCCTTCCTTTCCTTAGGTTAGGAATAGCTAACTAAGACAAATAATTATTTTTTAAAAATCAGAAAATGCCTTCCCTTCATTTCTTTCTGTAAACACAAAAAAGAAAAGAAAAAAAAAGAAAAAAAGAAAACCCTGCACAGCCATCATTAAGAAAAACATCTGGTATATTGCTCTGATTTTCAACAATAGACATTGGACAGAAATGAAATACTGCTGCCCACCCCCACCGCCCAACGTTAATACTTGAGCATTCATATGCACACATAACCTGTCATTTATTTCCGTCATCAACAACTGCCTGAGTCTGATAGAATTAAACACTCAAGTCAGGCAGATTGTGTTAGAAGCAGTAATTACATTATTACTAGAATATACAATTAATGAATGAAAAAAGTAGAATGACACTATGCAGTAATATTTTGTGCACTTTCAAAAATATCACCGGACTGAAAACCTACAGAATAATAGAAATAGTAATGAAAACACTTCCACTGCACTACGACAGTGCTGAATTTAAAACTTCAGCCACAGGCAAAATATATAAATGATTAGCATTATGGTGTTTATTTTAATTACACTCTGCAATTAGATCCAACAGGCTGTCAAATCATTTAGGATACTAAGAAAACCATTAATTTTAAAATACTGAGCTCTCCTTAGAAAACACATCCCTTGTTTGCTACATACGTATTACGAAACTCAACTTCTAGCCAATAAAACAACTGCCCAACCACAAATTGTTTCTTATTCTAATGCTATCTAACCATAATGCATGAGCTTTTAGTGGTACATGATTATAATGAGAGAAAGTTCATGGTAATGTAGTTTAACACTGCCCTGCTGTAACCTAGAAATACATAGCAACCTTCAAAGTAGAATTTACAGAGTGTTCAGTTAGGATTCATATGCATCTCACAACCACAAGATAATTTTTTTACATTACATTGTATAATGGATACCACAATAGGGCTGCAAGTCCTGTACTATCTGAGTAAAATGGAAGACTTAGAACATACAGTAGAAGCCTACACTGAATGAAACTTCTTACTACCCCACTTTTCACCCTCAGAAAACTGGGTTTCCACACTGGTATGGGAAAGAGCCACAACACGTCTCCGAGCAGCCAAAGAAGGAGCTATGCTATTCTAGCTCCCAGGGAAATTATGAACCTGGTCTAATACAGTGCAGCAACCAAACTTTTTTTGTAATGCAGGCAACTTCTCTTCCAATAGACATTTCCCTGCTATACTGGTTGGTTAGTTAAAAAAAATCTACACGCTCTGCTAACTCCAGCAATCTTTCTTCACTTTAATTCTATCTCCCATTCCTCCTCCATACACCCAACTCAAAGTGAAAGGAATCGTTTTCTATCTTATTCTTGACTCACAAAAAATATTTCTGGGGGAGGGGAATATAACGAAAAGGTAAGCAAAGGAGCAGAATGATTAAGGAGGTGGACTGCGACTGGACTAACCTAAATTAAGTTCAGCTCTCACACAACTATAGAGCTCATTAAGCCAGGCTGATTCCCTCAGTACAACCTAACTCACAGGGCTGTTGTTGTGGGGAGACTGCCCATCAGTGTATACTGCTTTGCATTTTCAGAGGGAAGTTGTAATGTAACTGCAATAAATAAAATCCAAAAACAAGAGTAGGTCTAATTCATTTTATCTTCTATGACCAACCACTTTCTGGAACCTGAATTTTTCATGATTCATTATAATTCCTGCAAGCTAATTTTGCTTCTAGGCAAGGCTATTACACACCAAAATATGTTAACAGCAGAAGGTGATCATTCATACAATTATGAATACTAAGCATCCTCAAAGAATGTCACTGTACTGCATGGACCTCTTAGCTGGTGGGATGTGAGCAAAAGTATGTTGGCTTGCAAGGAACACCCTACCTTTAAACTCATTTCCTCCTCTTTCCCTAGAATATGACAAAAATGTAATTCTACTTTGTTTCAAATTAGACAAGAATATGTGGTTTGCAAGGGTGTCTGTAAGAGGACTCAAAAGCATCAAAATGCAGGAGTAACTGGGCAATCAAAGACCTGCTCCTTTTTTCACATGTGCCACACACATATAAAAAGAAACAGGGGCTTCTATCACTCAAGTCATATCCACCATTTTAATTTGACACCACCACCCCATGGATGCCCCTGGTTCTTTGATAGGATACTGTAAGTTATTACAAAGAGATGGTAAATTACACAGCTGTCTATTGGGTACAACACAAATACCACATTACCACAGAATTGTACAGTAGCCTGAAATTAGACTGCAAAGACTAGAACTATAAATCATTCCCCCAAATTCCAACCCAGAAAAATATTTAAGCAGACTATCCATAATAAATGACATTGAAAAATGTTTAAGAGGATCTGGAAAACTCTCCATGGCCTTCCAGTTTATGTTATCAAGGTAGCCAAAGCACTTCCATTGGCAAAACCAGGCCTGAAGCCCATCTGAAACAGATCCAGATAATTTCATGGAGATCATATAACTGAACAACAACACCCCTCTTGAGCCTAAGGAGGAAATATAATAGCAGACAAATATTAAAGACATGCAAGTACCAAAAACTGTTTTTCAGGATTATCATATATACTTGCAGCTGTGTGCAAAGATTCTCTGCACACTCCAAAGGAAGTGTGACATATATAGTATGAATTAGAAGGGTAAACATTTAAGAAATTTGAGAAATACTGCCCTAAGGGTTTATATAAGCAGAAGACTGAAGTAATCATTTATTAATTTTATAAGCTATTGCTTTAACTGTATTCACGGTATTCCATCTAACCAAGAGAATTGTTAGTACCTCTGGAGAAACATACTAAAGTAATTCTTTAGTTCTGGCAATTTACACATTGTGCCAGAAAAACTATAGAGCAAATCCTCTCCTGAATATTGAGGAAGGAAAAAGGTGAAAGGTCCCCTGTGCAAGCACCGAGTCATGCCTGACCGTTTGGGGGGACACCGCTTTCACGACATTTTCTTGGCAGACTATAGCCGGGTGGTTTGCCATTGCCCTCCCCAGTCATCACCTTCCCCAGAAAGCTGGGTACTCATTTTACTCAGAAGGACGGAAGGCCAAGTGGGCCTGAGCCAGCTACCCGAGAATCCAGCTTCCACTGAGATAGAACTTGGGTCATGGGGAGAGTTTTGGTTGCAATACTGCCGCCTACCACCCTGCGCCACATGAGGCCCTTAAGTCAGAAAAAGGCAGCCAATTATTGGCCTTCTTTCCCAAGTTTCTGTATAATACACACACACACACAGACACACAGAGGATCTTGTGATCTGGGAAGGGAAGCCAATTAAAAAAGAAATGTGAAATGTGACAAAGGTATTGAAAGCTACATAGCTATACCATGAAGAAAGTTAGATATTACAGTAGTCACATTTCCCTGAAAGTCCTTTTGACTAAAAACAAAACAGTTAAAGTTAGTAAACATGGCTAAATTGGATGGTTGGTATGATTTCCCCTGCCTTTATGGAAGCAGTAATAGGATCTTGTAAAGCCACAAATAAAAACGCCATACTAAATTATAAAATCAGGTCTTAGGTCTCTAGGCAACCATACTCTTTCAGAAATGTATGACTTTCATTTTATCAAAAAGTGATAAACAGAACAAAGAGCTTTTCCAGTTGCTGAAATTCTTGTTTCTATTGGCTTAATTCTCCTTTATACCTAGCACTACAAAACTGAAAACTCCCTAGAACAATATCTGAACAAAAAACCAATTCAGCAACTAAATAATCCATAAGAAAAAAAATGATTAAAGATGATTCATGTGATTGAGGTTAACCACCCACGTAAAAATAAGAACAGCTGCTTTAAAAAGAATGGTTTTAATAACAGTTATTTATAAATTATAATCACTAACAAAATATAAAGAGGAAAAGCATAAAATGGGGGAAAGAATGCTTTATACAGTAATAGAACAAATTTATTTAAAAAAGGTTTTATTTTCATGTAGAATAACCCACGAAAGTATAAAGACACAAGTTAAAATATTTTAAAAGTTGCCACAATTAGGCACCTGACAATCCAACTATCTGAACTTACTTGTCTGTATGATTGCAGTACTAGGGCTATACATATCTATTGATGATACTGTTTGAATCACTTGGTCACAAAAAAATGTTCAGTATTTCATGTAATTTGGGTTTTTTGTTTTTGGCAGATCAACTCAGTTTTGTAAAGTAGTGTAGTTATTAAAGTAAAAGAATGATTATATGACATGTGTATATGCTGTAAGAAGCAGTTTTTAACGTTTATATTGGTCCAAAAGATGATTGAAGTACTCATACTGTTTTATTTCTGTACTGCAGTAGAGGACAACATTTAGAAAACAGTGCTTGGAGATGGTTCTTCTGTCTTATAGCATTAATGCTGAGGTATTCAATAGGACTTTTTTTTCCCCTCTCCATACAGTTTAATCTCTATATGAACTGCTGCGTGGGATTTCACAAGGAAAAGAAGTTACAATGAGCCAGAGGGAGGCCAACAAACTAGAGTTCAATCTGATAAACTAAATTGGTAGGTGGGACTTATCTGCCCTTCACTGTGGTGTTTAACCTGCTCTAAAGCTCTGCTTCCCAAAAAGATTTACTGTACCTTCTGTGGATATACCAGAACAGATATTTAAAAAGCTTCCAAGATACGTTTTTTGAAGCAGAGTTGCCACTTTTTTTGAGAGAGATCCTGACTTCATTTATACTCTGGTAATAACAATGACCTATTGGAATAATAGCACTGCATTATACCTTGTCTGTTTCTGAAAACTTTTCATAAATTCCACTTAAGCACTTAAGTCAGAAAACAGCACAAGTTTACTGACTACCTTAATGTAAAAACGGTTTTAAGACATCTGCACTGGCTTTTGGTATGCTTCTGGAATTCAATTCAAACTGCTAGAATTGGCCTGCTATCTCAATGACCTAGTTCCAGATATCTCAAGGACCTCCTCCTCCAATACAAGTCGGCCTGTGCCTTGGAGGTCGTTCTCAAGGTTCACCAGCAGCAGTTTGCACTGATGCCCTTTCTTTGGGAGAGAGACAGACATTCCTTCAATCCCAGATACCTTCTATTTTTTCCAGTCCTTTTAAACCAGTAACTACAGTTCTTTTATCTGATTATCCTGTTGCAGGGTTTTACAGAATGTTTATAATCAAGTTTGGTTTTAATTTAACTGCAGTTTTCAAAGTTGTATTGAGAGCTATTGTGATAGTTTTTTAAACTGAAAAGCAGGATGTTATTACCTTCAGAAATAAATAATCTACAAGGTCTGGTCTATACTTAACTGGGAAATGCTTCAGGAACTCTACATAGTGCTCCAATACAAAATGCTCATTTAAGTTCACTATCAAAGCATCAAATCAAGACTGCGAGGTATATGGAATAGAGTAGTTGAATAGCTCCCAGGATTAGTTCAGGTTTTTGCATTTTTTAATTTAATTTTATGTGGATATATGGGACTGAATGGTAATTGGGTTGATTTTTTATGTTTATTTTTTGAGGTAATGATTTAAAGTCTGCATCTGTGTTAACACCCACCAAAAGTCTTTAAATAGCCGGGCCATAAAATCAAGCAAATGTCATTATCCCCATTATTAGTCTCACAATAATTCTTTTGACTGTTAAACTTGTTCCAACATAAACAAAACAAAAGACAGCAAAGGATGTAGATTACTGGAAAAAAATGACAGCTAATGGCTCAGGGATAATTTGGCCCAATGGAACGAAAGTCTTTGGAAAGGGAACAGATGGCCTACTGCTATCAAGAAAAGCAGCCTTTTCTCAGTCTATTGACTTGTTACACTACACTTCTTGTCTCACAGAAGATACTTCTGCCTTTTTAAGAAACATGCTTACTGTATGTTTTTTGTCTATGTGCTGTGAGAAGTCTTCCTGGTTTCCAATATGAAGGAAGAAATGAATTCTAACCCTGGTCAGATGAATCAACAGGCTGGTAAGGCTTTGGATGACAGCTTTCTTTAAAATCTTCATTATTTAATCATTGCTCATTAATCTACATTAGGTTATTTTTTTAACAATAGCTTTTCACCTGGTGGCAGAAATATTCGACTACTTGTAAGAGATTAATTCTACTCTTCACTCCTCTCCAAGAGCACAGAATCAAGAAATATGCTGTGCCATAAAGCAGGGCAGAAGTGTTTTTAGATTAGGGTACAATATAATAGTTGGGTACTGAGGCCACAGCACCTCAAGCACCTATGTGTGTACATACAAGTGCTTGAGTTTTTAATTTTACTCATCATCATACACCCCACCAACCCAATATGGGGAAGCCACTGGGAAAACAGCAGTACAGACTCAATTCCAGGGCATAGAGTATTTCAGGGATGTGTAGATAGCAATTTAAGGGGATAGAGGTAACAGTATAGGTATCTGCAACAGGCCATATGTGATGACCATATGTGAGGGCCCTGACTTGTTCATACATGCCAAGAAAATCTCCTATTTGTAGACTATTCTGATTTCTGAAGAGTAATGTTTGCATTGTTTGGAATTTGGGGAGAAAGGAACTTCCCACTCATTATGCCTTCCCTCATTAAACAAGAGGAAACACACAGGGAAAATGGGTGTGAGAAAGAATGTATTCTTTATTATACCAGAAGTCCCGGTGCATTTCAAGGGAATATCTGTTTGACAAAGAGCTATTCCCTCAAAACATGTTGCCATTTCTGGTATAATGAAGAATACATTCTTTCTTACATTTTTTTTTCTTATTTGGCCTCTCATTAAACAAATAAAATGGAAAAAGAACTAAGACCAAAACCTCTTCCTAGGTCCAACTGCATAAACAGAGGGTACTAAGTAGAAGTATTATTTGTGCATGGCTGTCTAGATGGAGAACACACAACTACAGTGAAGAAAGAATGTGGAAGTGTCTTAATACTTAGGCCTTTTTACCTGAATGCAATGCTCACATGCTCGTATTATTGTTAACCAACCAGCTATAGTATGAGAAAGGCAACAGAGAACTGGATAATGCTATATAAACTTCCTCATCCTTCTCTGTAGTTTAATTATGTGCCATCAAGTTTTTTTGACTCCCAGCGATCACATATTTTCTCCATGATCTGTAGTTTAGAATGGGGTTAATCTTTCTTCGTGGCTACCCTACTTTTTTTCCTTTAACTGTACTACTTCCTTTAAAGTTGCCTTACTATTGCATCTGCTTGCTTATGCAGATAAATGTCCCACTTGCTCTTAGACCCCTTTTCAGACTTATGAACACTGATGTCTATAGAAATCTCTATTATTGTTCCTTTTTTTCTTGTCTCAAAGCTAAAGGAAAACCAAAAGGAGAGACTGTTTGAAAAGAATAAGGTAACAGCCACTGTAAGATGCTACTGCAATGGATATATGATCTGATGGTGCAACAGCAGCAACATAAAAATATTATAGCTTACCTGAACTGCAGCTGAAGGAGAGCCTCCTAAATAATATTGCTTCAAGGGAAAGACCAGAGAAATGCAAATTCTCTTTGTTAACAACAAGGAAAATTACTGAATAAACAGGCTCTGTCTACTGCAGTATTCTGGGAAGCCCCACACGCAGCCAAAGAGGAACCCTTTGAGGCATGGTCCATTTTTCATTTCACTACAGAACATGGGATGGTGATGATGGAAAATAATCTAGCTCATGAGCCAAAATAAAATTTATGGCTTTAGCTGCATTGATGCAGGCTCAATTTCCCACTGAACAATTGCAATTATATATATATAAAAAAAACCCTCTGTGGGATTGAATTACACCAGTGTTATTTGATCATGCGTATGAGATCTAAAAATGCCTATACTGAACAAGATTTTTTTAAAAATAATCCTATAATGTGCAAAGCCCCACAAGCAATTTCAAAAAAAAACATTCACTACTGCCATTCCACTGGATTCAATATTACCATTTTTATTTTACAAGCATTGCGTTCTATATAATTTTCCCTCAAGCTCCAATCTCTTCCAGTGTTAAACTCATATGAAACACAAACGCACTGCATATATTTATTTTTCAAACTTTATCACCGCCGATCTCCCCCCAAAAGGGGGACTCTTTGAAGGATATATTACCTCATCAATACTTTCAAGCATTGTCCAACAAATGTGTTGAGACAAGGATTCCAGAATTTTCAGCCAATATGGCCAAAGATTGCAACATATCTGGGGGACATCAGACTGGGAAAGGCTGTGAGAAATAACACTAAGAAATAACTGTTCCATGAGACCAATTAGGCAGGCATACCATATTTGGCCTGCAAGAATCCAAGCAACTACTAGATAGCAGCAAAGAAACAGCCTTTGCTGTCACCTAGTTGTTCTCTGAATGTTCCAGCCCAGATAAGGGCTCCTGAATTAGTACATTCACAACAAAATCTTTGAATAAGACTTCTTAATCCACACACAGCCAACTACTGATGGTTCTGAAATCACAATTAATAGTGACACTCTTGAAGGAAATTCACAATTTCAGCATTTCGGGGGTGGGGGACCTACTATGGAAATTCTTTAAAAAAGCCTTACTAGCCCTGACTGTGTTCAGTGTCTCCAAAATGCTGACTGGAATCTGAAGTAGGAGGAACCAGGCAGTATTATCCCAGAAGTTGCCAGGAGTGCTTGGTTGGAATGCTGAAAATGCATACTAAATATTGCTACATTTTCCTGCTGGTTCCACATGTAAGATATAATAATATAATTCAGATATTTAAATCAATAAAATTTAGTTATGCAACCATCCTCTTCTGTAAACTGCAATTATTTCTCTTTTCCCCTCCGGGATGAAGTCAGTGATTCAAGTAATATAACAGGAGGCTCTTGTCCAAAAGAGCCTTTAGAATATTCTAAGTAGCAATACCCAGGACATCTTAGCTAATTTTTAAACAATTTCACAAATGCTTTGTTAGCGCTAATCAGAAAAGTAAAGCATCAACAACCAATGGAGGCATTTTTGTTTTAAAACGTGCTACAAAGAAACATACATTGTTTTGGGGACAAGCCAGAGATAACCCATGTATCAATGCAAACTTACATTTATTTAACATTAAAGCATTTGCACAGGGAATAATCCAAGGGCAACCCCTGGTATTCCATTTCTCTCTTCATTCCATTTCTTCCCTATCCACTCCTTCAAACCATCTAATCTGGTGTTTCTTAAAGTGCAGTCCTAGCACCCCTGGGGTCCTCCAAGACCTTTTCAGGGGTCTGCAAAATCAAAATTATTTGCCAGCCTATGTTGAAAAACAATACAATAATAAAACCCCATCAAAGAATTGTGAGACGTGGTAGAGGCAGCAAATGAGTCAATTTTAATTTTTAATATGGTAAACATTGATAAATATAACCCATATAAACAAAAGCTCTTTTAGGGTCCTCCATAATTTTTAAAAGCGAGAAGGAGTCCTGAGAGAAAAAGGCTTTAAGAAACACTGACCTAATCCATAAAGCCCTCACACCCTTGAAGCAGATTCTGAGGGCACACAAAAACTGTAGAGGGAAGAGAAATCATATCCTAGCCCATTCTGCTCATAAACCATGTCCCACAGCAAAGGTATTCAAGCCAAGTTACTAAATGACATTAGTCCTCTTTCTTATTCATGCCCACCATAAATGTCAGCTCACATAACCATTTTCTTTTCAGGGGATGCATTTTTGCAATTGCTTTTGTAGAGCAACATAGATGGCAGTACATTCTACAGGTCAGGTATCAATTCTGTAACTTCATTAGCACAGACCAAAATAAATTTGCTAAACCTTTTACAGGTAGGAAGAATCCAGAGATGTGCTCAACACATGGCACATTGTGAAAATTGGTTTAAAATCATTGCCAGCGACAGATATAACAAATAATTTCAGCTTATGAAATAATTTTCCAATCTTATAAGCACTATCAACCATACATACTGCAAACAATGGAGATGCTGTATCTTAGTATTATGGATGAAGACTCGCCCTACCCCGATCCACACAAACACATTTCTCTTTATTTTGATTACAAAAACAGACTAGCACTCCAAATAATACAATATAATAGCTTGGTCCCTTAACACTCTTGCAAACTTAGCAACCCCGAGGAACGATTTTAAAAGACATTGTAGTCTCCATTACTTTTTGTCTTCTGAAGATCTTTTTAAAAATCTCCCAAGTCATCTATAAGGGGAGAGAGGGAGAGAAAGAACGAACACATAAGAAACAAACTGAATCTCAGTATGACAGCAGAATCATCACACCACTAAATTTGATTCAGGATTTATGTTTGAGAATCCTTGCAGAAATATGGAAGCTTCTAAGAATTTGTGCACAAACTACTGGTAGTCCTTGACGGACAACCACAATAGGGACTGGAAAATTCATTGTTAAAGGGTACAGTCATTAAGCAAGACATCATATGACCACACCGGATTTTACAACCTTTTGCCATCGTCATTAAGTGAATCACACAATTCCCCATTGAACTGAAGCCAGCTGGGAAGGTTGCAAATGGCAATCACATAACCTCGGGATGCTGCAGCCATCATAAACACATGCCTGTTGCCAAGTGCCCGAATTTTGATCATGTGACCATGGGGATGCTGTGACAGTCATAAGTACAAGGACCAGTTGTAAGTTACTTTTTTCAGCACCTTCATAACTTTGAATGGTCGCCAAACCAATGGCCATAAGTTGAGGACTACCTGTATGCAGTATGCAATTTTAAATACATACAATTTCAAGTTAAATTGTCAAACTATTATTGCCTTTGCACAAGAAAAGGTAATGCATGTTCACCCTATATTATAATTAAACTTACAGATCTGAGAGGCTGCATCCCAGTAAGCTTTGCATTACCCAAAATCATGCACTCGTGTATCCAGCATTTTCCAGTATAATGGGAATGAAATTTATCTGTCCCAAACTGTTCTATCTGAGCATAGCACTGCTATCTCTGGCATAACATGGGCTACCTTGTATGAGAATTCAAAACACAGCATAATCAGTAAAGTGACATAAATCCTCACTAATATGTAATTCCAGACCTAAAATTAATTATAGAACTAAACCACATCATGCACATTATATATTTTAAATCAAATGCATCTCTTTATTTTTATTTTTTCTTTTCTTGGGATTATTCTTCAGCAGCTGCAGAAGGCAGCCATGTGATCCCAGGAAAAGATGCAGCTGCTTTAAGGATGCTAGTAAGTGCTAGATGAGCCCATCCATACTCTTCTTAGCGCTGTTTCCTCTCTGAATCGAAAATGCTGCACAGTCCTAATACTTATGTAAGCAGGACACTCTACCCTTCAAGATAAACAGTAACTTGATATAATAAAAACAACTATACATGTAATGCATATAATGAAATACATGACAAGCCTATATAAACATTAAATCTAAAGACCCAAGGTGATGCATCCCACAATTAATTTGGGATAACTCAAATCATACACATTGACATATCTGACACAGTTCTTAATGGAAGGTGATTGCAGCAAAGAATTCTGTATACACAGAACACCACCAGCAATGATGTGAGACACCAATTTCTGTTCATTCAGAACAGGGGCAATTTGGTACAATGACCCCATCTAACTTGGAATAGGTAGACATAAATAGGACTTTGCATCTCAAAACAAGGGCAACTCAAATCCAAGCCCATACACCCACCAAACCATCCTGGATATGACAGAAATGCACACCATTGGGCATGCATGACAAGCCCAAAACACAGTTTTTATACTGAGTTAGCATGCATTACATGTTCTTCAAGTATGATTTTTATTATATCAAATTACAGCTTATCTTGAAGGGCACAGTGTCCTGATTACAAAGATTTAGAATAAGCATTCGTTCTATTATTAATTTCAGGCCCAAGTGAAGGTTTATATTCATTTTACTAATTGTCTTGAATTTTCGTGCAAATGTGGAACTGGAAATAAACTTTAGTCTCCTCAAACTTTATGGATTAAGAACAAGCAAGAATTAATTCAAATGTACTTATACTATTTTGCAACTTACTTTGAGCACAAGGAAGACTGTAATGACGACACACTACAGGTAGCCCTCACTTAACCACAATTGGGACCGGAATTTCGGTTGCTAAGCGAAGCAGTCATTAAACAAATCTGACCCAATTTTACCACTTTTTTTTGCAATGGGTGTTAAGCAAATCATCGGGGTCATAAAATGAACCACATGGTTGTTAAGCAAACCACATAGTTCCCTATTGGTTTTGCTTGCCAGAAACTGGCTGGGAAAGTCAAAAATGGCGATCATGTGACCGCAGGACACTGTGATGGTCATAAGTGCAAGGACCACTCATAAGTCATTTTTTTCAGCCCCATCATAAGTCTGAACCATAACTAAACGGTTGGTCGTTAAGCGAGGACTACTTGTACATTTATTTCTTACTTAACACTTGAGTTTAATTGCATTTCTGAAGATAAGAACTATGCATGCAATGACAACTGGGCAAAGTAATAAGCCAAAGATTAAAGTACACCGACAGCAAAATAAAACCAGCCACTGTGAGGTAAGAACTGAGATAATAAGTTATACACAAATGATTTTTATGTGATTTTTATAATGATGTCGCCACCCCAAGACTTCTTGTAGTAAGGGGAAGTACTCATACTGGCAATGTAGTAAATATCTCCTTTGTAGAGATGGCATGTATAGTGATATTGGCATAAAGAAAAGGTTATCAGTCCCTGTCCAAGCTCCACAAAAACTAACTTAAACCATGTTCATAGTTTCTTAATCCTTTGAATAAGACTTCAGTGGGAGACATTCCTGCGGAATAGGACACTATTTGTTCGGGGTTTTTTACCATGCTGACCTTAACTCAGACTTGTATTTGGCACTCATATTTTCACCTGAAATAAGCAAAAATTGCATCCAAGAAAACAGACAACTTCTTTAAAGTTATAGACAAAGGAGACAAAGACCATTCTGGACTAAAGCCATTGTTAATTCAGACATGGCTGAGGGCTATGTTGGAGAAGCAAAGTCTTTATTTCTCTTCCAGATATAGGGAAGCAGACACAGCCCAACACATGGAATTATAGTTTCCATTTTCTTCTGTCTTCTGAAAGGGTATCAGGTAAGAGGGCAGTGGTAGAAGTAGTAGAGCAATGCAAAATATCAAAACAATAGGCATGTATTAACAATCCACCTCTACAAGAATGAGTTAACTATATTCATATTCAAAATACTGCAAGCACTAAACCAGCTGATTTCTCAACCCTAATCACTTTGTATTGAACAAGAATAAGATAGGAATAATTTCTGGTGACTTAACGGGTACATAAGAAAGGTCCATAACCTGAAGCTAACAATAACAACGCTGGGGGAAGGGGGAAAACAGTAGTGAAAGGCGCTACAAATCTGGTTATGGTCACATAGTCCTAGACTGAATGCAAGCTCAGAGGCAACCTGTTCCTTAATTCTTTTTGTGTCCATCCATCTGAGCTGATTTTCACTTAGCTACAGTAGCGGATACCGGTATTCTAGAACAAAATAGATTCTATAAACTGGTTCAATTATTACCTGACAAATGGATATTTTGATAGACAATAGACAAAATTAGGATGCATTATCAACATTCTTAGTAGTTGATACAAACCACTGGTACTTGCATTATTAAAGTTGTATGCACAAATGCTTTAAGAGTTCAAAATGAATATTCAGGTGCATTTTCAAGGTAAGAAATTATTTTATAAAAATGGTAAAAAATAGGAATGCATCTATGTGCTAAATAAACCCAAACAATATTTTAGTTACACTGCCTTGCATAATAGTGAACTGAAATCCATGACAGTGATTCTATAATCCAACTTTTATGCAGCTATGTACAGCCAGTATTGGAAGAATTTAAAAATTAACAAGTGGAACACTGAAAATATTATTCTAGTACTCTCACTCCTGATATTCAGAAGTAGTCTTGGGATTTCATATGATCTACTAGTCATTCTTCAGTTAAAAAGAAACCAAGTTGAGTGGGAACTGGCTGACAAAGTGCCTACACCATTTGCATTTTAAAAGGATTCTTTCCTTCTCATCTAAAGTACTCCTGCCAGTCCAACAGGGGGCAAAAGTTTAAATCTTGCCTACAAACATTATCAAGACCTCCTAGAACAAATAACAAAATGGAATTTAAGGTGGCAGAATACTCTATCACCTAATTTGAAGGAGAAATCTTCCACTGTTTAATTCTATATTAGACTTCGGAGAAATGCAAAAGCTGGTTTGTCCCTAACACACTAGTATGTAGAGAAACTTCGTTTAGTATTTAACACTCAGTACAAAAAGCTATACAAATGTTAAAAGAACAAAAAACTATTTCTATTATCTTTTTGTCTAAAAAGGTATTTCAAGAAGCCCACATTCCAGAAACAAAACATGCAATTGTTAAGAGCACCCAAAGCTCTCCATGATTTTTACACACCCCTTAAAGAAAATAAAGTGATAAATGCTAATAGCTAAATGTCAGAACAGAAATACTTATGAGTTAGTTTGGTGATCAACCATTTCACTTAAAACACAAAGCACAAACTCTGAAGCAAGAAGGCACCTCTCTAAAGCTGTTTGGAAGCGCAAAGCCACAAACTACTCTGACCAAAGCCCAAAAAACTCATTGTTTTTCTCAATCCTTTCCAATGCGCATATGTGCATAAATAAATAAAGCATACATGCATAAATACATAAGTATTAAGCTCGGCATCCAGGGTTGCGGATTGAAAAAAGCAGGCATTCTGAAAGCATCTGGTTTGGGGGTTATTGTTGCAGTGGTATTACTGTTTCTCTTTTCTTTTCCAGACTGTACTGTAAACCTGGGAGAAATCCAGAGATTTTGTTTCTGAACGTTTGTCTCAGGGTGGAGAAGCAGGCAAGGCAGCATTCCTGGCCGTGAGAGTCTTAAGCACCGCAGGTCAAGTCAGCAGATCTCTTCAAAACGCCATGGGGAGGGGGGGGATATACACAGAGAACGATTTTCTTAGACTTCGTTGACGATTCGTATATTATGTCTTGCAGAGGGAAAGGTCATCAGGCCATTTTCATTAATAAGGAAACCGTATTTGGTATTTCCAGGCAACAAGAACATTCGGACACTTGATGCATCTCCTTTTATTCCTTCAGGTTTTAGGGAAATCCTTATTTAAAACTACGTGAGCGCGCAATCAGGAAGAATAATCTCCTCAACCTTTAAACTGGATTTTTATCGAGTATCTGCAACCGTCTGGTTACAAACAGGAGGCGGCGGATTGTGTCTATCATAAAACATACATCTTGAGTACAAATCACGGAAAGAGGGAAGTGGAGAAAATGCAAATACCCTATCGTGCAACAGTTCCCAAATAATTACGCCAACACACACAGCACATAAAAAGCAGCCCAGAGTAGGTGCAGGTGGAAAGGAGGAGGGCGGGAAACGGCCCATAATTGGACTCCGAATTCCGGAATAAAAAGGAAGAATCGACCGGAATGCCGGCAGCAGGTGAGAGACGGGCGGGTCGCGGAACATTCCACCCCCACCCAGAACTCCACATTCCGCGAGTAATCGGATGCAAGAGACCCCCTCCCTGGCGAGGGCGAGTTCCCGCCGCTGAGGAGAAGGAAGATTCCCAAGAAGACAAGAGGGGGAAAAGGCTGCTCTCTGCCCGGGATCGGGTTAAGGCTGGGTTCTGCGGAAAGAGGTGGAATGACCAAAATAACTCTCCAGTGGAAAAGCCTACGATGTGATGGGACAAGTTGAACGTGGCAAGAGGGGCTCCGCTTTTAGCCACGGGAGAAGCCAGCCTTTCCTACTCTGCTCAACAGGCAGCGAGCAAGCGATCGGGAAGAAGGCGACACATTACTCACCACGCGCGCCCAGAGCGCCGCCACCCGCATGCTGCTTTGCTCCGACCCGCGGGCGCCGGGCTCCGCCACCGTCACCGTCTCTCTCCACCCGGGTCCACGTAGACACCGGCCGTGCGCGGAGCCCTCAGATCGGTTCGCACGCTCTACTCCGTTCGTGCACGCGCGAGAACACGCATCCCGCGCGCGACCGCCCGCCCGAGGAGTTGCCAGCGCAGCGAAGCCGCCTCAACTAGGCCCGCGCTGCGCGTGCCCGGCGCCCGCCCGCCCGCAGAGCATTACCTTGCACCCGCCTATCAACGCCTCCTACTCTCGCGCGCCGCTCCTCCCGCTTTTTTCTCCGTGGGCTGTTGCTCCGCTTGCTGTTCGTGCTCTCCCGCTCGGCGTCACATTCTGCGTGCCTCGCGCACCCCAGAAAGCCCGCTTCGTTCGTGCCCCCCTCCTCCCCGCATCCAGGCTGGGCTGTGTGCTCGCGTGCGGCTCTTACCTGCCCCTCCCCCACCCAGGCTCCGGAGCAAGACAGAATTCCCCAGGTAGCTGCCGAACGCTCACCTCTCGGAGGCGGGCCCCCGGAAGTTCTCTTCGCGCTGCAATGCTAGGCACGCGCTACTTGGGAGTAAGCCCAGTTTAAGTGAGTGGGAATGATTTCCCAGTAAACCGCCTTAGAATGCCATCGGGATCCAGGCATCTGTGAATTGAACTGAGGCACACACACCCCAGGGTACACTTTTCTCTGCCCTGCTCCTCCCCGTTTCTCGGTTCCTCCCTCAAAACCTGCTTCACCCTTTCCTAACGTCTTTCATAGAACCACCACCATTAAAATCCATATCCCCGCAGGATCTCAGCCCCTCTTATTCTCTGTTCCGTGTTTCCTAGTCCCGGACTCGGCAGCTTTCTGTTGCAATCCCCGCAGTAGTTCTTCCCCCGCTTCAGTCTTTCTGTTTTATTACGCGCGGCCTTTTGAAAACCCCTCCCTGGTCCCTTCGTTCGCCCATGGCTGCTGCAGGGAGAATATTTACACGCCAGAGACCGAGTTCTCGCAACAGCCAGACTCTGCACTCTTGTGTGTGGCTGGGAACGTGCGGACTTGGTTTCTCCACCCTCCCACCCTCGAAATGGTTCACTCCCCTCCATTGAAGCATGCCATTTTCGGCAACAATAGGTGTGAACTGCTTTGAGGCCCGAGGACTAAAGGTTAGCGCCCAGCTACCTCCTGCCAGGTTTTCTTTAACTGGGGTTCCGAGCTCCTCCTCCAAACGACAGATGGAGATGGGGCTGCGTTTTCACTGGTGCCTGAACGCTCTGGGCCCGCCTGCAGAACCTCTTCCAGCCACACAGGTAACCAGGTAGGTAAGGCAGCACTGGTTCCTGAAGAGGAGGGAGTTTCACTCCAAACATCCATGTTGTTTTGTGTTAGTTTGCTCTTAGTGCATCTTACCCTTCCCCAACATCTTGCACTACAAAAATAAATACTTTAAATATCTATCATTGTCTAAAGTTGTGCATTTTAACCAAGTCTTTACAATCCAAACTTCAGTTGCGTTATGCTTCTTGGAGCATCTCTAGCCATGGGGCCAAATGAAACTGCAGGCAATCACATAGTGCTTCCTAACTTCTTTGAAATGAGAAGCTAATACAACAAGAAAGGAGAGGTAGACAGAAACAAGGAGTAGCAATCTCTCAGTTAAGCTAAGCAGTTCTGTTTCCTTCCAAGCCTTTCATTCATCCGGTGTCAACATAACTGAGGTGGTTCCTGTGTTTGCCCAGGGCAGAAGTTAGGAGAGGAGGATGCTTTTGAAACACGCACTCAGAACAGAACAACAGTGGCAACTACTGTATGTCTCAGCACCCATTAGCAACCTTACTAACTCACTACCTGTTATAAGAGGAGAAATAGACGACTTAAAGACAGTTTTATTTCTTCAAGTCAGAAGCATAACAATTGAAATAAGGCATACAGTAAAACATAGAATTTAAAATATAAGATATAAAAGTTAAAATATATAAAAGTTAAACAGATCTTGCCCAGAAACTGGCTACATTAATTGAGTTCTGTCACGCTGTTATTAGGTCCTCAAATGTGCATTGATCAGGGCACAGAGGACAAGTGTACATATGTGTTGTCTGCATGTCTCCACAATTCACAAAGGGTGGAGGCCACCGGATAGACCCATTTGTTCGGAGTATCTCTGGATCTTGTTATGCCCGTGCGCAGTCTGTTCAGCGATTTCCATACTTCCCAACTTTCGCCAAACCCAGGTGCCAGCTCCTTTGCTGGTTCCATCCAGTGTTGGTTCTTTGTAGCTTTCCATAGATCCACTCTACTTTTAAATTCATTGAAATCTTCTGTCAACCAAAGGAAACTTTTTCTGGGTTTTAATCTCCAAGGAGCTGGTTGTAGGCCATAAAGAGAGTGTTGTTTGGATATTGATGATTTAAGCCTCTCTCTAGATGCTGCCTTCAGCGAAGGATCGTTACCTTGTCGTGGTGCTGGAGCTTGAGCACCTCAATGATGCCATGAGCTAAACCATGAAGGGCCACCCAAGACAGGAAGGTCATGACAGACAGGTCAGACTAAATGCAATCCCTGGGGAAGGTAATGGCAACCCACCCCAGTAGTCTTGCCCTGAAAACTAAATGGATCAGTACAACCAGAGATATGTCGGTATACCATCGGAAGATGAGACCCCCAGGTCGGAAGATGGTCAAAATGCTACTGGGGAGGAACAGAGGATGAGCTCAACTAGCCCCAGACGTGATGACGCAGCTAGCTCAAAGCCGAAAGGACGGCTAGCGGCCGACGATGCTGGTGGTGAACGGCGAATCCGATGTTCTAAGGATCAACACACCATTGGAACCTGGAATGTAAGATCTATGAGCCAGGGCAAATTGGATGTGGTTATTGGTGAGATGTCAAGATTAAAGATAGACATTCTGGGCGTCAGTGAACTGAAATGGACTGGAATGGGCCACTTCACATCAAATGACCACCAGATCTACTACTGTGGACAAGAGGACCACAGAAGAAATGGAGTAGCCTTCATCATTAATAGTAAAGTGGCTAAAGCAGTGCTTGGATACAATCCAAAAAACGACAGAATGATCTCAATTCGAATTCAGGGCAAGCCATCTAACATCACAGTGATCCAAATATACGCCCCAACCACAGATGCTGAAGAAGCTGAAGTAGAGCAGTTCTATGAGGATCTGCAGCACCTACTGGACAACACGCCTAAAAGAGATGTTATTTTCATCACAGGAGACTGGAATGCTAAGGTGGGCAGTCAAATGACACCTCGAATTACAGGTAAGTATAGCCTGGGGGAACAAAATGAAGCAGGACATAGGCTGATAGAATTTTGCCAAGACAATTCACTCTGCATAACAAACACTCTCTTCCAACAACCTAAGAGACGGCTTTATACATGGACTTCACCAGATGGACAACACCGAAATCAGATTGATTACATCCTTTGCAGCCAAAGGTGGCGGACATCTGTACAGTCGGTAAAAACAAGGCCTGGAGCTGACTGCAGTTCAGATCACGAACTTCTTGCACAATTTAGGATCAGACTAAAGAGATTAGGGAAGACCCACAGATCAGCTAGATATGAGCTCACTAATATTACTAAGGAATATGCAGTGGAGGTGAAGAATAGATTTAAGGGACTGGACTTAGTAGATAGGGTCCCGGAAGAACTCTGGACAGAAGTTGGCAGCATTGTTCAGGAGGCGGCAACAAAATACATCCCAAAGAAAGAGAAAACTAAGAAGGCAAAATGGCTGTCTGCTGAGACACTAGAAGTAGCCCAAGAAAGAAGGAAAGCAAAAGGCAACAGTGATAGGGGGAGATATGCCCAATTAAATGCAAAATTCCAGAGGTTAGCCAGAAGAGATAAGGAATTATTTTTAAACAATGCGCGGAAGTGGAAGAAGACAATAGAATAGGAAGGACAAGAGACCTCTTCCAGAAAATTAGAAACATTGGAGGTAAATTCCAGGCAAAAATGGGCATGATCAAAAACAAAGATGGCAAGGACCTAACAGAAGAAGAAGAGATCAAGAAAAGGTGGCAAGAATATACAGAAGACCTGTATAGGAAGGATAACAATATCAGGGATAGCTTTGACGGTGTGGTCAGTGAGCTAGAGCCAGACATCCTGAAGAGTGAGGTTGAGTGGGCCTTAAGAAGCATTGCTAATAACAAGGCAGCAGGAGACGACGGCATCCCAGCTGAACTGTTCAAAATCTTGCAAGATGATGCTGTCAAGGTAATGCATGCTATATGTCAGCAAATTTGGAAAACACAAGAATGGCCATCAGATTGGAAAACATCAACTTATATCCCCATACCAAAAAAGGGGAACACTAAAGAATGTTCAAACTATTGAACAGTGGCACTCATTTCACATGCCAGTAAGGTAATGCTCAAGATCCTGCAAGGTAGACTTCAGCAGTTCATGGAGCGAGAATTGCCAGATGTACAAGCTGGGTTTAGAAAAGGCAGAGGAACTCGGGACCAAATTGCCAATATCCGCTGGATAATGGAAAAAGCTAGGGAGTTTCAGAAAAACATCTATTTCTGTTTTATTGACTATTCTAAAGCCTTTGACTGTGTGGACCATAACAAATTGTGGCAAGTTCTTAGCAGTATGGGGATACCAAGTCATCTTGTCTGCCTCCTGAAGAATCTGTATAACGACCAAGTAGCAACAGTAAGAACAGACCATGGAACAACAGACTGGTTTAAGATTGGGAAAGGAGTACGGCAGGGCTGTATACTCTCACCCTACCTATTCAACTTGTATGCAGAACACATCATGCGACAAGCTGGGCTTGAGGAATCCAAGGCTGGAGTTAAACTTGCTGGAAGAAACATTAACTATCTCAGATATGCAGATGATACCAGTTTGATGGCTGAAAGTGAAGAGGAACTGAGGAGCATTATGATGAAGGTGAAAGAAGAAAGTGCAAAAGCTTGTTTGCAGCTAAACCTCAAAAAAACCAAGATTATGGCAACCAGCCATAATGTAGAAGCAGTGAAAGACTTTGTATTCCTAGGTGCAAAGATTACTGCAGATGCTGACTGCAGTCAGGAAATCAGAAGACGCTTAATCCTTGGGAGAAGAGCAATGACAAATCTCGATAAAATAGTTAAGAGCAGAGACATCACACTGACAACAAAGGCCCGCATAGTTAAAGCAATGGTGTTCCCTGTAGTAACATATGGCTGCGAGAGCTGGACCATAAGGAAGGCTGAGAGAAGGAAGATCGATACTTTGGAACTGTGGTGTTGGAGGAAAATTCTGAGAGTGCCTTGGATTGCAAGAAGATCCAACCAGTCCATCCTCCAGGAAATAAAGCCAGACTGCTCACTTGAGGCAAAACTGAAATACTTTGGCCACATAATGAGAAGACAGGACATCCTGGAGAAGATGCTGATGCTAGGGAGAGTGGAAGGCAAAAGGAAGAGGGGCCGACCAAGGGCAAGGTGGATGGATGATATTCTAGAGGTGACGGACTCGTCCCTGGGGGAGCTGGGGGTGTTGACGACTGACAGGAAGCTCTGGCGTGGGCTGGTCCATGAAGTCACGAAGAGTCGGAAGCGACTAAACGAATAAACAACAACACTAGATGCTGCTCTAGGGACAGCAGGCGGAGCAATGCCAGCTAGGTGGTAGATCTTATCTAGAAAGGTTTCAAACATCTGGTAATACTTCTGCAAGTTTCATTCAAAGCAACATCTACGTTCCCAGCATGTGCTGATTTATACCAAACTGGGCAGGCGTATTTGCCTGCCGAGTAGCAAAGGGCTAATGCTGTTGTTTTAAAGACCCTTGGTTTGGCACCCAAAGTAGAGCTTGTTAGTTTCCTGAGAATGTTGTTTCTTCCACTGACCTTCAATTTAGTTATTGATTCAGTGCTGTTTATATGTTAGCGCCCTGTCTAAAGTAAAATATTTAGGGTAGTAGCGATGCTCCAGTAGCGCTCCTTTCCATGTAATTTGCAGCTTCCTAGCAGCCTGCTTATTGCGAAGATGGAAGGCACATACCTGAGTTTTTGCTGGGTTTGGCCAAAACTGGTTATCACGATAATACCAATCCAGCTCTTCCAGGCCTTCAGTTAGGCCTTGTTCTACCTCCTCAAATGTTCTTCCCTGTGCAGCCATTACTCAATCATCAGTGTATATATAGTTGTTAGTGCCTGCAGGAAGCGGCTGATCATTGGTGTAAATATTGAAAAGGGTTGGGGCTAATACACTACCCTGTGGTAAGCTATTCCTCTGATTCCTCTACCTACTCCGTCTTCCCTGGAACTCCACAAAAAACACATGGTTCTGAAGCAGGTTCCTGATAAAGTTTGTATGTTTAAAATCTTTAGTCATATCATATACGTTCTGCTTCAGTCTTCTGAGATTGATGGTATCATACGTGACTAAGATCTATAAATACTGTACAGTTCCTGTTACGCTGCCCTTTTGAAATCCATCTTTGATGTACTGAGTTAAGTTAAGGATTTGTGCGGTACAGCTTTTTTCAGGGTGAAATCCAGCCTGCTGCAGTATGAGCTGCAGTTCTACAGCTACAGTGGGGAGGTTTTGTATCATTCTTTCAAAGATTTTATAGGTATGGCACAGGAGAGAAATTGGGAGGTAGTTCTTAGGATTGTTGGCTTCTTTACCTGGTTTTAGAACTGCTATAACCTTAGCCTTTCGCCAGACACCAGGAATCTTACATTGTTCCAAACAATTGTTAAAACATTTCTAGTAGCCACTGTCTTGCTTTCGGCCCAAAATGTTTTATCTACTTGATAAGGATATCGTCCAAGCTGGCAGCTTTCCATGGTCTACACTTCCGTATAGCGTTTCTAAGCTCTTCCATAGTAAAAGGGGACAATAAGTTAGTTGTTTCATCCTCATTTCTATTGATTTTAATCTTACATTTTGGAGGCATTTGATCTGAATTACCATTCTTAAGGAGCTGACTGGCTATTTGGTCTGCTGTCATAGTGGCATAGTCTCTAGAGCAAGTTGGGTCATTATTCAGGCGACTCAACAGTCTCTGCGCTTTGTGGCTACTTATACTCATGTCTAGTTCCTCTATTAATTTAATCCAGCTTTCTCTCTTAGCTTCAGCTATGGAATTAATTAGCTGCTAGCCTGCATTCACTGTGTCTTCTGCCATAGGATCGACATCAAAAAGAGCTAGATACTTCTGCAATTTGTCCTTTGTCTCAGTTGTAAGGCCTTGGATATAGTTGGTTTTACAACCCTGTGGGATTGATAACCGAGAGCATTTTTTAACAGCCTCCACAAATTTATTGTAGGAGCTCCGTTTAGGCATTAATTGAGTAACAGCACTGTCCAATAATCTCTGAAATTTAGGCCGGTTGGCTTTTTTAAAGTTATACCTACATCTAAAGGGGATACTGTGAGGTTGAACGACAGCAGTAACCTGGCACGTAATTGGCCGATGCTGGGTATTTGGAATAGGTGGGCAGACTGCTTTAACACATTGTTGGATTATACGATCACTCACAAATATCAAGTCTGGGTTATATCCCCTGTGCCACCTTCCACTGTTAAATGATACTGGTAATTTGTTGTCATGTAAGAGGACCAGGTTGTTCAAATTCACCCACTGTATCACAGCCTCCCCATTCCTGTCATCCTCGGGATACCCCCAAATGCTGCTGTGGCTATTAAAGTCTCCATTGATGAAATTTATTTTATCCTTATTCAATGTGTTAAATTCATCACCCTTGATCTCAATTAATGGTGGTTTATACACTGAAGTTACCATGCAGTTACTCAGCTCTACAGTTATTGCTTCTATATTATTTATTTCTGATACTGTTGTAGACCAAACCTGGATATCAGACTTCACAAAGACTGCACTGCCATATTGTTGGTGGGGCCTTTCCACTACAAGCCGCATGCCCTGTATTTTAGGTCTTTTCTGATGACTGTCTCTATGGGTGTCCTGTAAACACAGGACATTGCAATTATATTTTTGGCATAAGTCCCACAACAGTTCTTCCTTACATGTGGACAAGCCCTCAATATTTACTGAAATAGTAGTCATCTGTGGCCCTGAAAAGGTCCTTTGTGGGCTACAGATTTTGTCACACACAGGTGAGATTAAGCACCTCACTACACTTCAGATGCTTCTGGAGTGAAAGGATTGGCCAGCTATAACCTGTTGCCCAGGAGATGTCTATATGTGTTAACAGCACATTCTTCGGGGAGGCTCCTTTCGTGTCCCCCTTAAAGATAGATGTAACGAATTGATCATCCATTAAAGCTCTGACAAGGGAAAAACAATGACTTTTTTTAATGTATAGATCCTTATGGAATGTATGTACACCTTAAACGAGGTCAGAAAAAATAGCCCATATTAGACACTTGTCAACTGGGACCTATATTCTGCTTTCGCCATGGTATGATTAGTATAATGTTTGTACTGATCACATCATGTTCCATCACAGTATAGAAGGCAGGAAAAATACGGGTAATCTCTTTCTACCAGTCCTGCACTTGGCTATTTGTTTATAAATTAAAAAAGAAGAAAGTATCTACAAGATTTCAAATATTAAACTGTTGACCTAACAGAAATGTGTAACGTGCCTCTTAAGATTGTATGTTTTCTGGTGCAGAATTTAGGGGGGAATGTAATATTTAGAAAAGGAAAGGGGGAGACCAGGAAATTGCAGGGCAATACATTAATGTATATTCCAGGTAAATTGGTAGAAAGTCTTAATGAAGACCAATCAGAGTAAATCTTTCAGAAGTAATGTAGCTTCTGCAGTGGGAAGTCTCTCTAATGAAGAAGGACACCAAGGAGCTTCAAAAGGATTTTGCTATTTGAGTGCTAATCCCTAAAGTTTGTAATTGCAATACAGTATAAGGAAGTAGAAAATCGGAGCAAAAAACAACTACTAAACCTTAATTACATCTATATCTTCATGTGCTCTGGGATAATAATGACTGACCAGAAAGGAGATCTTAGGATTGTTTTGGACAGGTTGTTGAAAACATCAGTGTACTGTGGAATTGCTAGGAAAGAGATTAAATTGGGCACTATTAATAAATTAAAAAATAAAGCTGCCAATATCAGAAAACCTTTACATGAAACTATGATATGATATTTAAAATACACTATACTATTCTAATTATTTATTACATGTCAAAGTGAGTATTGTAGAGCTGGAGAAATTGAACAAAATGATCAAGCAGTTGGCATTATTTGTTATGAGATTTGTGGCTCTTTAACTTAGAAAAATGAGTAAGAATGGAAACTATGGGGGTATATATGTATGATACAGAGAAAATGGAGGAGGAGAAATTTTATTTCCTCTCTCATACTAGAACTAGAGTGGTGTAAGATTTAGGATAGTCATAAAGAAGTAATTCTTACACAGTATAGTGATAGTTGATAACTTGAATAGCTTTAAAAGAGAATTAGACAAATCAATGGAAAATACTGCTAGTGTCTGTCCAGTATTAAAGGCAGTAAACCTCTGAACATAATTTGCCAGAGAACAAGAGCAAAAGGCAGCAAAGAAAAACCACTACCTCTTGCAGTGGGAGTGAGATCACTGTCCCCTTTCTTCTATCAACAAATATCTTTGTCTAAGAAGTATATATAGGTTTCTCGGTTGAGTCTGCATATATCTAATTTGGTTAATTTCCAGACTTCAACCAGATTTTATTTAGGACATTAAGCATATCTCTTATTTCCCTAAATCATGGAGACCTGTAATTTAATCTATAATCTTGCTTCATGGGTCTGGTCCCTGAATAAATGGAAAAGCTTATAGACAAACAGTGCTTTGAATTTCAAGATAGTAGAGGCATAGCATGTAAGAGTTGCTTTTATGTATGAAACCAATTGCCAAATTCAATTGTCTGGAATATTTGTATTGTACAAAGAAGTGTGTATATATGCCCATTTTGTTTGCTATTTTTAACATTTTTATTCATTGTAACTTGTTTTAAAACAGTAAAATTCTGTTTTCTTTTAACTTTACGTTTTCATGGTCTTTGTCCAGTTTATTTATATTTATAGCATTTATATTCTGTCTTTCCACTATAAAACCATGCTTAAAGCAGCTAACAAATAAAATAAAATAGAAACTTTTATCCTTCTAGGCTTTTCTTCTGTATAACTGGTACTTGTAACCAATATCTGGATATTTTCTCTGATATATATTTATTTCTTTTAATAGGTGAGCTGAATAGCATAGAATATTACAGTTTTGGATACATCTTTGATTTTTACAGTGGAATTATGACATTTAATATTTTTACTAGCATAAATTACAAAAAAAACCAAGTAGGATAGGAGCTAGCTGTTCAAATATCAGTATGTTAACAAACGAACTTGAAATATTTGTGTCCGCAATCCAGAAGTCTAAGTTTCCAGAGAATTGTTTCCCACATGCAAATACAGGGACAGGAGTTAGATACTAAAAAGGATGTTTATACTTTTTATGCCCATGGAATATGCCCCCCTTTTTCACCCTAAAAACAGAATGAAAATGCAGGAATCTGCAAAGTGTTATGCTATTGTTGCAGCCAAGTTATTGAGATAATATGAGCTTTGAGCAATGCAGTTATAAACTCCACTTCTCCAAGTAGATCTCTGTAAGTTTACACTATTCTTCCAGCAAATAGTCAGACCACGACACTTTATTTCAATACTTAACTGAAAACAGATGACAGGAGGAAGATAAGTTTTCCATGACAAGATCAGTCAGTTTTCTGTATGCCAAAGTTGGTTCCTGACTCAAAAGCATCAGTTTGTTAACACAATCAGCAATTTCCTACAAAGAATACAGATCAATGTAATGTTTCCATCTGGGCACCAAATCAACTGCTCATTTCATTCCAAAATTTCTCATTACTGCCTTTCGGTGCTCCCTGTTTTCTAGTAATTTTCTGGCCAGTGATTAGAAAATAACACACTCATTCTTTATATGGCAGCCAAGTTAAATGGAGGTTGCACCAGTTTTTGCCATAATAAATTTATAAAACATGAGAGAAAAATGTGTACCTCTGAATGGGCTCCTGACAAGCTAGAAGGATGAGCTCATTGTAATGCTCCATATTATGTCTTCAGTACTTAATACACATTCCCACTTCATAATGTCAAATGTGACACATGTTGGTGGAAGAGGAGCACATCTGCAGAATAAAAGTAATTTTGAGATGTAGCTTTTTATGTTTGATACCAACAGTACCTAATCCGTATTTTCTACTTTTTAACTGAGTGTTGATCTTTTTCAGTAATAATTTTTGAAGATTCTAGTAAAAGAATTTTCAAGCATACATTGAAAATCAAGTTATTGTATCATCTGGATCATATTTTATGTACAAATAAAACAAAATTTTTACTTGTTCACAAGCAATTGTTATAATACCTTAGTAAAGATGAACCGCTGGCTCAAGGGGTGGTGGTGTTGGGAAAACTTTGGATTCCTTGACCACAGCCTCACTACCTACAGGAAGGGCTTCTGATGAGAGATAAGATGCACCTCACAATAACTGAGAAGAATGTCCTTTGGAAGTTATGTTGTTAAGATCATTTGGAGGGCTTTTAATTAAATCTGGAGTGGGAAGGAGACCATTACACAGAACCACACCCAAACCATAAGACCAATGATAGTAAACCCTACAACAAGGAAGAAGGAAAGAAAGATATAAGGAAGGGCTCAAGACTACACCAAGAGCTGTAGCAGGGAAATTTAAGAAAGGCAGCATTAAAGGCCTCAGATTCTATAAACCAATGTGTAGAATATGGGGAACAAACAGGCAGAACTTGAAATCCTAGTATGGGAGAGTAAATATGATATTGTAGGAATTACTGGAAATTGGTGGGATGACCTTTGATTGGAATACAGTACTAGAAAGATATAATTTGCTTAAAAGAAATACCTCCCAACAAAAGGGAAGGTAGAGTCGCATTATATATAAAAAATGGCTACACCTGTATGGAAATTCATGACCCCAAGGATGAAAGCACTGCTGAAAGTGTCAGGATAAATACTAAGGGAAAAAGAAACATATATAACATTGTGGGTGTGTACTATAGGCCACCCAACCAAGTAGAAGATACAAATTCACAAACCAGATGGCTAGGGTGTCTAGGAAATACCCTACTGTGATAATGTGGGATTTCAACCACCCTGACATCAGCTGGAAATCAAATTCTGCAGCAAGTAGGAGATCCAGCAGATTCTTGTCATGCCTTGCAGGCAACTATTTTTGTTAAAAGGGTGGAGAAAGAACTACCAGATCAGCTATATTGGACTTCTTACTAAAGGCAAGAAGTGGTTGAAGAAATGGAAGTTGTAGGAACCTTGGGAGAGAGTGAACATGTAATTCTAGCATTCACCATTCTGCAGGCAAGGAGAACTTAATGTAGCCAGATGAGCGTTCTAGATTTCGAGAGAGCTGAGTTCAACAAGCTAAGGGGAGAAGTAAGAAGGATTCCATGGATGGAAATCCTGAAAGGAAAAATGGTTCAGGAGAGTTGCAAAATTCCAAAAAATGAGATAATTAAGGCCTAAACACAAATAATACCAAAGAAGGGGGGTGAAAAGGAAGAGACTCCTGAAGAGATGTGTATAGTTGCACCAAAATCTCTCCAACAAACTTTGAAAAAGGACAAGTTAAAAAAATGAAAAGAGAAACATGTAACAGCTCGAATCTACAGTACAAGGATGGGGCTAAGGTTCAATATGAGCTAAGGCTTGTTTTGAATGCAAAAAATAACAAGGGGGTTTAGGGGTATGGGCAGAACAAGAGAAAAGCCAAGGAAACAGTTGGCCCACTGGTTGGAGAAGATGGTGATGGATAACAGAAGGTTGAACTGCTTAATTCCTACCATGCATCTGTCTCTTCACAAAAGGAAAAAAAAGTGATCCTGCTTGTCATAAGCTGCACCAGGGGAAACAGAACAGAAATCCAGATCAAAATAGGTAAAGAATTGTTGAGAAAACATATAGCTGCTCTGAATGAATTCAAGTCTTCTGGACCAGATGGATTATATCTCAGGGTGTTAAAGGAACTGGTGGATGGTAACTCAGAGCCATTGACTGAAATCTTTGAGAAATCCTGGACACGGGAAGTGCCAGGAGACTGGAGAAGAGCCAATGTTATTCCAATTTTTGTTTTTTTAAAGGGCAGGGGAGTGGACTCAGGAAACTACAGACCAATCATCTTGACATCAATACCTGTGAAAATCCTAGAAAGGATGATCAAGCAGTAGGCTTGCAAGCACTTAGAAACTAACAGAATTATTACCAGAAGCCAGCATGAATTTGCCAGACATACCTTATTGTTTTCTTTGACAAGGTGGCTAGATTAGTGGACCAAGGGAATGCTGTGGGTGAAGTGGACTTAGACTTTAGTAGACTTTAGTAAGGCATTTATAAAGTAGACCATAGCCTCCCTTTTGATAAACTGGAACAATGTGGGATGGATAGTCCACTATCAGATGGATTCACAGTTGGCTGAACACTGGTAGCCAACACATGGTCTTTAATGAGTCTATCTTCACATGAAGGAAGGTATGCAGTGGGGTACCTCAAGGTTCTGTCCTGGGCCCAGTACTCTTCAATATCTTCATAAATGACTTAGATGAGGAAATAGATGGGATGCTCATATAATTTGCAGGTGACACAAACCTGGAGAGATTGCTAACACCTCAGAAGACAGGCTCAAGGTTCAAAAGGTAGACTTGATAAACTTGAACATTGGACCCTAGCCAACAAAATGTTCAGTTGTGAGAAATATAAGGTTCTGCACTTCGGCAGGACAAACCAGATGCACAAACCAGATGTTGATAGATAGTACCTGGCTCAGCAGTAGTTCTTGCAAGAAGAATCTGGGTGTCTTGATAAATCGTAGATTAAGCATGAGCCAACAGTATACTGCAGCTGCCAAAAACACAAAAGACATTTTGGGCTGCATCAACAGATACATACAGGTAGTCCTTGTTTAATGACCACACATTCAGCGACCGTTCAAAGTTACGATGGTGCTGAACAAAGGAGACTTACAACCAGTCCTCGTAGTTGCAGCCGTCACAGCATCCCACAGTCATGTGATCGCTATTTGCGATCTTCACTGCTGGCTTCTGACAAGCAAAGTCAACAGGGAAGCGGGCAGGAGATAGCAAATGGCGATTACATGATTGCGGGACACTGCAACCGCACAGAATTCACCTAACGATGGCAACTGGCACCGCCAGAACTACCGTTAAGTTGGTGTTGTCACGTGATGTCACGCTTTACGACCGCATCGCTTAGTGACAGTTTCCTGTCCCAATTACCATTGGTAAGTGAGGACTACCTGTAGTGTTAAGATCACAGTGGTAGTAATGCTCTATGCTACACTGGTCAGACTCCTCCTGGAATACTGTGTCCAACTCTGTCACCACAATACAAAAAGGATGCTGAGGAACTAGAAAGAGTGCAGAGAAGAGCAACAAGTATGGTAAGGGGCTTGGAGGCTAAATCCGACAAAGAGCCATTAAAGGAACTTGGTATGTTTACCCTGCAGAAGAGAAGGCTAAGGAGAGCCATGATACATGGCTTCCAATATATGAAGCATTGTCACAGGGCAGAGGGTGTGGATTTATTCTCCATAGCATCTGAGGGTAAGACAAGAATCAATGGGTGGAAGCTTAACAGGGAGAGATCTAAATTTGAAATGAGGGATTAAGCAGTGGAACAGTCTGCCTCCTGGAGTTGTGGGTGCTGCATCACTGGAGGTGTTCAAGAAAAGATTGGACAGTCATTTGCACAGAATGGTATGAGGGCAGGGGATTGGACTAGATAACTTCCAAGACCCCTTCCAACCTTATGATTCTATGAAATATTAATACGTTATTTTTCAAAATCTACTTGTAAGAGAGATTATTTCCTTTACAGTTTGTTCAATCCATACTTTCAGCAGTTTCTGACTTAGTGGGAATGCGAGGGATTTGTCCCACTTAGAGTTACTTATATAAAAATAAGTTTTTCTCAATAAAACATAGAAGTTTGTAGTAATGCATAAGATGCTATTTCAGTTTTTTTCAAGGATGTAAATATAATGGAATAACTGTAATATATAGCAGCTAATCTGTGTATTTATTAAGCAAAGCAATCCTATTATTTATAAAATGGACTGAGACTTTCAGTTAGACAATAAGAGTTTATAGTAACTAGATATATAAAAAAACTTATAGCTGGTTTTTTTTAATAGGCTCATTCCCCAACTCTACTGTTGTTTTT
The DNA here is from genome assembly GCF_035149785.1 of Candoia aspera. Classification (NCBI taxonomy): domain Eukaryota; kingdom Metazoa; phylum Chordata; class Lepidosauria; order Squamata; family Candoiidae; genus Candoia; species Candoia aspera. The sequence continues at coordinate 55,527,654 of NC_086155.1, read as the reverse complement.
TCTAGTTTCTTCCTTTCCACATGAGGTACTGGCTCTTGCTTTTCCTATTCACTGGTTCCTATCACTGATAATGTGATTACATTATCCTTCCTCTGAGTTCTAAACTACATATAGCATGCAATATACAAAACAACGTTTATTAAAATTTCAAATTTTCTGTGAGGTTATGAGTAGACTATCAATAACACCTAGAATTATTCTTCCCCAGTAAACAGTTGTTATTTCTACCTACACAAACAGGCTCTTTAAGGTACTGGTTTACAGATCATTCTGCCTCTAGAATTCACAATTCTGGGCTTGAAGATGTGCATATGAGTTTAAGGATGGTGCTAGGATGTTGTCATCCTTTGGTGGTACTACATCTGTTTCAGAGTTTTGGTTTTGTCCTTGACCCTCTTTATGGAAATTTCTGTAAATGTAAGGAATGCCACCCTTAAAATAGTCTGGATAGTAATCTGTTGGAGATGCTGTAGTGGATCCTGCACTTAGCCAAGGATTGGACTAGATGTCCTCAGAGATCCTACCAACTCCATGATTGTATGATTCTCTACAACTAGGTGTAAGTCTGTTTTAATTCTGTCAGTCGTGCCTCTGTTGAATTTGCTAATATAGGATTGTGGTATCTGACACTGGTCCTGCAAAGTTGCTGCTGGTTCTTACCATCTTTTTTGATTATCTAACTTAATGTAGACTTGAGATCCAGATACCAATTCTGGCAAAGCATGCACTCCATGATGATTTTCAACATGGAATTTGTAGGCTAATTTTGTTTGCGTCTGATGCATAGACTTCCTTGAACTTAAGTGACTGAGGGTATAGAGTTGGCACTGGGATTTGTAGCTATTGACTTATGATTAATATAGGGGGGATATATTTAGCAGCATGAATGGGAGTTTAACTTAATTAAGCTAAGAATGGATCGTGCAGTATTAGAATTTGCTTTGCAGTTTGACTCTTTTTTCTGCTTCCACATTGGTTGTGGATACAGGAGGCTGGGTGTAATATGAGTAAAATTACACTTCTTTACAAACAAGTCAAACTTTTGCCCTGTAAATTGCAAAACATTATCAGTTATGAATTCATGAGGCCACCCTAATCTAATCATATAGTCTTTAAGCAATTAATGGCAGTATATTTTTGGAAAAATGCTTATGATTGCAGTCTCTGAAGATCTGGAAAAATAGTATATAATAACTAAGTCCATATGATCTTTAAGTTCACAGGTAATAGTTCCAGTCTTTTTTCATGCCCTTCTAATACTAGTATAACATCAGTGTTGTTGTTTTTTCCACTGAGAAGGTTGATTCTTCTGAAAAAGTCTGCAATGAATGTTTTTAAGATTTTGATTCAACTGTGATTAGCAGATATTCTTGCACATTCTCTGCACCTAATGGTCTGTTGTTGTTGAAAAGGACCTAATGGTCTAAAGTGGCAATGAAGTTTTTCTTGAAGTTTTCTTATCACATCTCAACTGGAAAAACAATGCTATTACTATTAGATAATTAGGTCTTAGGATGCTGTAAGTCTTCCTCTCTCTGCAAACTATTTTATTGAAACAAACATTTGGAAATACTTTACTTCAAAAAGGCATTCTCCTGGAAAATGTCTTTTTTTTCCTAATCAGTTTCATTGTGTTATCTGTTCAGTGTTGTTGTTTTATCTGTGTATTTTTATGAAAAAAATTACCTGTAAATTGCTTTGATCTTATGAAGAAGTGGTATAAAATGTACAGATTTTGTAATCTCTGAAGTCAATCACAAAAATATTGCAAATTACAGTATATGTAGGCTTCTTCCAAATGTGGAATTGTTAAAACTCAGGAAGTGGAGAAGAATAATGGATAGCTCTTAACTAGGAAAATAGCATGGATTCCCCATAAGTTACATTTTGGGACTGGCATTTTTCAACTCAGGGTTGAGCAAGCAACCAAGTTTGTGGAAGACATGAAAAAAAATTACTGAAATACTATGTGATGGCCAATCGTTTTGTAGAAAGTTGAGGATTGTTTGTAGCTCTGGGTAAAAAATAGTAACATTATGTGTATGCTAACGAAACTAATTAGAAATAAATTTTAAGGCACACAATACTACTTTGTAAGTTGCCATTTCTAAAAATTTAATTGAGTCTGGATCAGAGAACTTTAGTGGATGTGAAAAGAAGGTTGGCAGAGATGGGGCCAATCTCACCTCCATTCTATGAAGGTTCCTTAAGAACTGTTTGCATGTTTACTAAACCTGATATCCTCACAAAGTATACTGAACTAACATTGTGCATGCTAACTGCTGCAAGGATACTCTGCAGTTTCTAGTGGAAAGATCTTACGATTCCTTCTGCAAAAGAATTATTAGTTAAATTGTGGGAGTATGTCTCAATGTGCAAAATAATTTCATATCTCAAAAATAAATCTGAGACAGAATTTAACTCAACTTGGAAGTAATTTCTAGACTATAATTCTATATGTGGGTTTTATGACATCCTACATTGCCACTCTATGCATCTGATAAAGTGCACTGCAGCTCACTAAAGCTTGTCTTTAATAACATTTGTTAGGTGGAAAAGGTGCTACCAGACTACTCCTGATCTGAAATTTAGGTTTCTCGTAAAATCTTAATATCCTGGTTCTATAAAATCTGTTATATCAGAGTAGATCTTCAGTAGCTTGGATAGAATTTACTGTAACTTCTAATCAAATAATGAAATATTGAAAAATTTAACCTAATTCTAGGATATTTGTAAATTCCTTTATTGTGTTTAATTTTTCTTTATTCTTTCTCTTTGTTTTTATTTCCCCCCTTTTTAAAATATGCTTTGTAGAAATATAATTTTTAAAAATCCTGTTTGTATGTTGACAGTGCTGTTTATTTCTGACCTTGCCAGAACTAAGTGGCAAAGTAGATGAAGAACAGAAGAGAGATTAAATTTAATTGAATCTAAAATTTAATAAATATATTTTAAATAATTACACCCTGTGAAGTCTTAACTTATTGAAAGGAGCAGGCCATTGGCGCGTGCCCAAGCGTGCGGACACATACACACCAATTCTTTTAACAGCTGCCCTTCTAGAAGAAGAATATGATGTCACTGTATTTTTGGTAGTGCTAGCCAAGCACATACAAATCCATCTTCTTTGTGGTATATAAGATTCAAGGTGTAGAACATTCCCCCAAGTCAGTTTTTACATAGCTATACATAGAGTATGGTCTGTAAAGTGTTGCCTTCCTGGCCACATTTTCTTCCTTAAAAAGTGTGTCTCCAGATAAAACCCAGGATGTTTTCAAGCTGTGTATCAAGCCTCTTAACTACAGAGCACAATCAAGGAAGAAAGACTCACATAGAATTTATTTAATGCATTTTAATGCCAGGAATTAGGTGTTACATTACAGAATCTTGAGAACTGAGAGGGGAACCCTCCAGCCCTCCCTTATTACTGAGTTCATTAAGGCAGAGTCTCCTTGAAATGTTTGATTTCTTTTTCCCAGGTTATTTGCATGACAGACTACAAATCCATTTCTGTGATAAGTCAGTAACAACCTCTCCCATCTGTTGATTGATTGTGTCTAAAGATTCTCCTCTTTCTCTCAGCCTCAGCACCATATCTCACACTCTTTGCTGCTGAGATATCCAAAGAACCCGTGATATAATCAGTTGGCATTTGTCTCCATCATATTGGTCTCTATCAGAAGAGGCATTGTGTTCTTTCTATTCACAGATACCTCATTTATCAGCTTTATGTGGAGGATGTGGTATATGATTGATCATAATGACATGGACATTGGGCCATTATTGCTCATTAATTGGTGCCTATGCTACAAAGCTAGTGTATAACAGTAGCAGCAATCTAACTTGTGATTTCTTAAAAGCATCAGAATTATCTAGAGTGCTGTGTGAAAGTCTGGTAATATTGTATTAGTGTTTATTTTATGGCTATTACACCTTTCTAAGTTATACTGACATTAGCCCTGATAAAGCAACAGCCAACATAGTATGACATACAATCCTCTTGCATGGTAAATGACTTTCACATTTTCCCCTCTAAATAGAGATCATGTTCATATAGAAAAACAGCGTGTGTAAAGTGGCCCTTTGCTAACCGTTGTTCATCTTCCTATTTCCACTAGTTAGTCCCTACATTTGCACAGCAGCAAATAGAAAACAAGATAGTGCCATCTGAATTCTGTCTATTCATTAAAAATGAAGAAGAAAAATATCTAAGAATCTAGCATTTTAATAGTGATGGAAGCATTACATCTTAAAGTCACAGACATAATTAAATGTAAAAAGTAAATAGTCTAATGAAGTGGACCCCTTTCATTTGGGACAAACAGTATAAGAATCCTGTCAAGAAGCTGAAGATGCAACTATTATGACATAGGCAACATCAATACAATGCATTGCATAAGAATGAGAATGAAGAGGATGGCTACAGGGATCTGCAT